>NW_006783115.1:10994-31974 GCF_000442215.2 Lipotes vexillifer | reverse complement strand
AGGGAAAGAAGTGGGAGCCTGATTTAAGGAAAATTCATCTCTACAATTTTGCCTGAAGCCTCAGTGCTGCTCTGGCCTCTGAGGGTTCATGGTGCCCTCTAGGGGATATAGCCAGGCGGCAGGAGTCATAGAGAGAGCTTTGAGCAGCTCTGAGACCCAGTTTTCCGCTGTGTCCCTCCTCCAGTGCGTGGCTTAGGACCTATGTCAGCACATGAGGGCTCCCATTAGTAACTGCTCACTAAGCTTATAGCACTATTCTAAGCTGCTTAGATACATTGTCATTTAAGTCCCACAACAAACTCATGAGGTGGGTTTCTATCATTGTCCCCTTATTACATATGAGAAAATCAAAGGTTATAGTGGTTAAGTAACTTGTTCAAGGTCACACAGCCAGGGAATGGCAGAGCCAGGACATTAATGTGACCTCAGGTGTACTTATAAGAGGCAGGACTGATACAGTCAGGTTGCACACCTGTAGACTGTCAAGCACCTGATGATTACACTTCAGGCAATGTTTTCTTATGTTGGTTTCCATGTTTTTGCCACAGTTGCCTTTGTTCCTTCTAGCCATCTTGAGTAATGTAAATTTTTGTTTCCCTGCTGATTTATTTATCCGTTTATTCAGTAAATGTTTACTGAGTGCTTACTATGTGCCAGGCGCAACTTAAGGGGCTGGGGAAGCAGCAGGGAATGAAACAGACAAAAATCTCTGTCTTTGTGGTACTCACGTGCTGGTTGTCCAATAACGGACAAATGAGTTGTCTGGTATAGTAGAAGGCGATGTCTGCCATAGGGAAAAAATACATCAGAGTCAGGGTGATTGGCGGTGTATGTTGCAGTGTTAAATAAGGTGGTCAGGAGGTGAGGGGATGAGCCAGATGGCTACCTGGGGGAAAGTCACGAGGGGGAGTAGCCAGTGCAAAGCCGATGGCCAGAGTGTATGCTGGGTGTTGTAGGAGCAACAAGGAGACCAGTACGACTGGAGCAGAGTCGGGGAGAGTAGGAGGAAGTGTGATCATAGCAGTAGCTGTGGCCAAACAGGTAGGGCCATATAGAGACTTTGGCTGTTACTTTGAGTGACTTGGGGAACCATTGGAGGGTTTTGAAAAGAGGAGCGACGCGAGTCAGTTTATTTCAAAAGGAACACAACAGTATGGCAGTGTTATTGCATTGAGAATGGGCTATAGAGGGGCAAGGATGAAATCTGGGAGACCAGTGAAGAGGCCACTGCAATAATCCAGGTGGAGGTGGTGAGAAGTAGCCAGATTCTGGATACAGAAACTAAGAGTTCTTAGCAAACATGAGGTTCAGGATTTGTCTCCTCCATCCTCCATAGCTGTCCATGTCTTGGGAGCTTGGGTAACTGGGATCCTTTTGTTCTGAAGGCAGCTACCAAGACCCTAGCCTCCATGGGGCTACACGTATCAGACGTGTCGGTGCCAGGAGTAATTGCTGGCAACATCTTTTGTCTCATCATCAGGGAGATCAGTGGAAGCTTTTATCTTCATTAGGTTGCACAGGGTACCATCATCCATCTGCCTTCGCTGATTAACTTGGGGGAGAATACGAGGGTGATGGTGGAAGGGAAGACAGCCCCAAGCTGATAAATATGAATCAGGACAGACTGGTGGGAGTCTCTGTGGACTCGTCAGAAAGGAGGAGGGAGAGGAATAGGATTTGTCAAAGATGTTTTGGTGGAGAAGAGAGTGCACAAGGCTGTCTTGTGGTAGGGAATTGATTCGGGAATCGCTCCTGTGGGCTAAGCCTGCCTTAATGGGAGAACTCCACCTGCACCCCCCAGACTTGGGACATTGTTCATGTCACCAGCCTGGTCAGAATGTCAGGATCCTGGAAACAACTGATGTCTGCAGTAGGAGTGGCTTATGTAGCCTGCCACAGCTGGATATGACATGGTGTCTCATCTTGGATGTACATTAGATTCATCAGTGGAGAATTAGAAAAGAGGCAGGAAGGAAGAAAGGGAGAGAGGGAAGGAGGGAGGGAAGGAGGAATTTGGTCCCCCATCCCAGATCTACCAAATTGCAATCCGGTGGGCAGCCAGGAATGAAACTCCCAGGAGCGATAACAGTGGTCTCTGTCTGAGGTGCTGAAATCTCCGAGCACACTCTGCTCTTGACGCTCCTTCTTGCTTCCTTCATTCAAAATTTTAAAAATTTGAATCGATCACCTATCACATCCCAGGTCCTGTTATAGAACCCAGGATTCAACAATAAATGAAACCGACAAAAATCACTGCCCTCTTGCAACTTTTGTTCTCGTGGGTGGAGTCAGACAAGACGTTAAGAAAAAAAAAAAGCAAATTATATATTAGAAGGTTAAAAGCGTTTTGGAAAAAAAATAGAGCAGAGTAACGGAAAAGGGAGGGCAGAATTTTCACTGCAGCTGTAAATGGGGTGGCCAGCCAAGATTTTATGGAGATGATGACATTTGAATAAACATTTGAAAGCGATGAGGGGGTGAATTTTTCCAATTTGCCTATAGTTTCACACCAACCAAGTGGTATTGCTCATGTTTCCCATCAAATCCCTGTTCTTCCTCACATCAGTGCTTTTGCTTATGATGCTCCCTCTTCCTGGAATTGTCTTCCCTACAACTCCCATCGATACTGTGTTCAAATGCTACCATTTAAAAAAAAAGACCCTATATAAAGATCACCTCCCTTAGGAAGCCTGCCAGGGTTGTCCTTCGATAGGAAGTGATCTATCTCCCCTACTGGCCTTCACAACTCTTAGAACTATAAAACTCTGTGGTTCTTTTTATTTTTTACTGTGTTGCTTTGACTGTTTAGGTCCCTAGCTTGGCTCTTCCACTAGTCTGAGAGTTCCACAAGGGTAGGAAATGTGCATCCATGACTAAGATCACAGTGTCTGGAATCAGACAGACCTGCATTCAAATCCCAGTTCCTCTACTTGCTATCTTTGAGGCTTTGGACAACTGAGGCTTTGGACAAGTTACTTGACCTTTGTGGCCTTTAGTTTCCTTGTCTGTAATGTGGAGGTTATATTACCTGACTTAGGGGGTTGTTCTGATAATTATGCGTTAGTGAATGTAAGGCATTTAGCAAGGTGCCTGGAATATAGTTAACATCCAGGTAACATCTAGCATTATAATTACTTCTCCTCAACTCCTATATGCCTATCCCAGGTGCTGGCCTATTGTTTTTCGCCCATGAAGTTTGCAAATGAACGTATCTCCTTACCAGTCTTTCTCAAAGAGTGGTCTATCCACTACCTGTACAAGAATCAAACAGGGGAGCTTAGTAAAATGCAAATTCCTGGGCTGTCTAGCTCTCCTGAGCTCAGAGGGCAGGAGTCCAAGAATCTGATTTTTAAACAATGTCTTGGGGGTGTTTCTTGACCCCACTAAAATTTGAGAACTGCGGATCACAGTAACAGTAGTTATGGCATAGAGGTTCTTTTGGATTATATGTTTTGAGGATTAAATTAATATATATGAAATATGAATATGGAAATGAAATATGTATCTAGCTTAGAAGAGTGCCTGGCACACAGTGTGTCTTAGCTATTATTCTCTGTTTGTAAGCAACCTCTGTGAATAGTCAGTTACATGAATTTGACTGGGGGCTCCTGACCTTGCTTCAGAGGCCTCCTTGCCTTATAGCCTTGCTCTGTGTGTACAGCTGTTCTAAAGACATGAACCTCAGACAGAGAGAGAATGAACCCAAAATGAGCCTCAAGCACTTCCCTGCTGCTGCTACCGCTGGTAGAAAAATAGCATCATCTCTGCTCTTTAGAGAATTCCTCCAGCAGATGTGCACACAGCTGTTCCACCTCCTTCCTGCAGACCGAGAGCAGGCAGATATTTCCAAGAGTTCCGGAGATGTGCTATAACCAGCTCGTGCAAATAAAGCCCATCAGGGCTTTCCCCCCTTCTTATTAGTCTCTCCTTCTCCTTTATTTCTCCCCAGGGAGGCTATGGGTTGGGGGACATCTCTTAGTTCTAGCTGCTTCTAGAAGAGGGACTCGAGGGAAAGCCCCTAGAGGGGAGAACTGCCGGGAAGGGAGGGGGAGATGGGAAGGAGGAAGGCTGGTGGCTGACAGGATGCAGCGTGGTGTGTTGGTTGAGTTTAATCCCAGTAACACTGTCTTGCTGTGTGACCATGGGCAAGTCACTTCCCCTCTCAGATGCTTATCTCATCCATGCCAAACAGCATGTTAGAGTAGAGTGATCATAAGCTTTGGAATCTAATCTATGTGAGTTGGAATCCAGGTTCCCCCTGTACCGGCTGTGTGACTTTGGGAAAATCTGTTTACTTCTTTGCATCCTTAGTTTTCTCCAAAGAAAGATAGGATAGGGAATATTTGTCCCGTGTTCCCAACAGGTTTGCTGTAAGGATGAAATGACCCATTGAATGTCAAAACACACCCTGAGATGTGAAATGCTGGAGATGTATGCGGTATCATTCATTCCATCCGTGGAAACTTGACTCTCTCATCCCCCCAAGTCCAGGGCAACACTGTGCGGGATCAGAAAACTTAAGGAGAACTGCCAGGACAGGGGTTGCCTTACTGCAGGTGCTGTTTGCAGAATGATCAAGTTTCAATATGCAGTTCACTGCTCTTGCTAACATAGCTCCAGGCATTGGCAGAGGGGAAGGACATGCCTTTCATGCATCACAGCAATGCTCTCTTTTTGGAACATTTGGCCTAGAGGCAGTTCAGTGCAATGGTTAAGCACAGGAGGCATAAGAAGGATCTAATTTCAAATCTTAGGTCTGTTACTTACCAGATGTGTGACTTTAGGCAAATCACTTAAACTCTCTGAGCCTCAGCTTCCTTCACATTTAAATGGGGATAATCATAACTACCTCACAGCATTGTTGAAGGTTAAAAAGGATAAAGTGTATATAAAGTATTTTGCCCAGTGCCTGGTACATAATAGGTGCTCAGTGGACAAATTCTAGCTAGCTCTTATTCATTTATTTATTTTTGAGTCTAAGGGAAGGACAGCCTTCTTAGGTTTGCCAAGTAAGTGATCCTTCAGCCACTGAGGCAGAGAGTACATTGGCTAGAAGTGTGAGGTGTGTTGGGAGGAGCCTCAGACTTTGAGCACCATGGCTGGTGGTTGAGACCTTCTGGGGCCGTGTGCCTTTAGTTGGGTCCCTTCCTTTCTCTCAGTTTTAGTTTTCTTATCTGTAAAGTGTGGGGAAGTGGCCTTTATCTGTTTACCTCTCAGGATAATTGGGAGCCTCAGCTGAGTGAATTCATGAAACAATACTTTGTCCATTTAAAAGTGCCATTTAGGGCTTCCCTGGTGGCGCAGTAGATGAAAGTCTGCCTGCTGATGCGGCTGTTCGTGCCCCGGTCTGGGAAGATCCCGCATGCCACAGAGCGGCTGGGCCCGTGAACCATGGCCGCTGAGCCTGCGCGTCCGGGGCCTGTGCTCCGCAACGGGAGAGGCCACAGCAGTGAGAGGCCCGCGCACCGCAAAAAATAAATAAATAAATAGTAAATAAATAAATAAATAAATAAATAAATAAAAGTGCCATGTAGCTATTGTGTGTGAGAGCTGGATACCGTCTCACTGTCATAGGCTGTTTCCTCTTTACTATTCTGAAGTTCACAGGTAGCCAGGCAGACTAGGCCAGGTGGAATTTGGCTTGTCAGAGCTTGCATCCTTGAGAAATAGAGAACTGCCCTAGACACCGAGCTCCACCCTCTTCCAATGGCATCCATGGGACATTGCCAACCTCTGGTGATTTCTTAAACTCCTCCCACTGGCAATTTACTGAATAGCTGAGCCAAGACAGTCCAACTCCTTGAAAACACATTACATTCCGGCCTCCCCTCCCACGCACACATCCCACCACTCAGAGCCCCATGAGGAAACAGAAAGCCGGGAGTTTGAAGAACATTGATGAAAGGACTGCTCACAGAGGAGTGGGCAAGGTTAGGGGGATTGAAGAGGAATGTGGGGAGACACAGACACTAGCAATAGCTGGGGGCAGTTGAACCTAAGGCTTGAATATAAAGGAGAGGAATGGGGCTCTCAGAACCTGGTGAGAGGTGCAGCCAGGGAAGGGAGGCCGGAGGAGCTGTGGTCACAGAAGGGCTTAGCCACAGCCAAAACCACAGTGCCGAGTTAGGGAGTAGGAAAGGGGATGGGAGAAACACCTGCGACTCTCCTAGCTTTCCAGCCTCTCCCGGTGCCTCCCACTGGCTAAACTCACAGGGCAGCTAGAGGGCAGGGGGCCCATGGATGCCCTTCATATGCGTCAGCCTCCCGAGGCAGAGAGCAGTGCACAGAATGGCAGAGAGTGCATCTGGATGGGGGAGTGTCACCAGCCCGCTCCCACATGCTGCTTCTCGCTCGCCCTCTTGGGCCCCCAGACTCTTAGTGAAAGGTGGTGTCTCCACTTTTCTGGAGCCATTTTCAGAGAGCACTGTCTCCCTCAGGAGCTCTCTCCTGGGGACCAGGACCCTTACTGAGAGAGCTGACACGGAAGGAAAAGGAAAGTTCTGAGATAGGCCAGCATGTCAAAGGCAAAACGCAGGAAGAGTTGAAGCCTGAATGCTTCCGTCATCGGCTGGGCGCTGGGCTCCGCGAAGGCCAGGTCAGTGAACACAGGAGTCCAGTTCTTCCCAGTACTGCTCATGCTTTCTTCTTTCTGTGCAGCCTGAGGGGCATCTAATTTTCTCGGCTACAGCACAGTGGTTAAGAGCATGGCTTTGGAGTCTGGCCCTCCCACTCCCGGCTGTTTAAACTTGGACGTGTTTGTTAACCTCTCTGAGCTTTGGTTCCCTCATCCATGATATAGGAATAAATCTACTTCATAGAGTTGTTATGAGGGTTGAATGAGAGGCTGAAAACAAAGGATCTGGCCACCTAGGAGACTGTCCGAATATGACAGCTAGAATATTGTACTGTTCCTGGCATGTGAGCTTCTCCGGTGGGGCTTCCACGGCTGAGGTGCAGCCTCCTCTCAGCCCCCACCTCAGCATCCTTCCCTCCATCAGCTGCTCATTGCTGGCCCTGTGCCCCTGGGAAGGGTTGCGGTCTGGCTCAGCCTGCAGATCATGGGCAGGAGAGGCTGGGGGAATGCAAATATGGCCTTATCTGAGTGTGTGCAGCTGCTGTCTTCCTTGCGTCCATCGCCAGGAACAAGGGCAGGCTCTGGGCCCCCTGGGGTGCCCCAGGCTTCTTCTGGCCCTGCTGAGTCTATAACATCGGCAACAACACTAATATCCAGCCATACCTCAGGCTTTTCTGTTTGCAGAGCGTTTTGATTTTTATCCGCTCATTTTATCTTCACAGTGGCCCTGGATTATCATGACGCACCAAATTTTAGAGAGGAGGAAGACCAAGGCTCAGAAGTATCAAGAGACTGGCCCAAGGTCACATGGCTAATTGGTGGTGGAGTGAGGATTAGAACCCATGCAGTTTGACACCAGAATTTAAGGTCCACTGTATTAGTGAGGGTGCTTCTGGCTGCAAGTAATGGAAAACCTTGACTCAATTACTTAAACAAGAAAGACTTTCATAATATCCCTAACAGGCAGTCTGGAGGAAATTTGGTTCTGTGGTTACTTAATTAGCACCCAACAATGTCATCTAACCTGGATTCTTTCCATCTCTAAACTCATGGGAATTGCCTTTAGTCTGACTCTTCTTAAAGTCACAGAATGACTGCTGTGGTTCCAGGTGTCACATCCACATATAACATCCAGGGAAGATGAGAGGCCTTCTCTTGACTATGTCTCTCTTTTTTTTTTTTGAAGTATAGTTGATTTGCAATATCGTGTTAGTTTCAAGTGTACAGCATAATGATTAGTGTTTTTTTTTTTGCAGATTATATTCCATTATAGGTTATGACAAGATATTGGGTATAATTCCCTGTGCTATACAGTAAATCCTTGTTGCTTATCGATTTTATCTGTTAATCAATCCCATGCTCCTAATTTGTCCCTACCCCCACCCCGACTCTGTCGCTTTAAGAGCAAGGAAACATTTCCAACAAGGCATTGGCCAAAAACTAAGTCCCCTGTCCTGTTCCCAAACCAATCCCTGGCAAGGGAGTGAGAATGGCTTAGACCATGACTCTACTTCTGAGTCGAGAAATGGCCATGATGGGCAACAGTCTGTTCTCTCCCTCCACACCTGTGACTACTATACTCTTAATTCTGGCCCTGTGACTCATCCTCTCTCTGTGTCCATTACTAGTTGCAAAGTAGGCTTCATGATGTATAAGGTAATTCAGGTGTTAGGGTGCAGAAGTTGTGGTCTCGGCCAGTCACTGACTTGGAGGACAACTGGGACAGGAGCTTTCCCGTCTGGAGTGGGTGGGCACCTATATCTCTGGGGTCAGAAAGCCACTTCTGGCTGTGTGGCCCTGAGCAAGCCTTCCCAACCTCCATTCTTTTTCAGTACAGGGGGCCTAATGACGGTTTATATCCCTAGAGTATAGTGAGGATTATAGAGAACTCAGTGCAAAAGCACCTAGCACAGTGCTTAGTGTGTAGTAGGTGCTCAGTAAAGACCAGCTGGTGTTACTGCAGGTGTTACATTTCCTCATCTTGAGAATTAAGGAGGCTCTGACCTTGGGGACCCTGGCTTGCGTTTAGCCCTGTGGCCCGCTTGCTCTCCTGCAAGAGAGGGGATGACTGATACCCCTTTGGCTCCACAGAGAACCTTTCCAGGCAGCCATAACGTTCATCCCTATCTGCTAAGCTATTCCAGAGTCTCTGTGCCCTGCAGAAAATCTGGCTGAGGTTTCCTTCTGCCTGGTCTGTGCTATCTGAAGCTGGTGTGAAGGGGGCTAGAGACCACAGCCGTCCTCAGACAGCAGCAGAGAGCTGGTGGCATTTTCTTTCCCCCGAGGGGGCTGGGGACAGCAAGGTGACACTCAGGAGGCAACCCAGCCACCCTGCGGCTGGTGAGTGGTTCATGCAGCTGTCATCCTGGAACTGGTACAGAATAGCAGACTGGAGGAGCACGTTATCAGCAGAAGCTTCTAGCATCACGGGTCTAGGCTGGAAACGTCCGTGGCATGTCAGCTCAGCAAGAAGCACCATGCAGTCAGGAGGTGGAGGCCCAGTCCAACCCCCAGCTCTGCACTTTGACCCGGGTGATCATGGGCAAATCACTTCGTCTCTCAGAGCCTCTGTTTTCCCACCTGACAGCGGTTCAAAGTGTAGATTCTAGATGCTGTCTGGGTTCACATCTCAGCCTTGCCACTTAATGGGTGACTTCTGGTCTCAGTGATGTATGTATTGGGTGTGCATGTAGGTGTATATGCGCAGCTATGAAGGTGTCTCTCGGTGCATATGTGTGTGGGGGGGTGAGTATGTATGGGGGGGTGTATGTGTTGGCAGGTGTTCATGTATCAGGGTGCATCTGGGTGTACATGTCTGGCTATAAAAATGTCTGTGTGCATGTGTGTGGGGTGGTATGTGTGTGGGGTATATGTACTAGAGTGTGTGTGCATATGTGTGCGTGTGTCAGGGGTGCACATGGGAGAACCCACGTGCTCCTCGGGAGTGCGTGTGCCTATGTTGGTTGTGGGGAGAGTGAGGGCAGAGTGTGGGAGCTGGAGATGAGGGCACACACTCCCCTTTCCCTGGCACAGTCTCAGAACCACTGCAGTCTCGCAATGTGAGTTCTTTGTAGCTAAGATTAATTTTCTTATTTAGCATTTATGTGGCACTTTGGATCTGCAAAGTGCTTTACAATCGGTTTTATTAGTTGTGCTTGTGTGTTATATATAGAAGTAACCTCAGCTGCACCCAGAGCCTCTCTCCAGAGAGGTGAACCAAGGCAAACTCTACCCTCTCCCTCAAGTTTGGCCCAGTTCCGGGGACAGAGTCTGCTCTTTTGTGTGCAGACCAGTGTTAAGGTGGATTGGTGGTGGTGGTGATGCTGGGGGCAGTGGGGTGCTCGTGTGGACCTGCCCCCAAGGCTTTCTCTCACCCAGGAGAAATCACTCAACCTAATCACCAGATCACTTGCCTGGCTGAGCTTATTACTTGCCTGGGCTAGTGGATGAGGGGCTATTTGCAAGACTGGCTTAAAACTCCTTGCATCTCTTGTGCTAATGCACTTGTTCTTTGTATTAGCCATTCAGACTGAACCCCTTGCCTTATGGCTACTAACCCGTCTCAGGTGAGTTCTCTCCCACCAAAGCAGACCCTGAGACAAGGACTTAACGTGCAAAGAATTTATTAGGGAGGTGATCTCAGGAAGTATGAGTGAGGGAGTGGAAAAGTGAGATGGGAAAGGGAGAAAAACCAAGAAGAGGAGTGTCACTGAGGGCATGACTGCTGTGGGCAGTTGGGGCTTCGTTCTACTGAGAACCACACCTTAGAACCACCCCCTGGAGAACTGAGGGACTGGGGTATTTATGCATCCACTCCCACACTGTATCATTTAAGGTTGCCCCCTTGGCCCCCTGGGTGTTAACTCCCCTATCCATACGGGCTGAGGCCCAGCAAGCTCCCTGGTTGCTGGGGGAGGCCCTCAGGCTGAGAGGACAGACAGATACGGGTGCTCGAGGTGGAAAGTGTGTGCACGGGGATATTGTGGGCTGCAGCTGCAGGTGAATTCAGGTGGGCCAAGGGCATATGGGGTGGGGCAACAGTGTCTGTTTTACACATCTCTGGACTCCAGTAAAACCTTTATTTCAAGGCCACAGATTCCATTAGCAAGTTCTTGCCTCACCATCCATGGGGTCTGCAGCAGTGGGCTGTCTTGTGACTCTGCACTATCCTGGTTTCTCTCTCTCTCTCTCTCTCTCTCCCCAACTACTCCTTCTCTATTTCTCTCATTTTCCTCCTCCCAAATATGGGTACTCCCCCAATATCTTTGTTTTTTCTTGCCCATGTGCGAACTCACCAACATCTGATATGATGCGCCATATTGGAAGCAGTAGCCCACATCTCTCTCTCCAAGTCCTGGCCTGTGTTTACAGCTGCCTCAGTGAAATATTCACTTGAAAATCACTTCAGCAGCTCAAACTCAGCATTTCCAAATCCAACGCATCATCTTGGACCTTCTGCTCAAATCCGCTGCATCCTTGCTTCTCAAGTTCTCTCCAGGGCCAGCTGCATGGGCATCATCTGAGAGCATATGGGTGCAGAATCTCAGGTCCTGCCACGGACCAACTGAATAGGATGTGCATTTTTAACCAGTCCCAGGTGATTTGTGTGCACATTAATGTTTGATAAGCATTGGTCTACATATTGATTCTCTGCATTTTATTAATGGCACCAGCATTTTACCAATTATACAAGTCTTAAAACTTTGCAATTATTTAAATCCTAGGAATAACTATCCACTAGCCTTCTCCCAAGCCAAGATTTCTGTGGGACTGAGATCTCAGTTAAACAGGTAATAATAATAATAATAATGATGATGATAATATAACTGATATTGATGTGTTTCAGTTGAATGTCTATGACGATGCTATGACATGCATAATTTCACTTCAATAGATTTTTTTTTTTTTTTTTTTTTTTTTGCTGCATTGGGTCTTCATTGCTGCACACGGGCTTTCTCTAGTTGCGGCGAGCAGGGGCTACTCTTCCTTGCGGTGCGTGGGCTTGTCGTTGTCGTGGCTTCTCTCATTGCGGAGCACAGGCTTTAGGCACGCGGGCTTCAGTAGTTGTGGCATGCGGGCTCAGTAGTTGTGGCTCACGGGCTTAGTTGCTCTGCGGCATGTGGGATCTTCCCAGACCAGGGCTCGAACCTGTGTCCCCTGCACTGGCAGGCGGATTCTTAACCACTGCGCCACCAGAGAAGTCCCTCGCTTCAATACATATTTATGGAGCTCTTGCTCAATGCCTGCCTCAATGCTAAGCGATGACGATGTAACAATGAACTAGACTCAGTGCTTACCCTCAATGAATTCACAGTTGAGAGGAAGGAGACACACATAGACACCGAGTGATAAATAGAGGATAACTTGAAACCAGAAGAGGGGTCCTAACACAGACTTATGGGGGCAGAGAAGGTTTTCTGGAAAAGGGACATCCAGTTAGACGGAACCTGAAGGATGAGTGGACCCAGCCTGTGAAATCAGGAGAAAGAAAGGGCTTTGCAGGGGGATGGCTTGTGCACACAGGGATAAAGAGCAGGATGCTTTGGGGGGATTCTCCCTGATTTCCAGGTTTTAGATTTGCAGGGAAATCACTTCACCCCTCTTGCCCCATTTGCCGCAACTCTAAGTTGGGAATGACAGATTTTCCCTTCTCAGAGTCATTGTGAAAAGTAAATAAAAATGAGTACCTTTCAGAACTGCAGCTACTTGGTTCTCATTAAGTACTGATTGATTATAAATTGTCAGCAACCAGAGCTTGGACCTTAGTTACAGAAAAAATAATCACGGTGTCGTAGGTCTAATGGGGGCCTCCCAAAAGATACATCCATGTCAAATCCTTGGAACCAGTGAATATGACTTTATTTGGAAAAAGGACTTTGCAGGTGTAATTAAGGACCTGGAGATTAGATCATCCTGGATTTTCTGGGTGGGCCCAAAATCCAAGCACAGTTGTCTTCATAAGAAGAAAAGAACGGAACGGGGAGAAGACCATGTGAAGATGGAGGCAGAGGTGCAGCCGTGAGCCGGGGAACATCTGTTTCCGCACCCCCGGAAGCTGAAAGAGGCAAGGAAAGATTCTCCCCTAGGGCTTTCAGAGGGAGTGTGGCCCTGCCAACACCTTAATTTTGGATTCCTAGTCTTCAGAACTGTGAAAGAATACAGTTCCGTGGTTTAAGTCACAAAGCTGTTACAACAGTCACAGGAAAGGAATACACCTGGTTACCGGTCTTTGCGCCTTCTCTCCACGCCAGGTGTGGAGTTCTCCTCAGTGATGCTTTGAAGCAATGCTGTTATATCTGTTTCATGCTTAAGGAGTACTAAGCCTTGTGGAGGCAAAGCGACTCATGCTCAGTCATTCATTCACTAAATATTGACCCACCTCTTAACTGACCACAGACGCTCTACTGGGCACTGAGGCCAGAGGGGTGAGCAAGGGAGACGCCTTTGCTGAGGTCCAGGGCTTATAAATCTATGTTGGGTTGCATAGTCCCCCAGCCCCAATTCATGTTCCCCCTGAATCTCAGAATGTGATCGTATGTGGAAATAGATTCTTTGCAGATATAATCAATTTACAATGAAGACATGCTGGATTAGGGTGACCCTGATCCAGTGACTGCTGTCCTTATGAGAAATTTGCGCAGAGACACACAGGGAGGCCTTGTGATGACCAAGGCAGCGATGGGAATGATATTCTACAAGCCAAGGACCGCCAGGGGTTGCTGGCAGCCACCAGCAGCTGGAAGAGGAAAGGAGGTATCTTCCCCTAAAGCCTTTAGATAGAGCGTGGCCCTGCTGACACATGGCTTTCACACTCCTGGCCTCCAGAACTGTGAGATATAAATGCCATCCAGTTTGTGGTAATTTGTTAAAGAAGCCCTAGGAATTTAATGTGCCGCTCAAGAAATGCACATATCATTGCACACGGGGAAGCACCACACAGGGAGCTGTGGTCGCCAGTGAAGTGGGATGGAGGTGGGCAAGGGGCGCTGGAGCGGATTCCGAAGGCGGGGAAGGAGCTGAGTGTGCAAAGAGAGGGGAGATCTGGGCTGGAGGGGACAGAACGTGGGAAGGTTCTGTGGCTTGAGGATGACCTACAGGCTGGGGGGATGGACAGAAGGTCAGAGCCCAGAGGAGCACACAGCCAGCAGTGGGGAGCCCGAGCCCGTTCCCTCCCCGCCCTTCCGGCTCTTGCAGAGGCTGTGGGCTCAGTCAGTCTGTTGCACCTTCTACCCCGCGTTCCCCTCTCCGTTTCCCCCTCCCCCCACCGGTGTCGGAGCAGGACTCCGAGCCCGCCTTGCTCTTGCGCGCGACGCGGGGCGCCGGGAGGAGGCACAAAAGGCGCTTTGCGAGGCAGCGCCCAGCAGCTTCTGGGCCCTGGAGCCGGCTCGCTGTGAATGGGCTGCAGACAAAGGCATCGCCGCCGACCGAGTACCTGTAATTGGAGCGGTGGCGAGCTTGCGAGGGACAAAACGGAGACGAATGGCGGCGACTTAGGCGGCCCGTTGCTATGGTTTCCGCGGGGCTGCTAGGGAGGGCTGTTACCAGGCAAAGGAGGAGGGCCCGAGAGAAAGGGAGCCGGTACGAGGGAGCGGCCTGGGGCAGGTGTGAGTGTGTGCGGGCGAGGTGGGGAGAGACCGAGAGGGGACGAGAGAGAGGAAGGCAGACAGACGGAGACGGGAGCGGGGAGACCGAGCAGGAGACAAAGGACAGACAATGTGCGGCGGGGGAGGGAGAGGCGGAGAGAGACAGAAAAAGAGAGGCAGAACCACTAAAGCATAGGTGGACACAACAGAGACACTTGGAGACAGAGAATTATGGAGATATTCATTCACCTGTTAGCACCTGCTGTGCGAGATAGGCCTGTTAGCAAGACGGACACCATGCCTATCCCTGGAACTCACGGACCCAGAGACAGAAACTGATGGAGCTGGAGGGAGATGCTGTCTTCCCTCATGGAGTAACCAGGTCTTACTCTGAAGGCTGGTGTCTCTCAGAAGCTGGTAACCTCTGGGTCGGGCCATTGCATTCTTCCTCCTGTCTCCAGGCAGTGTCCTGGGAGGGATGTTTGTAGAAAGTGACTCCTGGTTGAAGGGCACTGAGCCTCTCCTTTGCAGCTCTCTCGTTGGCTGCCCACCAGGGTGCTTGAATCTCCTACCATTACAGTGGACTTGGACAGGTTACTTCATTTAATAATTCTGTAGCTACAAAATGCTTTTCCAGGTGTTACTCATATGATCCTGTGTGGTGGGTATTATCACTACTCCCACTTGACAGGAGTGGAACCTGAGGTCTTAGGGGGTCACACAGTTACTCAGTGGCAAAGTCACTAAGGTCTTCGGATCCCAGGTGTTCTTCCTTTTGCTTGCAGCCCTACCTGGGCAAAAGGCTTGTTTGTTTACAGGGAACAAAAACTTACACAAATGAACTCTAGTAGGATGGAGAGTTTATTGGAAGAACGGTGAAGGGCCTCCTGAGACCCAAGGGCAGGACGCAGAGCTGGATCTCACAAGCTTCCCATCGGGGCACTGAACAGAGATCAGAAGCCGAGAAAACCATTCTTTTTCTTTGTCTCTTTCTCAAACCACCTAGTAGCTCCTTTCTGCTTTTCTCTGCACATTGGCTCAGCTTACAGGTTCCATAAATGCTAAAAATGACCTTCAAGAAAATCCTCTTTCTTTTCCAGTTGAAATTTTCAAGACAGAACCCGATTGGCTCACTTGAATCAAGTGTACAGTCCTGGTCCATTCAGCTGTGGTCAGAGGGGAGGCTCCGAGCATATAACATGACCAGCTACTTGTGGCCAACTCTTTAGCATGGGCGGTCAAAACAGCGGGTGTGGACAGGACAGGCACCCTGAGTTATATATATATATATAAACACACTCATTTCTGTCGTGGGGATACGAAGACTAACCTTGCCTGCCTTCAAGGGCTGTTGTAGGGAGGGCATATTTATCAAAGGAGTTTGCAAACTGGCAAGTGCTTCAGAAGGGCCAGTTGTTATTTAGGTTAAAGGGAGCATCTGGAAGATACAATATCCCCTCCGTCACATCTTTTGCCAAGATCATGGCCCTGACCCGATGGGGCAGCATGGGAGAAAAGTATTATTGATGAGGGAATGAAGCAAGGTAAGGGGAATTCAGAGGATGGGTGAGCCACGGTGTATACCATGATGGAGTGAGAACAGGGAGAGGCATGCCATTTGTTCGTTAGTTCATTCACTCATTAATAAGCCCTGTGAGCCTACAGTGTGCCAGAACTGTACCAGGTGATGGAGATACATGAAAAAGACATGGCCTCTATTCTCCAGGGATGCACGGGGGCTGGGTGATGGGCACATAACCTGCCCATTACTAACTATCTTGAGATGAGAGAGAGAATGGGATCAGAAGGGCTACCTTAACTCGGCTAAAAGTATCAAGGAAGGCCAAGTATCGGTGAATCCAGAAGGACATTTGAAGGATGAGTAGGATTTGGAGAGGTGGACAAGGGTAGGGTTAGAGTGAATGGTGGGCACAGGCATTCTGGAAGAGCCGCAGAAGCTTGAGTGTACTTGGGGAAGGCTCAGAGTGATGGGGCAGGCCATGTCTTTTTCATGTATCTCCATCACCTGGTACAGTTCTGGCACACTGTAGGCTCACAGGGCTTATTAATGAGTGAGTGAACTAACGAACAAATGGCATGCCTCTCCCCGTTCTCACTCCATCATGGTATACACCGTGGCTCACCCATCCTCTGAATTCCCCTTACCTTGCTTCCTTCCCTCATCAATAATAATTTTCTCCCATGCTGCCCCGTGATGGGGGTGCAGGGAGTGTTTGGGGTGGTATTGGGAGCGATGGCAAACAAAGCTGGAGATTGTTAAGGAGCTAAAAT
Source organism: Lipotes vexillifer (assembly GCF_000442215.2). Lineage (NCBI taxonomy): Eukaryota > Metazoa > Chordata > Mammalia > Artiodactyla > Lipotidae > Lipotes > Lipotes vexillifer. Next base: position 15,525 of record NW_006783115.1, on the reverse strand, counting down.
ATTTGGCCTCTGTCCTAAGGACACTGGGGAGCCATTGGAAGCTTTTAACAGTGGTGCTGTTTCAGGTTTGTCTTCTAGAAAGATCACTGTGACTGTAGTGCAGAGTAGATTGAATGGGGTGGGGCGATGGAGACAGGAAGAGACAGAGGGTGTTTCATATGACAATTGGGGGATGTTAGGCAGTACCTCAAATTTTAATGCTCTCACATCCCTCCCAGGGAACTTGGCTAAAAGTACTGATTACAGGGCTCTTTAGAGAGAGCTTGATTTAGTAGGTCTGAGATGGGGCCCATGAACCTGCATCTTTTAGATAGTACCCTAGGTCATGGTAAAAATGGTTCCAGACCACTCTTTAAGTAACTCTGGTCTAAGGGGCAGGAAGGTACAGTCATGAATCAGGAAGTATCTGAGAAACATCTTGCTGGTTAGCACTTTAAAACCAAAGACCATTTAATGGCTCTCATGGATTTCTCACAAGAGTGGTTACAATTGGTTCCTCATTACCATTTTACATATATATCATGCTACACACTCAACCGCCAGCCCCTGTTGCTTATAACCAGGGAGTAAGAGGCCGCGGGAGGCAGCTTTGAGAGTTCCTTCTTCTCGCCACTTTTTATTAGCTGCCTTCCTATTGCCCTGATGTGGTGGGGGTAGTGGAGGGAAAGTTAAACTTTGCTGAACACCTTCTGCAGTTTTGCAGTGTCGCAGATCTGCTGTGGAGTTCCAGCTCCTCCATTTATAAACTGTGTGATTTTGGATGAGAGACTTCACTTCTCTGAGCTTAAGTTTCTTCATCTGTGACATAGAAGCTAATTAGATCTTCCTTCGTAACACTGAATTGAGGATTAAATGAAACAACTGAATTCGTTGTTTATACCACTATGAATTCGTGGATCCTTAACATATTTGATGTGTTTAACTCCGTTGCATTATTCTTATTAGTGCTCAGATTATCTCATCTTTGGCTGGTGGGACACTATTAACATTGGCCCTTGAGCCCTTTGGAAATGACCCTAATATATCAACAGCTTTCTTACCCTCTGGTATGATGATGCTTTCAGACTCATCGTGTACATTTTCTGCCCAAGGCCAGGAGTCAGCCGTGTCTCCAAGGAGCCCTATTTTCTTTGAATAGGAAAATGATATTTGAGACCATAATCTGGGTGTTATCTCAAATGATATTTGAGGCCATAATCAGGGCTCATTGCTCCTGGGTTAGCTATCGTTTCCAGGGATTTTAAGAGGACAGTTAGAGAATACATATGTTTTGTGGGAGAAACTGCCTCATGTTCGTAAATGTATTTCTAATTCACACTTGGGATGCATTGTTTTTATTTTGATTTTATATGTGTCTCTCTTTTAAGCTGAAAAACCTTAACTCCTCATGACAAGAAATTAGCTTCTTACTTGCTCTTTTGGTAATACAAATGTATCATGTTTCCAAAATATACAATAACAAACTAACAATATGATTACTTAAAAAATTTTTATTTATAAAACATCACCGGTTAGCATTTATTCAGGTGCTCATTTGGTGCCAGGCACTTAATCCTGAAACAAGCCAGGGAGGGAGGTGTGATTATTATCCCCATTTACTGATGAGAAAATTGAGGCTCAAGAATCACAAGTCGGTAAGTGATGAAGCCAGTATTTGAACCCCCAAGTCGCTGACTCCATCACTCTCTCTTGCTTTGGGTTTCATTTTTTCCCCCTTGCCTTTGGAATTAATAATGTGCCTGCTCTCCAATTGCATGGGCCACCTGGATATTTAATATTCCCAAAGATGACCTGACATTCATTATATGGAAATGCACAGATGAGAGAGAGAGAGAGAGAGACAGAGAGAGGCAAGCCATTTACTAGCCTAATGTTATTACTAGACTGGAAAGCTTCTTGAGAAACGTGTTGGCTCATACCTTCAAAGCGACAGATTATTGCTTTCTGCTTTTTTAGCTGATGGGGTCTGTTTACAGGTGTTGAGTATTTCTCCTCTCCTGCCAGATTGTTTTAAGTGGGGCAAGCAAAAGGGAGGGGTCATCAGGGCCTTGAGAAAAGATGTTATCAGGCACAGGCTTGAACCTACCAGGGGAGCTTTTTTTTTTTTTCAAATTTATTTTTTTTAATTTACTTTTGGCTGCATTGGGTCTTCGTTGCTGCACGTGGGCTTTCTCTAGTTGTGGTGAGCAGGGGCAACTCTTGTTGCGGAGCACGGGCTCTAGGCTCGCGGGCTTCGGTAGTTGTAACACGCAGGCTCAATAGTTGTGGCTCGCGGGCTCTAGAGCGCCGGCTCAGTACTTGTGATGCACTTGCTTAGTTGTTCCGCGGCATGTGGGATCTTTCCGGACCAGGGCTTAGAACCCATGTCCCCTGCATTGGCAGGTGGATTCTTAACCACTGCACCACCAGGGAAGCCCGCTACCACGGAAGCTTTAAAGGGGTCACTGGCTCCCCACCTTTGGGTGTTCGCTTAAGCCGTTTTTCTCAAATGGAATATCCGCCTGTGACATCATAGCCTCAGAGACCCAGCCTTTTTTTTTTTTTTTTTAATAGCGTGTACTGGGTTGAATAGTTTCCCCTCGAAATTCACGTCCACCTGGAAACCTCAGAACGTGACTTTATTTGGCAATAGGGTCTTTGCAGATGTGTATGATCAGGCCACCCAAGATGGCTGTTGTCTTGCGATCTGTACATCCCCTGGTCAACCAGTGCCTGCTTCACCTATACCCTACCCACAGGACTGACCGTCCCTCTTAAACATAGAGCCTAAACAGTAAATGCCTGCATACTTGCCTACGGCCCAGCTAGTGATTGTTCTAATCTTTAGATCAGAACATCTCCACCACGAGGGTGAGGGGCATCCTCTGCTAGTTTCCATACCTCTCCCCTCCCCGCAGAGCAAAGACTGCCGCCATGTCCTGCCTGCGTCTGCAGAACATGGTGGGGTGTCGCTCCAGGATCCTGCTTCAGACGTGTAAGATCCCCCATCCATTAAACCACTGATGTCGCTGTTGCTGACGCTGGGCTCTTTCTTCGGCCTTGAGGCTGGACAAGTACAGGGCTTGCAGGCCGGTGGGGTGCAGCCCAACAGGATGTAAGTAGTTAGATAAGGTCACAATGGATTAGCGTGGGCCTTAAATCCAAAGACTGGTATCCTTCTAAGAAGAGAAGAGACACAGAGGGGGGAAGGGCCATGCAAAGATGGAGGTTGGAGTGATGCTGCCACATGCCACGGAAAGCCAGAGCTGCCGGAAGCTGGAAAAGGCAAGGAAAGATCCTCCCCTAGTGGCTTTGAGGGACCGCGGCCCTGCTGCCACCTTGATTTCAGATATGTGGCCTCCAGCTCTGTGAGAGAGTAGATTTCTGTTGTTTTAAATCACCGGTATGGTATTGGTTACAGCAGCCCTAGGAGACACAAACAGCACCCGACCCCACACTGGGGGCAGAAGACAGCGACTGGGAAGAATGAGGAGAATCAGGAAGGATGACTAGGGGCTCCCTGGTGAAAGTGGCCGATGGGAGGGGACAGGGAAAGGGCAGGGACAAATGGGAGGGACAAACCCATCAAAGTCCAGGAGAGGAGAAACAGCCCGGGGTAGGCAAGGAGCTGTGTGCGGGACAGCCTTCCTAGAACGGTGCCAAGACGATTGTGAAATGAGGCTGAGAGGCAGGCAGAGCCCAGATCACACGGGGTCTTGTAGGCCAGCCGAGAAACTTGGGAGTCTCATGCGGGGACCAGGGAGCATTTGAGGGGAGACAGGGGAGAGACACGGCGATGACATGGGCAGGCCTGGAGGTTCTGGAGGGTGAGCTTCCTGCGGGGCTGGCTTGTCCTCTCATTGGAATTCAGTCTGGCACCTACAGGAGACACGAAGTTTCCTCCCCAGGTGGGGCCCCACCTCTGGGCCCACCCCCAGGCCCACCCTGCACGGAGGTGAGCGAGGGGGGTGTTAATAAAGCCAAGTGTTTCTCTGGCTCCTGGCTTGACTCTTGTCAGACTCAGCCGGGAGTCCATTCAGCCGGCAGCCTCCGACCTTTATTTTGTCATTTCAGCAGGTTCTGCTTTAATAACTCTTTTTAGCCAAGAGAGCCGAGGCTGGGACCTCCCGGGTCTCTGCTGCTGCCCTCTCAGGAGGGGGGAAGTGAGGTGTGAGGTGGGGATATTCGCTTTATCTCCAAGGACATTGAGGGATCTTTCCAGACCCATTTGAATTGGTGGTTCTGAGGCCTCCAGGACACACGTGGGATAATTTCCCTTCCGGAGGGAGGAGGGAAGGACGAACATCCAGGGGAGGAGGGGGGGGGGCTGGCCCAGCCCCCAGGGCCATTGGTCGAGCTTCCTGTCAGTCATCTTTAGCTCCAACATTGCCCCTCTCTCGACTCTCTGCCCTCCCCTCTCCAGCTCTGGGTTCTTTCCACCCCTGTCCCTCCTCTTCCCCTCTATCCTACTCTGATACTGGTCAAAAAGAGTGAGAGGGGGCTTCCCTGGTGGCGCAGTGGTTGAGAGTCCGCCTGCCGCTGCAGGGGACAC
>NW_006783115.1:0-8681 GCF_000442215.2 Lipotes vexillifer | reverse complement strand
TTCATGATCCTCCCAGCAGGAAGGAGAGGAATATGCTGAAATATGCTCTCTTTTAAACCTTTTGCCCAGAAGTGGCACTCATCACTTCCGCTCACATTTTATTAGCTAAAGCAAGCAGATGGATTTACCGAAATTCTAGAGGGTGGAGAACAGTAATCCAACTATGTGCCTGGAAAGAGAACCCCCAGTTCTTGGTAAACAGCCTTAAAGATTAGCATGATCTCTTACATATCATTTTCTCTGTCACTAATCTTTTTCATTAAGTAGCTAAAACTGAGCAGAGGGAGTGAATGGGAAGCCCAGCCCACCCAATTTACCAGCTGGGGAACCTTGGGCAAATTACTGAACCTCTGTGGGCTCAGTTTTCTCACCTGTAAAGTGGGGAAATAGATCCTTCACTTCTCATAGTTGTAGTGAGGATTACCTGGGTCAATAGGCACAGTCATTGTAAGCACTGTATTAGGTATAAACCATCATTATTATTATTAACCTATGACAATCCTATGAGGTTGGTACTACCGTCACCTCTTTTTTGCAGATGAGGAAACTGAGGCTTAAAGGAGTGATTTCCCTTGTCTGGCGTCACACAAATGGGAGGTAACAACATCAGGATTGGAGTTTACACCTGTCTGATCCCAATAACTCCACTTTTGAGGGGCCTGGCCCCTTTTTGAGAGGGAACCACCAGCCCTTCCCCTACCTGTTGTATCCGGACCCAGAGGGATGTTGTTGGCTGCGTCTGGGGGTTCTTCCATAGACCAGGGATGGTGGTAACTAAAGAAAGCAAAAAGTACACACTCTTTACAGTGCGAGCACACACAAGTGGTCGCTGCCTTGCTTAGAGTAAACGTCTCAATTAACACAGAAGACCTCTTTTTGTTCCATAGCTGCAGGTGAGTTTGCCTTTTGGATCAATTAATTGTGGACGGTCAGCAAGGAAGTCTACCTACAAATCAACAGCCAAGGTGCCTTTTGGTGCAGGTGTGTGTGTGCTCCAAATGGAGCTGTGGGAGTGGGGAATGGACTAGAGACAGGTTCAAATATTTTGATTCGATCCTTGCTAAGATACATTTCACATCACAACCAGTACGTGGCCTTGTGTGCATAGACGTGTGCATGCACACATGCTGTCACGCACACAGGCACACACATAACTGTTATACTAGGATATTTTCCACTCCATTCCATTCAAAAATGCTAGTTTCAGTGCACTAATTTCACGGCACCAGGAATAGGTTGCAGCACTCAGTTTGAAAAACGTTGGACTAAACTGTGGTTGCCCAACTCCTGTGTTGGGACACTTGGATATGCTGGGAAGGTACGATATGTCGCCATGGGGCTGTAAAAAAATTAATAAAGAGATAGTCTATATACCACACGTTTTTTATCCACTCATCTGTAGGGTGTTCAGGTTTTAAACGTACAGTCACTCCCAGATGAAGATGCAGAACATTCGCAGTCCCCTAGGAGGCCCCGTCATGTCTCTTTCCGTGAACACTCCACTCTCAGAGGTGATCAACTCTTCCGACTTCCAACACTTTTAGATTCATTTTGCCTGTTTCTGAACTTCATATAAAATGGAACCATGCTGTGTGTATTCCGTTTTATCTTCTCTTGGTCATCATTGTCAGTGAGAATCATGAAGCAGCAGTTTATCCTTTTTTATTGCTGCCTAGTGATCCATGGTACGAATGTACCACAGTTTATTTATCTGTTCTTCTATTAATAGACACCTGGGTTGTTTCCAGTTTGGGGCTATTATAAATAAAACATGTACAAGTCTTTGTGTGAACATATGTTTTCATTTCTCTTGGGTGAATTGCTAGGAATGAGTTTCTTTGGGTTACAAGGTAGATGCAAGTTTAATTTTATAAGACACTTCCAGATCTTTTCTAGAAATTGTTGTACACTCTGTATCCCGATTTGGAATGTTTCAAATTTTTGGTTGTTCCGCATCCTAGCCAATGTTTTATGTTGGTTAGATTTTTAAGAAACCATTTTGATGGGCATTCAGTGTTTTTTTTTTACTAATCTGGTTTTAATTTGCATTTCCCTGATGAGTAATGGCATTAGATACATTTTCATGCACTAATTGGTGATTTGTATATCTTCCTTTGTGGAGTATCTGTTTAAGAGTTTTGACCATTTAAAAAATTAGATTATTTTTCTTTTTATTATTGAGTTGTAGGAGTTTCTTTTATATTCTGGATACAAGGACTTTATCAGATACATGTATTGTAACCATTTTCTTTCACTTTATGCCTTCCCTATTAATTTCCTTAAGGGTGTCTTTTGAATGGGCAGAAGTTTAAAATTTTTATGACATCCAGTTTATGAATTTTAAAAAAGGTATGCTTAGTGCTTCTTGTATCTTAAGAACTGTTTGCTTATTATAACATATTCTCCCATGTTCCCTTCTAGAAGCTTTATAGTTTTAACTCTTATGTTTAGACCTATGACTCATCTTAAAATTAATTTTTTGTATGGTATGATATAGGAATTGAGATTCACTTTTTTCAGATGAGTATCTAGTTATTCCAGCACCATTTGTCAAAAAGACTCCTTTTCCATAGAATTGCTTTGGTGCTTTTGTAGAGGAACAATTGACTATAACATGTGAGTCTATTTCTAGAATCTTTTTTGTGTTGCATTGATACGTTTTTCTTTTCTTTTACATCATTCTATCATATTATATTGATTACTGTTACTTTATAATAATCAGGTAATGTAAGTTTTTCTTCAAGATTGTCTTGGCTTTCCTAGATTATGTGTCCTCCCAAAACTCATATGTTGAGGTCCTAACCCAAAGTACTTCAGAATGTGACTTTATTTGGGGAGTTAAAATGAGCAAGTTAAAATGAGATCTGTAGGGTGGGCCGTAATCCAATATGACTTGTGTCCTTTGAAAAGGGGAAATTTGGATGTAGACATGCACACAGGGAGAATACCCCGTGAAAATGAAGGGAGAGATCAGGGTGATGCTTCTGCAAACCAAGGAATATCAAAGATTGCCTGCAAACCACCAGAAGCTACGGGAGAGGCACGGAACAGATTTTCTCTCCCAGCCCTCAGAAAGAACCAATCCTGCCAACACCTCAGTCTTGGACTCCAAGCCTCCAAAACTGTGAGACAATAAGTGTTTGTTGTTTAAGCCACCCATCGTGTGGTACTTTGTTGCAGCAGCCCAAGCAAACTAATACATAGGTGTTTTGCTTTTTCATGGAATTTTAGAAACAGCTTGTCAGTTTCTTCAGCCTGAGATTTTGGTTGGGCTTGCAGTCAATTCGGGGAGAATGGGCATGTTAACAACATTATGTCTCTGACCCAAGAACATGGTATATCATTCCATTTACTCAAGTCATCTTTAATTTCCCTTAATATTCTTCTTTAGTTTTCAGTAACTTACACATTTTTAATTAAATTTATTCCTAATTATTATATCTTTGCTGATGCTTTTGTAAATCCCATTGTATTTCTAATTTTGTTTTCCAATTATTTCTTACTAGCAGAAATGAAATTTATTTTTATTGTGTATTGACTTGTATCCTGTGACTTTACTAAATTCACTTATTCTAGTAGACTTTTTGGTGTGAATTTAACAGGATTTTCTACAGGCACAATCAGGTTGTCTGTCATGACTGCAATTTGTTTAAAATAATTTAAACAAATTAGCAGTGACTCCTTCTATGACCTAGGTTAGACATCTTATCTCTCTGAACTTTGGAGGTCCTTACCTATAGAGGAAGGTTATTATATGGACTGGTCTTTGAGATTCCTTTCAGATCTAAGATGATACGGGACCTGGCTCTGCCATTTGCCTGTTTGTGATCCTGGGCAAAACACTAGATCTCTATAAACCTCAATTTCCTCATTTGTAAAATGGGCTTAATCATAGTAAATTAGCCATGTCACAAAGTAGTTATAAGGAACCAATGAAACAAAGCATGTGATCAGGACACTGAGAAGATAGCAAGCACTCTGTAATTTACACATTGCAGTATAATAAAATATAGATTTGGCTTTGTCCCTGGTTCCTGGTCCAGAGTGATAGCAGTACCTCTTGTTATTCATAACTTTCTGCCCTTTTCTAGACACTGGAGTAGTTGATAATGAGGTGACTCAGGGTGGGGCCCCTAGATAGATTCAGGATAGGGGCTGGCCAACAGAAAGACCAAACTCTTGGTTAAAGGGTGGGAACTTTCAGCTCCCCCAGTGCCTGGGGATGGGAGGGGCCTGAAGATTCGGTTATAAACGCTCTTGAATAGTTGGTGAACACACCCCCATGCTGGGAGTGGGGGGCACCCCGACTCCGCAGGCACCGAAGCGCCTGGGCTTCTTCCGGACCTCACTCTATGTACCTCTTCACCTGGTTGTTCATTTGCAGCCTTTATGGTGAACTGTAATAGCAAGCATAGCAATTTCCTGAGTTCTGTGAATTGTTCTCGCAAACTGTCAAACCTGAGGAAGGGGTCTTCGGAACCTTTGAGTTTGTAGTTGGCTGGACAGAAGTGTGGGTAGCCTGTGGGTGCTCTTAGAGTTGATTGTTGGACACCTAGTTGGTGTCAGAGTCGGAGAACTGGAGAATTGGTTGTTGGTGTTGGAAAAAGACAACATACCTATTAATGATAATGATGACAGCATGGTGTCATCATGATGACACCGTGTGATGACACCTAGTGATGGCACTGCAGGGCTCTTAAGCTTACAGAGCACCTGTACATCCTCTGTCTCATGTGATCACCACAAGGGCCTGTGAGGTAGGCAGAGCTGAGGTTATTAACCTCACTGTATTGATGAGTAATTACAGGCTCCGGAGGTTAAGTGACAAGTCTAGGGTGATTCAGTGTGTAGGAAGCAAGGCTGTGACCCGGTTTTTGGACCTTGAGTCTTGTGCTTCCACACATAAGGACAGGTTGGGCTACCCCAGCACCTGGGAACATCATCGCCAAGCATGCTCTGAGATGTGTGTGTGTGTGTCTTGTCTTCCCTAAAGCCACCAGCTTAGGACAATGGTTCTCAGATTGAAGTGTACCTCAGAATTCCCAGAGGAACATGCCAAAATGCAGTTGCCTGGGCCCCGCACTCATAGGTCTGATTGATAGCCCAGGAAGGGCCCAAGGATTTTAAACACCCAAGTGATTCTGGTACAGTCCCCCCTCTGACAAGAAACCTTGCTTTAGGCAAAGGTTCTCAGTCCAGGCTACACAGGAGAGTCACCTGGGGAGCTTTTGAAACTTGTGCTACCCAACCCCCCCGCCCCGGCCGCCCCCAGAACTCCAGGATCAGGACCCCTGGCGGGTGCTGCATACTCCAGATAAAGCCGACCCGCAGGTTCACCTGTGCATCCCCTGCATCTGCTCCTTCTCTCTGTCACTTTGTAGAACTCTCGTTTTATGTCTCTGTGATTTATTTTGTTTAATCCCCTATGTTTCTGTCTCTGTCCTTCTGTGTTTGTCCTTCTTTAGTCTATCTGTGTCTCCCTGACAACCTCTCTCTCTCTCTCAACTCTGTCTCTCTGTTTTCTGTGTCATATCTCTGGGGGATGTCTCTGAGTCTCTGCTTCTCTCCATCTCTCTTCTGTCTCTCCCATTCCTGGATCTGTTGCTGGGTGTGTCTCTGCGAGTCTCTGCCTCTGATTCGTCACTGTGTACCATATTCTGTGCTGAGTATATAGCAGTGAAGATAACAGATGCGACATTGTAAATCACAGCGCTCATAACAACTTTGTGTCATGGGTTGAGCACCTACTGTGTACCTACTGTGTTCTAGGAGCTTAATTTATATAAGGAACTTGATACCAAACTTCCTTGCGGGGAGAGAACTGGCCCTTTTAGTGGAAAATATCTGCTTGTAATCATTATAGCTATTAATTAATTACAGCTATTAGTACTCTGGACACTTAACTCTCCTGTGTTCGGGGATGATATTTAAAATGTTTAACAAATGAGCAATTGACCAATGAATACACTTGCCCTACTTCTCACTTCTATTGCAATTAATTGCATAAACATCCAATCTCCTGCCATTCATACATTCATTCATTCACGTAATCATTCATTTATTCTTTCTTTTAGCGTATTGTTAAGGGCCCACTTGATCTTAGGCACCATGTTAGGAGCTGGGGATGCAGCGGTTCACAGGACATCATAAGGAACTCGGAGGAGGGAGCTAGAGAAAGACATTGACCAAGTTCATGGAATGTGACAAAGGAGAAGTTCGGAAGAGTAGACCTGCAGTCTGACCTAGTTGGAGGAACTAGGGAGGGCTTTCTGGAGGCAGGGACATTAATAGTGAAACTTAAGCAATGAACAGTACTTAGCTGAATGAGGTCTCTTTCTTGCCAGTTTTGTATGTTCCATCGGTTAGAGCATAATGCCCTGAGCATAGTAGGGCGTCACCAAATCTGTGAAGGATAAAACATGATGACTGTGAAGCAAACAGTACTATTGGCATGTCTTTTCTCATTGCCTGCACCTAGCATCTGGCCAAGAATCAAAGGCAAATTTCTCCACTCAACATTCATGGTGATGTCAGAGCTTTCAACAGATTCTTGCCCTGCCCATTCCCCCAAACTGAGAAGGCAAATTTGAGCCCAGGAAAGTAGACTGAGGGCGCAAAAGTTGACGAGAGAGAACCAAGTCCCAGGCTCTCAAATTCATGCCTGTAGGGGCCAGGTTGGACTGTGTTTCTAGAGCTTCTGTTCTTTTAGAAGAAACCAGAAATCTGAATTTTCATGTAAGCCCTTCTAATTTTCATGTTTGAACCTAATTTGCAACATTTTTTTTTTTAAAAAAGGTCATTGTGTACAGCAAATCAAATATCTATGGGCTGCTGTCTCAGTCCTTTTGGGCTGCTATAACAAAAATACTGCAGACTGAGTGGCTTAAGCAACAAACATTCATCCCTCACAGTTCTGGAGGCTGGGAAGATCAGGGTGCGGGCCGATTTGGTATCTAGTGAGGCCCACTTCTTGGTTCATAGACAGACGACTTCTCACTGTGTCCTCACGTGGTGGAAGGGGTGAGGGAGCTCTCTGGGGTCTCTTTTGTAAGGGCACAATCCCATTCATGTGGACTCCACCTTCCTAACCTAAACACATCCCGAAGCCCCCCACCTTGGGGGTTGGAATTTCAACATGTGAATTTCGGGAGGATATAAAAATTCGGTCTGTAACAGCTGCCATTCCTGATTTAGAAGTTATTTCCTAAAAATGGAAAGGGAATAAGAGGGACTTATATTTACTATGCAGCCACGTTGTTCTCAACATTGTACTGCATGTTCTATGGATCTTCCTCGTGAATTTTCATCGCATGAACATCTCTATTATCTTCTCTAATCTTTGCAACAACCTAATGGGATTGGTATTATCATGTCTGTTGAGGAAGATTTGCCAACTTAAGTCTTCAGGGGCCCGATATTAGCCATAAGGAAGTTTAATATTCACACAGAACTAGAAGTGAGCTAGGAAGAGTATAAACCTTTTGGATTAGAGACCTGATTTTATGAGACCCTCCAGGTGCTAAGCGACTTGAATAGCCAGACATTGGGCTAAAAACTGTCCTTGGGACTTCCCTGGTGGCGCAGTGGTTAAGAGTCCACCTGCCAACGCACGGGACATGGATTTGAGCCCTGGTCCGGGAAGATCCCACATGCTGCGGAGCAGCTAAGCCCACGCGCCACAACTACCGAGCCTGCACTCTGGAGCCCGCGAGCCACAACTACTGAGCCCGTGAGCCACAACTACTGAAGCCCGCGTACCTAGAGCCCGTGCTCTGCAGCAAGAGAAGCCACCGCAGTGAGAAGCACGCGCACTGCAACCAAGAGTAGCCCCAGCTGGCCACAACTAGAGAAAGCCCGCATGCAGCAACGAAGACCCAACGCAGCCAAAAATTAAAAAAAAAAAAAACTGTCCTTTTTCTTTGGTTGGGTATCTTCACGAATTGCTTTAAATACCACTGCTCTTTCCTGCAACTTTCTTGCTTAGAGAGTTTTAACCTGCTGGTGTAGGAGCCTGGCTCCCCTGTTATGTGACATGTGTGAAACCCACCAAGTCATTCACTATGGGTTGACGGCAAGTCTGTTGTATTCAAGATCCACTCAGCTAAGCAACACTGTTACACCTCTAGTTTCTAACTTCTCTATGCCTCTGAAATAGTTCAGTCCTTTTATTTGAGTGCCTATAGGAGTTGCATTAGAAAACACTTTCTTTTGCCTGGACTTCTGTATTTTTGCCACTGAAGTGAGCATCCTGGAGCCCTAGAGTATTAAGAGCTCCTGGACCAGTGAGGATTTCACTAGGTGAACTCCAAGTCCCCTCTGAGTATCTCCAAGTGGGATTTAGCAAGGTCATGGATCTTCAGAACAACCTCGTGGAGATGTGTCTGTTCTAAGATGTGAACCCCTTGAACAATCAGATAAAAGGGCTTTAACTATCTCAGAGTCACTGGGAGGTCAGACATGGGACGGAGTAGCCGTGCGGCTTAGCAGAGTGAATCTTTTTTTTTTTTGCCTTTAAAAAAATTCATTTATTTTTTTGAAGTCTAATTGATTTACAATGATTCAGGTGTACAGCAAAGTGATTCAGTTATACTTAAGAATATATACATATATTCTTTTTCAGATTTTTTTTAACATCTTTATTGGAGTATAATTGCTTTACAATGGTGTGTTAGTTTCTGCTT
>NW_006783114.1:0-215 GCF_000442215.2 Lipotes vexillifer | reverse complement strand
ATGGAGAGATATACTATGTTCTTGGATTGGAAGAATCAATACTGTGAAAATGACTATACTATCTAAAGCAATCTACAGATTCAATGCAATGCCTATCAAATTACCAATGGAACTGTTTTTTATGGAACTATAACAAAAACTCTTAAAATTTCTATGGAGACACAGAAGACCCCGAATAGCCAAAGCAGTCTTGAGGGAAAAAAACGGAGCTGGAG
>NW_006783112.1:0-2633 GCF_000442215.2 Lipotes vexillifer | reverse complement strand
TGTGCTCCGCAACGGGAGAGGCCACAACAGTGAGAGGCCCGCGTATTGAAAAAAAAAAAAAAATACTAGAAGAAAAATCTTACATAATTATTCACAACACGGGATAGCACTGGAGGAGAAAAACAATGAAGGAACTACTGATTTACCTAATAACATGTATGAATCTCAAATGCATTATGTTAAGTGAAATAAGCCAGTCTCAAAGGACTACCTACTGCATTATTTCATTTAGTGGCATTCTGGAATAGTGAAAACTCTTTGGCCAGAAAATATATCTGTGGTTGCTGGGGTAGAAAGAGAGAGTGACTATGAAGGGCATAGAGGAATTTGGGGGGTGAAGAAACTATTTTATATCTTGATTGAGCTGGTGATTACATACTTATTTGTCAAACCTCTCAGAACTATAAAATAGAAAGAGTGGATTTTACTGTATGTAAATGATGCCTTAATAAAAATCTAAAAAGTAATTAACCTTAGTCTAATATGTTACTCATATTGAAAAAAAAAGATGGAATTAAAAGTATTTTCTACTCTCATACACTATTTGTTTAAACTCATTAATTTATTCTTAAAAGAAAGCACTTGCTAAACAAAAACTATTCCTGGCTCCTGTCTAAAATACCCTACATTTAAAAATAATAGAATATGAATTAGTAAGTTTTTAGTGTAACATGAACTGTTACATCATCTACTTTTAATGATCTAAATGTATTATAGAGAGTGGATTATACTGGCATTTAATGCAATCTTTGACTACACTTTTAACCTGAATGTTTTTCCTTCAGAACTTCTTTCTGGCAGCTTACATTATACAAAGAAATCACTACATAGCTCTGAAAGCTGTCCCTTTCTTTTCAATCTCCAGATTATATCTTATCAGCCTTCCTGGAGTCGTACTTTTGTTCTTACAACCCAGGTGACTTCTCAGCCCCAAAGAGAAGAGTTCAAAAGTAGCCATCTATAGGCAGAACATTTATTGTGTTGGATTTATGCTGCCAAAAGTAAGGGTCAACCAAAGGAGGAAGGGGAGGAGGGAGGAAAAACACTAAAACTCTCACAGCATCGAAGGCCATTTTGCCAAACTAATATTCACTTCATCAGTGGTTTTATCACTGCTCTTTGGATGTTTCTTCCACTAACATGATTTTGGGGCTATAAAAAATTTATTTATTTAACAATTATTTCTCATAGGTCTGACAGTTACTTCTCATAGGTGCCAGAAACAAACTTGGGATATGGTAGCCAACAGAAAGGCAAAGGAGCTGTCCTAAGACAGGTCACCATCTTTGGGAGAATGTAGATTCATTAAGTCAGAAATGATGGCACAGTAGGATCAGAGTTGTCATGGAATCTGAGGAGTACAGGGGAGGAAGACAAATGCCTCAAAGCAGGGGTCCAAACCAGGGAGGCGTAGTTAGTAATGAAAAAAATTATGAGGTCAGGAACATTAACCTATTTGATGATTATTAACCAGGTGGATTGGGGAATATAAGCAGTAAGAGGAGACAATCACAGCAAAGATCTAAAGGCTTACAAGTCTATAACCTTATATAATCATGTAATTAAAGTTTTACCACATGAAAAAATATGCTTAGAAAATCTAAAGACTCAATAAAACTGTAAAAAACCCACAAACTTCTCCTTAATTGATTTGTAGATATCTAATTGAAGTAACCCAATTGATGCTAAGTGGAAACAGAGGGAGCAAATCTAATCTAGAGAAAATTCCATCCCCAAATAATATCATTAATTTGTCTTTAGTTGGGGAAAACATTTTGGCATTAGGGTGGCTTATGCTAAATGACCAAATTCTCATAGAACTTCTCAGTTGCATAAAAAAGCAAAGTGTATTAATCAGCCTAACCCTTTCTAGTTCTGAAACTCTGTGCACTTGGAGGTAGACTGTGACCAGACTGATTTCTGATAGGTTTCATTTTAGAAATAGGTAGTAATCTCTTAATTTTTATGCATTTCCTGCAACACAAATGTCTTGCACATTTACTTTTACTATTTCTTTGTATAGAAGCTTATCATTCATAGAGAAAATGTTCATTCAATCCAACAAATCTTTATCTGGTGCCCACAATATGTCATGACCGAGAATCTTCATTTGCATTATGCACTTGAGTTCACATCGGTCATATATAAGTCTGAAAATGCACATAAAATTACTTAACCAGTAGCTTAAATGCTTAGGTAAGCTTCCCCTCAAACCTCAAAACCAATAGTAAAATGAAGGCTAACATGTCACAAACCTAGCCATATTTTTGATCTGTACCATTTTTTAGTATAGAGTTTCAATGAACATTATTCTTTTAGCATGCCATAAATTCACTTCTTTATAGCTTAAAAAGCTTGTTCATAGTTTTATTGTTCTCAGTTTTAGTGAATTTGTCCATACTCAACCATCAGTCTTTACCCTCCCAAAATATTCATAATAAATAATTCAGAAATAGCACTCCCTTAGTTTTCCTGGATTTTTCCCTCTTCTTTATTTTAGGTCTCATTCTATCCCTATTATTCAAAGAGCATTCTGACGTTTAATGGTGGTGACTACTTAGCAAAAGGTAATACTTTTGAAGGGGGCCGTGATAGTTGAAACTTAAGACCAAACAGCAACCTCGCTGACTTTA
>NW_006783111.1:0-797 GCF_000442215.2 Lipotes vexillifer | reverse complement strand
CACTAACCCTAACCCTAACACTTACCGTTAGCCTTACCCTAAACCGTGCACTAATCCTAAACCGTATGCTAACACTAACCTGTGCCTTAACACATACGCTAACCCAAAACCGTTGACATAACCTAACCTGTACCCTAAACCGTCCCTGTTCACTAACCCTAACCCTAGCCTTAACCTTAACCCTTACCATTAGCCTTACCCTAAACCGTGCCCTAATCCTAACCCGTACGGTAACACTAACCCGAACCCTAACAAGTACGCTAAACCTAAACTGTTGTAGTACCCTAACCTGTACCCTAAACCATCCCCTTTCCCTAAACCTAACTCTAACCCTAACCCTAAACTTAAGCCTTACCCGAAGCCTTACCCTAACCTGTTCCCTAATTCTACCCGTACGCTAACACTAAGCCATGCACTAAAACGTACGCTAACCCTTAAGCGTTGTCTTTCTCTAAACTGTACCCTAAACTGTCCCTGTTCCCTAACCCTAACCCTAACACTAACAATTACCCGAAGCCTTACCCTAACCCGTGCCTTAATCCTAACCCGTACGCTAACACTAACCTGTGCCCTAACACGTATGCTGACCCTAAACCTTTGTCATACCCTAATCTTTACACTAAGCTGTCCCCGTTCCCTAACCCTAACCTTATTCCTAACCCTAACCCTAACACATACCCGAAGCCTTACCATAACCTGTGCCCTAATCCTAACCTGTAGGCTAACACTAAGCAGTGCCCTAACACGTATGCTAACCCAAAACCGTTGGTGTACCCTAACCTGTACCCTAAACCGTC
>NW_006783110.1:1778425-1802300 GCF_000442215.2 Lipotes vexillifer | reverse complement strand
AAGTTAGTAGAAGGAAAGAAATCATAAAGATCAGATCAGAAATAAATGAAAAAGAAATGAAGGGAACAATAGCAGAGATCAACAAAACTAAAAGCTGTTTCTTTGAGAAGATAAACAAAATTGATAAACCATTAGCCAGACTCATGAAGAAAAAAAGGGAGATGACTCAAATCAACAGAATTAGAAGTGAAAAAGAAGAAGTAACAATTGACACTGAAGAAATAGAAAGGATCGTGAGAGATTACTACAAACAACTGTATGCCAATAAAATGGACAACCTGGAAGAAATGGACAAATTCTTAGAAAAGCACAACCTCCCGAGACTGAACCAGGCAGAAATAGAAAATATAAACAGACCAATCACAAGCACTGAAATTGAAACTGTGATGAAAAATGTTCCAAAAGGGCTTCCCTGGTGGCGCAGTGGTTGAGAGTCCGCCTGCCGATGCAGGGGACGTGAGTTCGTGTCCCGGTCTAGGAGGATCCCACGTGCCGCGGAGCGGCTAGGCCCATGAGCCATGGCTGCTAAGCCTGCGCTTCCGGAGCCTGTGCTCCACAACGGGAGAGGCCACAACAGTGAAAGGCCCACGTACTGCAAAATAAATAAATAAATAAATAAATAAAAATAAATAAATAAAAGCAAGGAATAAGAAAGGAAAACATTTTTCCCACTACCATTCTTCTAGGCTAAATATGTCAAATTGTGATCATAAAATTCTGAAGCCCTTCCTTGAATTCACTCATTCTTAAGCTCTGGCTATTCCTTAAAGGCTTGAGTAAGCCTGTGACATTTCAACCTAGCATTAGATGAATTTCAGAATCTTACCATAAGCTCCCACAGTCCTAAAGGTTTAAAAAATCTTTGGAACACTTGGAGTCATAAAAGCAAACTTTCCATAAAAAAAAAACCAAAACAACACTATTTTTCTTGAGAACTAAAACTTAGAATTTCTGCAGATGCAATGATTTCTCAAGACAAAACACCCTAATAGCTGTAAATCCAAGGTGTAAATCCAAAACACCCTCATGGGTGTAAATCCAAGTCCTAGGTCCAGCTTGTGTTGTTTCTGCTTGGGTTAGAGTGGGGATAAAGAACCATTTCCCTGGCATTGCTGGGTTTGTGGGGTTTGTGTGTGTGTGTGTGTGTTTATTGGGGTATAGTTCATTTACAATGTTGTGTTAGTTTCAGGTGTACAACAAAGTGAATCAGTTATACATATACATATATCCACTCTTTTTTAGATTCTCTTCCCATGTAGGCCATTACAGTGTATTGAGTAGAGTTCCCTGTGCTACATAGTAGGTCCTTATTAGTTATTTATTTTATATATAGTAGTGTGTACATGTCAATCCCAATCTTCCAATTTATCCCCCCCTTACCCCGTGGTAACCATAAGTTTACTTTCTACATCTGTAACTCCATTTCTGTTTCCAAAGAAGACATATAGATGGCCAAGGGGCATATGAAAAGATGTTCAACATCACTAATTGTTAGAAAAATGCAAATCAAGATTACAGTGAGGTGTCACCTCATACCATTGAATGGCCATCATCAAAAAATCTACAAACAATAAATGGTGGAGAGAGTGTGGAGAAAAGGGAGGCCTCCTACACTGTTGGTGGAAATGTAAACTGGTACAGCCATTATGGCGAACAGTATGGACGTTCCTTAAAAAGCTAAAAATAGAGCTACCGTATGATCCAGCAGTCCCGTTCCTGGGCATATATCTGGAGAAAACCATAATTCAAAAAGATACATGGCTTTGTGTTTTTGAAGGCTAGTGTAAAACTCACACAAATTATTTAACATATTACACAAATTATAGATATAAAAAGAATGGTAGTCTTTTAAGGTGGAGGTTGCAAAATCACAAGTAAACAACTCAACTTTGTTCGGCTTGCGTGTTTTTTAAATAAATTAGTGGTCAAAATTTAAAAATCAAGAGACTGTCCTCCTCTTCCTCCCCCCAGATCCTGCTTTTGAAGCCTTCTTTTTTTTTTTTTTTTTTTTTTTTTTTTTTTTCGAGGGCCTCTCACCGTTGTGGCCTCTCCTGTTGCGGAGCAACAGGCTCCAGACGTGCAGGCTCAGCGGCCATGGTTCATGGGCCCAGCCGCTCCGCGGCATGTGGGATCTTCCCGGACCGGGGCACGAACCCATGTCCCCTGTATCGGCAGGTGGACTCTCAACCACTGCGCCACCAGGGAAGCCCTGAAGCCTTCTTTTAAAAAATCAGTAGGTCTGGAAATACTGGTCAGCAATTTGCTGGAGGTTAGTTTTGCTGCTCCTCTGTTCTCCAGGATTCCAGAAGCCTAACCTACCCACTTAAGTTAACTGACTGGCTCCATTAGGCATTTGAATTGGTGAACTCTGTTTCTAAATGATGATGTTAATTCTACTTGACAGCTATAATTATTCAGTGAAAAATGGATTCACATGGAGGCTACCTGTTGTGGTGTTTCTGTGAAAAACTGTTGCTGGCTTTTGAGTCAGACATCCTGGCTCGTGTATCAGTTAAGATAACTATGGATATAGATCAAATGGCTTCAACAAAGTTAAATGAATTTCTCCTCAAAATAAGGAGGTTGAAATGAGTTGAAATGTCTCCAAGGTTGGTGGATTCAGGAGCATAACATAACCTTGGAGATCTAGAAACTTTCTCTCTGCCCTGTCATTCTCAGAGAACTGGTCTTATTCTCATGCTGGCTCCCCTCAACAATACAAAGTCATTACCATAGCAATTATCACATGCAGAGACAATACACAGCAGAAGAAACAGCAACCACTCTTTTTTTTTTTTTTTTTTTTTTTTGCGGTATGCGGGCCTCTCACTGTTGTGGCCTCTCCCGTTGCGGAGCACAGGCTCCGGACGCGCGGGCTCAGCGGCCATGGCTCACTGGCCCAGCCGCCCCGCGGCATGTGGGATCTTCCCGGACCGGGGCACGAACCGGTGTCCCCTGCATCGGCAGGCGAACTCGCAACCGCTGCGCCACTGGGGAAGCCCCCAACCACTCTTTTTAAGAATAAAAAATCTTTCTAAAATACCCCCTAGCAGATCTTCCTTAATATCACATTAACCAGAACTACACCCTATGTCTAAACACTAAACCCAACACAGGCAAGGAGAGTTGGGGTACTAATGATAGGCTTAGAAGATTCACATTAGCCCTGAGCTAGAAATTGAACTACCTTTCCTTAACTAGTGGTAGGTAGCACTGGGGAAAGGTGGCATCAGAGTAAATCCTAGGTCAACCACAAGAAAGGAACAGTGGAGAGGGGCAATTTCTTTGATATGTAACTAACAGTGCCTGCTACAAATTAAAAGCAGTTCTCCAGCTTTGTAATGACCTTGGGTATATTACTTAAACTTATCTAACTTAAAGTTCTTTTTTTTTTTTTTTGCGGTATGTGGGCCTCTCACTGCTGTGGCCCCTCCCGTTGTGGAGCACAGGCTCTGGCTCACTGGCCCAGCCCCCCTGCATCGGCAGGCGGACTCCCAACTACTGCGCCACCAGAGAAGCCCCTGAAGTCCTTTTTATTTGGCCTCTCCGTGCTGCATGTGGGATCTTACTTCCCTGACCAGGGATTGAACTCAAGCCCCCTTCAGTGGAAGCTCGGACTCCTAACCCCTGGACCACCAGGGAAGTCCCTAACTTAAAGCTCTTCATCTGTAAATTAGGAATAACAATACCCTTTTCATAGGCTTATCACAATAATAAATATTCTAACATGTATGAAAGTGTATTTCATATGTGTTGACTTTTTTCAAAATGCCAGATATATTTCAGAAAATGGAAAATAGTAAAATATAGTTACAAGGATTTTAGAAATTTAAAATAAAATCAAGCTGACTGAAGTTTTTACAAAGCTTTTGCAAAATCCTATTTTATCTTAATCTCTGCTTAATTGTCTCAATGGATGAGAAATGCCATTCAAAATTGGAAAGGAAATGATTTGTTGGTTTATGAGGTTTAGTTTTTTTCTCTACAGTTATCTTTTATTAAAGAGAAAAGCGGACATAGTCAATACCTTATCACACAGCTGAAGTTTGGCTCAAATCAGTATATACCCCCTTTTCTCCCCTGGCATTTGGAAAAATGAGAATACTTGGTTGTTTGATGTTCTATCAGAAAGGATACTTTGTGGCAAGGTACAATATAAAGCAGGTGCTACAACATGCTCTACTGAACAGGATGACAAGTGATGGCTTCCCCAGAGTCATATAGCAAAAGACAGATTTAGTGAATCTTGCTCTGTGATGGAGAATCCACACACCAGGGCTGCAGATTAAACTCTGCCTGCTGAAGTGAGAGTATTTGCATTTGTGCTCTCAAGAGAGCTTTCATCAAGTGGCAAGAGAGAATAAAACTTTGAAGTCTGCATATAATACAGTCACCACCTGATGGTCCCTATCAAGAGGATGACAAAATCAAATTAAGACCTTGGAAAACAACAGTTGTAAGAATTCAAATCCCTCTGGTTTCTAGGACATTACTATTCCTCCCTAGAGAAAAAAAAAGTACAGAAACACTGCAAGGTGATCCAAATATTAACTGGGCATTTTGACAGGTTCCAAATGTTCTTTGCATTTAAGTGTTTGCAGAATTATTCTCCTTGGAGATCATCTATCAAAGCATATCACTTGCTGACTCTGTTGGTCACTTGTGGCCTTAGTGATGACAGAGTACTCATATCAGGCCTTGAAAGAAAAGATAAAATCACCAACAATGGCTTCAGCTTCTACTTAATCAACTGTGCTTCAACAGATAAAAAATAAATAAATAAAGGAAAGGAAGATGGTGCCTTAGCGAGAAGACTGAAGTTCTAATCCTAGTTCCTTCCCCATGTAAATGCCATATGACCATAAGCAAAGCCTTCTAATTTCTACGGCTTGGTTTCTTTAACTGTAAAATGAGAATAATAATATCTACACTTTCTATATAACTCCTATTCCAAATAACTTTTGTAAACTTTAAAGCTCTGCATGACAATAACTTTTGAAAAAATACTAGGGCTATATAATTTTATAAGTGACTTCCACTAAATCTACAAAGAACAAAGATCCAGAGTACAGAAAAAGATAAAAATGTGTGGACTAATATACTATTGTAATAAACAAGACAGTTTAAGACAGGAAAAGGATAGGCCAATTTTGTATATGAATGTAAGTTCAAAAGTCTTAAATGAAATATTGTCAATGTGATTTCAGAATGTAAAAACACATTCATCAGGACCAATAAGAATTCATTTCAGACATGCATTAGAAAAAATGTAGTAAGGTAATCACCACATTAACAGATGAAAGGACAAAAATACAATACTATCATTCCAATATTTACAGAATAAAAGATGTTTGATAAATCCAAAAGGCATTCATAATAATAAAAATAAGTTCTAAGTAAACTAGGAAGAAAAGAGAGCTTCATGAGCTTAATAAAAGTTATTGACCCAAACCTATAGCAAACATGAGACTGAACAGTGAGCTATTGGAAGTGTTCCATTTAAGGTCAGGAACAAGATAAAGATATCTGTTATGTCTCTTTCTAACCAATATTCTAACAGCTCAATAGCTGTTGAACTGAACTAGTGCAATAAGATAAAAAATATATATTTTAAAAGTATGGGGAGATTAAAAAACAAAGGAAGAAAAAAAAATCTGACATTATTTAGAGAATGATATGCTTATGTATGTGGAATATTCTGAGAACCCACAGGTTCTAGTAGAATCAATTGGAGAGTTTAGCAAGATGAATATATGAAAACCAACTTTATTCCTAGTTTGGTTTTTAATAAGTAAAATGTAATTTAAGAAAATTATGCAATTTTATTGGAAAATATAATAGATCTAATAAAAAATAAGAGATATATCATGATCCTGGATAGAATGGTTCAGTATCATAAAAATGTCAGTCTTCCCCAAATTAAACTATAAATTCAATAAAATGAAACTAAATTCCAAATAGATTTTTAATGGGAATATTCTAAATTATTATGAAACTAATACTACCAGTAATGGTCAAGACATGCACACCTGTAATAATAAAATAATAAACACATTATTCTTATTCTTTTGGGGGGCCTGAAACATTTGACAGTAAGTGTAGAGATCATGTCCCTTCACCCCTAAATACTTCTCTTACCAAACCACTGAGCAAGTTTTAAAAATTTAACATTAACATGTTATTATGTAATATAGTTCATGTTTAAATGTCACTGATGGTCCTCCTTTTGTCTCCATTAACGTGAAAGAGCTCCCCTCTTTTATCTTTCATAACCTTGCTGTTTTAAAGAGTACACACCCAATGTTTTGTAGGAGATCCCTCAATTTGGGTTTTTCTCATTGTTTCTTCATTATTCAATTCAGCTTATACATTTTTATCAGAAACATTACATAGGTGATATTGTATCTTTCTCAAATATATCAGAAGGAACTTGATGTCAGCTTATTCTATTCTTTTTTTTTTTAAGTATTTATTGAATTTGTTACAATATTGTGTCTGGTTTATGTTTTGGTTTTTTGGCCACGATGTGTGTAGGATCTTAGCTCCCCGACCAAGGATCAAACTCACATCCCCTGCCTTGGAAGGTGAAGTCTTAACCACTGGACTGCCAGGGAAGTCCCAGCTTATTCTCTTCTTGGTTATTTTAACCTGATCATCTATTTATGGTAGTTTCTGCCAGATTTCTTTGCTTCAAAGGTGTTTTATAATCCCTTTATAATTAGTGAGTAATCTGTGGGAAGATACTTTGAAATTATGTAAATATCTTATTTGTCAATGAACTTTTGGTTTTAGTATCCAGCAATATTTGTCTGTGTCAATTTTTACTATGATTTTTGTAAAATGATGGTTTTCTAAATCTGTCATCCTTTCTACGTTTATTATATTTTTGTTACTCATATTTTGGTATCAGTATAGTTTATTTTCCCAAAGTGTGATAATCCATTATGGCTATTATTTATTTTTAATGCTTAAATTGCTCTGGATTTCACAATGGAAATCCCATCAAACTGCTTCCTATGTTATTTTGCTTCCTCCTTTTTTTTTTTTTAGTACTTTCTGGAAGATGTTCCAGGCTCATCTCATACTTTCCCTGAATCAGTCCTAGGAGGCCTGATTCTTTTTAGTAAGGAAACCAAAATCCAGAAGCTAGGAATTCTCATTGTTTTGGGGTGTTATTGCTTCTAGGTTCAAAAATATGTTTCATACCAAAGGGGAAAAATCTAACAATAACTTAAAAAAATTTTTTTAAAGCAAATTAACTTTAAAGTCTGGTTCCACATGGAGTTGTCAAGGAAGATGATGAAATGTTACACTGCTGGTGGAACTGTAAGTTACTGTAGAAAACAATCTGTCAATATGTAGTTAGGTTTAAGATATTCATACCTATAAACCAGCAATTTCTGTTTTCAGGCATTCTCCGTATAGATGCTCTTGCATGAGTACAAAAAGAAGCATGTCCAGGAATGGTCACCTGACATTACTGATCATAGCCAAAAAACAGGATGTAATAAATAAACTCTGTTATATTCATAAAATGAAACCCTTTTTAGCAGTTGAAATTCATGGATTAGAAATACATGTTTCAACACATGACTGAAACATAAAATGCTGAAAAGAAAAAAATAGTTATGCAAGATATATCTACAATATAATATTGTAATTTGTCTAAAACAGCAATAATATTTATGGCTTATGTGTATATTTGTATGTATTTCAATTGGAAAAAACATGAATTAGAATGACAAGAGCCAACTTCAGGTTAATGGGTGCTCTTGCAGAAAGAAAAGTGGAAGGGATTGGATGAAGCTTTATCTCTTAAGTTTTGTTTCTTTAAAATTAAAAACAGAATACATAATTTACAGATTTTCAAAATATTTTATAATTGATAAAAATGTAAGTAATTATATATTTTTAATATGGGGTTTTTGTTCTGGCAATTTGGACAGTTAGAGGGACTACTGAGAAAAAAATCAGTGGGACAACAATTAGAGAAACAGAAATCCAGAAACTGAAGCATGTTAAATCTGACTGTTTCAAGGTATTTTCTTTTTGAAGAATGTGGACTTTTCCTCCCCTGTTTTGCAGTAAGATATAAAAATTTGGAAGCCAGTGTCTTCCTGTGATGAGAAATGATATCTGTAACATGTTGTTTAATCATTTTAAGTTTCTATGAAAGTAATTTTACATTACCATGAAATGCATATATACATTTTACATCCTAGACTAGAAAATATTTAGAAAATAGAATGTTCTAGAAAAGGATGGTCATTTCAACTGTTAGAAGAGTTTGAGGAGGCAAAATTAAGAACCAATTGTCCAGGAGAAATTAGCAATGTGGACAAAGAATCAAATGTGGCAGATCTAAAGTTGAGGCTATGGTGGAGGCTATGGAACTACTTATTGATAGGAACGGCATGTGCAAGAGAGGGTGGTACTCAGTGAGCAACAGTGCAGTTACTTTCATAGATCACAATTATGAGATAATAAGATAATTTTCTCTTTTAGAAGAAAAAGAAAGATGAGAGAGGAAAGGGTGACTTGTCCTAAAATAGGGTGTGGGTAGAAGGGCATAGTAATAAAAAGCAGCAAAATTCAAAATGATACAGGGCTTTGAGGGGCAGGTGTACAAAATAATATAAACAACATTAATTAAATCATGCTTCAGCTCTAGATCTAACCCCAGTTCTAATTATTTAGTGACCTTTGATAAAACACTTGCCTTCTCTTGAACCTCAGCTTTCTCATCTGTAAATAAGGAGGATGTAACTCAATTATCTCAAGTATTTTCTACCTTAGCACTTATGATACTATTAAATTCAAATCATTTAATCAATAGATACCATATTTATCGAGTGCCTGCAATGAGGTACTCTTCCAGTTGCTTTATGTATGTCATCTTGTACCACTTTCATGAAGTAGTTATTACCAGCTTCTTGCAGAGGGCCCAGAAGGTTATCATGATTTGATAATTTGGTCAAGGTCACTGAGCTCATTGTTGAGGGAGCTGGTATTTGAGGGTAGATCTGAGTTCTGATGTCCATGCTCTTTCTAATATTCCACCCAGGCTAGAGACACTGATTAAATAGGATGACAGAGAATGCCTGAGCCAGGAGGTGGCTAGAAAAGAGTAAAAATGTAAAAGTTCTTAACTAAAATATTTTTCCACATGGAGAGTCATTTGGGAAAACAATGTATTTTTTTCAAAATGCAAAAAAAAATCATTATGGAAACTGTTCCATATTTATTATATTGATACTTGAGTGTGGATCATCTTCATAAAAACAGCATTTAGCTGAGAGATTAGAAATTTCTCTGAAATGTGATTGGATAGAGAAGGAAGGAGAAAAAACATGAGAGGTTGGAGGGGTGGGAGGAATAGGGGATTGGGAATGACATATATACACTATTGATATGATATACAAAATAGATAACTAATCAGAACCTACTGTATAGCAACAGGGAATTCTGATGCTCTGTGGTGACCTAAATGGGAAGGAAATCCAAAAAAGAGGGGATATATGTATACTTATAGCTGATTCACTTTGCTGTACAGTAGAAACTAACACAACATTGTAAAGCAACTATACTCCAATAAAAATTAATTAAGAAAAAAAAAAAAAAACATGAGGGTTGGGGTAGGGAGATGCATAAACTTATATAAACTAGGAGGTTTCCAATAACCCCAAAGCAGCAGAAAGGCACTTGACAGCCTATAGGTAAGGTAGAAGAAACTTAGGGTGGGAAATGAGCTTAAAAAGAGGAATAAGGTTAATAAAAAATGACACTACTTAGGATGTATTTCTAAAATTCTGGCAGAATCTAGTGCTCTTAAATATGGAATTAGTACATCAAGATCATTTGCAAACTACATTTCCCCAATTCAGCTTATTCTCCTCTTACTTGCACTCATCCAGTCTCCTGTTTATTAAGTAGATATTTCTGATATTTCCAGACTAATATTGTTTCTCCACCTACATTTCACTTTTGTAATTAATGAGGTTGGGGTAGGAGTAGGGTCTGGAAAGAAAAGAGAGAAGGAGAAAGAGGATGAAAAAGCAGACCTTAGATAAGATACAAATGCTCAGTTACTAACTCATCTCCTCCTTTTCCTTCTAGAGTATCAGTCCATTATGATGTTTGCTGAATTTATCAACATGTGAGATTTCAGAATCAACCCTCCTAATCAACCACCCAATGCCTGGAGTCTGTTCTAACTACCTTGATGATGTTTAGTAAATACTGTCAAAGGGAGAAATGGCCTTCTTCATTTTCCTATTCTCTTGCTTATTTTACTTTCTAGTTTGTTAAAAAAAAAAAAAAAAAAGTATTGTGGTTACATTATAGAAAGGATGGATATGGTCAATAATATTGTTCCCTTAATTTAGCATCCCAAGATTACCCTTACACACACACACAGACACACACACACAATGTTAGCCTTTATTTAAAAAAAAAAAGAAAGGCAAGGGAGTTTTTGTTTGTTTTTTAATTTAGGCCAAAAGCACTGTAGTCTCAACTCTCTTAATATTTCAAGTCAGAGGTGATTTGGATCAGAACTAAGGGAAATATTTTTTTCAAAAAGCCTGATTTAGACACGCCCTCTAAAAGATTCTAATAGCCATGTTTAAATTATTAGAGGCCTTGCTGAGTCGTTCATTTTCTATTTCTGGATCATTTACATTTATCTGTTTATTTGTTTGATGGTTTTCATATTCTTGCTACTGGGTTCAAGTACCAACATCACACTTCTAAATTATATTTCAATCTATGCTTCATATAAATGACCTGGTGGAAGGATGCAATAAAAGTGTGCTTTGTAATACTGAGGCCACTCATGCCATTAGAGGAAGCACTGTGTCAGCACTTTCATTTCCATTATACACCCTAGTTGTTCAGAAATTATACAAAGAGTCATAAAAATTTGCTTGGCTGCGAGGTATTAGCTCAGCCCACGGATAAACAATTAGATTAAAACCATAAAATGGCTAAGACAATTGATTAACAGTAAAGTTTGGGCCAACTGCATATGCGACCTGGGTTCAATGTCATTTAGGGAGCTCTTTCTGCCATAACCAGAAAAAAGCTACTACACGAGGATTCCCAGGCTAGAGGAAAAAAATCTAGGCACAGATACTGATGCCTGAGGCTGGCTATTTATTGAGTGGGGTTTGTATATTTCTTTGCCTTAATTGAGAAATGTAAAGAATTAAGGTGAAAATAAAATCTCTACTTTTTTTTTATATATTTTGGTATATCAGGAGAATTTTTGACCAAAGATCAGGGAAACTGCCTTGAAAATTCTTCCATATATAAAAAGGTCCATCTTATAGATCAAGGAGTGAAAGGTTCAGAATTCCAAAGGACAGGCATCAAGTAATAAGCTTTTCCTTTAAATCAATGCTTTTTTATTTTATATTTAGGGTAATATTAAGTAATAATCTAGGTACTACTGTTTTAGTCAGTTTGACTACAACAGAACATCATAGAATGGGTGACTTAAACAACAGATATTCATTTCTCACAGTTCTGGAGATGGGAAGTCTGAGACTGGGTGCTGACATGGTTGGGTTCTGGTGTGGGCCCTCTCCTTGGCTTGCAGATGACCTACTTTTGTTTGTCCTCATAGGGCAGAGAGAGGGAGGGCTCTGATCTCTTACCCTCTTCTTAGAAGGACACTAATCTCAACATGAGTGTCCCACCCTCATCACCTTATCTAAACCTAATTACCTCCTAAGGGTTTCACTGCTAAATACCATCACATTGGGTGTTATGATTTCAACATACACATTTTGAGGGGACACAAACATTCAGTCCATAACAGATGGTTAGATTTTCTCTTTAAGTTGATCTTTTTAAAAGGAACAAATGAAGATTCCAGAAGTCCATTATTATTATTATTATTTTTTTGCGGTACACGGGCCTCTCACTGTTGTGGCCTCTCCCGTTGCGGAGCACAGCCTCCGGATGCGCAGGCTCAGCGGCCATGGCTCACGGGCCCAGCCGCTCCACGGCATGTGGGATCTTCCCGGACCAGGGCACGAACCCATATCCCCTACATCGGCAGGCAGACTCTCAACCACTGCGCCACCAGGGAAGCCCAGAAATCCATTATTCTAGTGATCAATTACCTTGCACAAGACCTAGTTGCTGTTCCTTATCAAAAGATCATTTTATACCCAGGATGATTGACAGTGATAATGCCAGTACAGTTGAACTATTATATTTTATTTCTCATTTGGATCACTGAATGGTGACCCTCTATGATTCACACCCCCACCAAAAAAAAAGGAAAGGCATTATAAAGTACAAATAGTAAAAAAGGAAAAAAATCTCATATTATATAAACACTATGGAATGTTACATGCCCTGTTACATTCTTAAAGCCAGACTGTCAGGAGTTTAATTTCTATTCTGCAACTTACTAGTCATAGGATGTCGGTGGAAATTTAATTAACTATCAAGTTAAGAAGAAAAAAAGAGGAAATTTTATTTGAGCCAAACTGAGGATCATAACCTGGGAAGCAGATTCTCATCCTTATCACTGGTTAACCCCAATAATTGCTCCATTTCCAACAGGCTGCAAAAAGAGATGAACCTAATTAACTTATTAACAGAGGATGAAGAGTGCCAGTAACCAAGCAAGTCCTTGGCAAAGTGAAGATGACCCAGACAGAAATACACCGTAGCACATGTCTTGGGAATAAAAAGAGAGAAGTGGAATCAAGGCCCACGACACCCTAAACACCTAAAGCTAGGGATCTGCTGTAGAAGCTGAGCTGATTAACCACCTCTCTCTCTCACGGAGCTGTGAAGCTTTCATCACTAATGCCTGCACAATGAGACCACCAGTTTCACAAAAGGCCTGGATCCCTCCCATCACCTCTACTACCTCACCTTCCCATTTAGTGTCCTGGGAAATAGGCAGAAGACTGTAGCTTGTGCATATCAATAACTGCCTATAAGCACATAAGAAAGTCGTATTTTAAATGGATGTGAGAGAGGAAAAAGGACAAGGTGAGCACGAGCTACTTTGGGAGCAATTTTTGCTCTCTAAAACTTCCATGAAGTGATCTAAATTAGGGAGACGCATGCATAATAATAGAAAAGTGGGATCCATGTCAGAAACAATGACAAATTTCAGCTAAATCTACTGAACATGAGATGAAGTTAAAGAAAAAAAACAACTATCTCTTGTTTACCTAAGAATGATCTGCATAACAAATAACTAAAGCAAACAGTGGTGGAATCCTGTCCACATCTTTGACAGACAGGGTAGGTTAAGAGGTGAGGCTACCTGTGGCACAATCAGGAGACCCATTTGAAACCAACTGATCCCTGTAGAAAAGTTCTGTTTGTTGCACTGTTTGGGGGCTCCTGCTCTGTAAAAGGGACCCTGCAGGGACTGGCTTCTGACAAGAGCAGCCATTGCAGGCCCCAAACAGGGCTCCTGATGGCTTTGGGAAACATGAAACAGAAACTCTTCATTGCAGAGGCACAATTTCCAATTCCTGCTCTCATTTTCTCCTCACTCTTCTCAGGCTGCCATATCTCTGAATTTGCATAGTAAGTGTTTCCAATCCAGATGAAAGCTGGGGGTAAAATAATACATTTGCTGCAATTTAAGATAGGTATCCTCACCAATTCCCCCCAAAATACCTTATTTCTATTTCAACTTATTTATCCTTATCAATGAGATTAACACTAGCACAGTAAGTAGAATTTTAAAAAATCCTCAAAAAGATAATGTGCTTCAAAGAAATCAGAGCAAACCCATCCTCTGAAATACAGTACAAAGAAGAAAATGGAATTTTCAAATGTTTACTTTTTTTTTTTTTTTGCGGTACGCGGGCCTCTCACTGTTGTGGCCTCTCCCGTTGCAGAGCACAGGCTCCGGACCCGCAGGCTCAGCGGCCATGGCTCACAGGCCTAGCAACTCCGCGGCATGTGGGATCTTCCCAGACCGGGGCACGGACCTGTGTCCCCTGCATCGGCAGGCGGACTCTCAACCACTGCGCCACCAGGGAAGCCCTACTTTGTATTTTTAACAAGACTTTGAGATAGTGGATCTATGAAACTAGAATAGTCCTACGCAAAAAAGGAAAGAGGTGAGGAAAACAATTTCTTCAACAAGTATTTATTGTATACTGCCATGTTGCAGGGACTGAGCTAGGCTCTGAGGACCCTGTTGTGAATGAAGAAGACACACTTCCTGTCCTTAACAAAGTCTGCATTTAAGTGGTAAACTACTCATCTCATCCTACTTAATTAAAATTAATCAGAAGTGTGCATAGCACTATGGTGGGGAAACATACCACAAGTAACACACACAACAGGAGGCTGCTGACCTGATTTGTGGAACCGCGGAAGGCTTCCCTGAACAAATGACATTTAAACTGAGAAGGAAAACATGAGTTGGAATTAGCCAGGCAAGACTTGGGGAAAACATGAAGCAGGCAGAATAAAAATCATATAAGAATCATTAGAAATGAGAAAAAATAATATGTTCAAAGAACCAAGAGGCCAAACCGAAAGACTGAGGGAGGAGAGATACAGGTTAGGCTGGAGGTCCTAGAAGAAAGGGCTAGCTCATCCAGAGCCTAGGGAGCTATGATGAGGATTTTGAATTTTATCCTAAGAATAATGGAAAACTGAAGAATTATGCGCAAGAAAATGACATGACCAAATTTGGTTTTTGAATATCACTCTGGCAACTCTGTGGGAATTAGGTTGGCAGAGGCTAGAAGGAGATGTAGAAAGACAAGATAGGAAGGCATTCAAGCAATAAAGATGAGAGCTCGTTCTACAAGAGAGGCACCTAGATAGATTGAAGTCATTGGAAATCTGAAATAATTCATGGAAATGAAAAGCACTATTGCTGATTAAAATCTGAAAAAAGTTACTTCAATTTTAAGTTGTCATGACATTCTCTTAGAATTCAGAGGAAAAGACAAAAAGGATAAATATGATGAAATAAATACCAGAAGGACAGGCCTAAGAGGTCACACATTAAAGAATCTAAGAGATGAGAAGAGCCAAATGGAACAGAAAAAAACAAAGTGATCAATGAAATAAAATGAAATGTATGTGAATAAAGAAATGAGCTATCAAGTTACCGAAGCACACAGAGGAACCCTAAATACATATTGCTAAGTGAAAGAAGCCAGTCTGCAAAAGGTACCTACTATATGATTCTAACAGTATGACATTCTGAAAGAGTCAAAACTAAAGAGAGGGGCTTCCCTGATGGCGCAGTGGTTGAGAGTCCGCCTGCCGATGCAGGGGACACGGGTTCGTGCCCCGGTCTGGGAGGATCCCATGTGCCGCGGAGCGGCTGGGCCCGTGAGCCATGGCCGCTGAGCCTGTGCGTCCGGAGCCTGTGCTCCGCAACGGGAGAGGCCACAACAGTGAGAGCCCCGCATACCGCAAAAAAAACCCAAAAAAACTAAAGAGACAGTAAAATAGTGTTTTTCAGGGGTTCAGAGAGAGGGGTAGAGATGAATAGGTGGAGCAGAGGGTAATCTTAGGGCTACAAAACTGTTCTCTAAGATACTATAATGGTGGATACATGTCATTCTACACTTGTTAAAACCCCTAGAACTGCACAATATAAAGTATGAACCCTAGTGTAAAATATGGACTTTAGTTAATAATAATGTATCATTAAAAGTTAAATAATTGTAACAAATGTAGGGCACTAATGAAAGATGTTAATTGGTGAAACTGTGTGTGGGGAAAGGAGGGGTGTGTGTGGGGTATGTAATATGGGAACTCTATACTTTCTATGCAATTTGTCTATAAACCTAAAACTACCCTTTAAAAATCTAATAAAAAAAGAAATAAGACAACTTTCCAAAGCCAAAGAAAGGCCAGAATTTAAAGATAGAAATGTTTACCAAGTATCTGACAAAATTGCTTGGCTCTGAGTTTATGACACCAAAAGAAAGTAAAGCCAGACTGAAAAGTGAGGTGTTTGGTATTAATAAAGTCAGTGAAAGGAGAAGCAGAAGATGGGCACAGAAGGAGAGCAGAAAAAATGGATCATATAGATTACCCTTTAAAATAGGCAAAACACCATAGGGAAAATATCCAAAGTATCTTAGGGGAGAAAGTGGAGCCCATGCCAGCCACCAGTTAGAGCAAAGTGATACAGAAAGGCAGCATTTCCTTGGGTCTGGTCTATATGGGGCAGGCGACATAAATATAGCTGAAAACTAAATAGTAAACTAAATCTGTTGGACAAAAGCAAATGGTTAGGTTAGACAAAAATAAAATGAAGAGAGATGATACTTGGAAGACAGGAATATGTTACAGAAGCGAGGATCCCCACAAATGGCTTATCACCATGGGTAGACAGATCTGTTGTATGGTACAATCAGACTGGTTAGAATTGTCAGCCACCTTTTGGGGCTCAAGAGTAAAACTAACAAACACTTACCCTTTCCTGACTTCTTAAAAGATCATTTCCAAAAACCCCTTTTGCTGGAGCAGAAAAATATTTTTGACTGTCCATCCTCTGTTTTAGACAGAGGTTGAGCTATGCCACTCAGTCCTAGGAATAAGCCTTTTATCTATTACTTCATCCAAGGCCAAATATTTCTCAGGCCATTGAGTACTTTGTACAGTATGTTCTCACGCTGTCCTAGTGTTTTTCCACAGTTCAAAGGACTGGAATATTCAGGGTCCTAGAATCTTTTTGCAATATATTGGCTGGATCAATAAAACCAGGCTTTTTTGAATATCGAACTTAACATAATTGTACAATGTGAGACAGTATTGGTGATAGAAACTAATTCCGACCTTCCCATCGCAAGGTTCTAAAAGCCATTTATGTATGAGAAAAGCTGGGAGGCTAAAATACAACCAGAAAATCTGAGATGAGTGGATTCTTCTCTCGGACTGTCTATGTAAAAAATCACCCTCAATACATAAATGCTAACAGTTATGATAGACAAGTTCTATATTACAGAGGAAGAGAGGTAGGCATAACAAGCAAATTCATTTACCAAGGTTACAACTTTACTTCAGATGTTGACTAAAAAGTTAAACTTGTGCAGACCTAGTTTTTCTTGGCTGGGTAGTCATTTCTCATTTTGAGGAAAGAAGAAAACACTTCTAAGTATCATAGTCATCTTATGTTCCTAACAGGGATTCTGCATCAATCAGTATTTCCATAAATACAATTTTAAGGCAGAACCAGGATCTGACTAAACTGAATGAATGAATATATTTTACAACAAACCTAAAATAGGATAGAGGTCGATTAATTCCCTAACAACTTTTCCTACATATGTATATTAGGCCAAGTTCAGTAGACATAACATTGATTTCTACATAAATTCCAATGATTATTTCTGTGAGACACAGAAAAAAAATGAGAAGGATACAAGGGCATCTGTTCTACTACACATAACTTCTCTTTGATGAAGCAACCCCAAAAAGAAGAATCATGAAAGGTGGGGGGTGGACTGATGCTCGAGTCTATCTTAGCTGTAGAGTAAGCAAGAGAGGAAGATGGTGACAGATCAAAGAAACTTTAGCTTAGGTGTTGAACCAAACAGGCTTTGAATCTCTGACCTTTACTAAACTAAGTCTGCCGAATCTTAGCTTAGACGTACTAATGGGTATAATACTGGCCTCGAAAAATTGTTTCAGAAGTTACACCAAGTGATTAAAATATAGGTGACAGTTGTCAATTCATTTCAGTGACACTGAAAAATTGCTAGTCCAATTTAAAAAAATAGATAGTTCAGAAAGCGGCCCCTGTACATATAACAATTTAACATATAATAAATAAGGCATACAACTCCAAGTCAACTGCCTTGACTTTGGCCCAATTAGCTATGAGCAAAGGAGTAAGTCATGTGACACAAAGCATGATGATCTATGATTCTAAAAATGTCCAGTCTAGCCACCTCCTTCACTGAGGTGTCTTGGAGAAGAGCTGCCTATACTGGCTTGTGACTGATTAATCCAACCAATTCTCTTTTGTGATTCAATTTGCGATCTTCTCAGTGCCTCTACTGCTCCCATTCCTCCTTCTACTATTGGTCAATTGGGTTTCCATAATGGTATCAGAGAAAGGGAATAGTAATGCCTCTGCCGACTGGAGGATCAGATCACCATAGCATCAATCTTATTCTGATCATCATTTGGATGCCTGTAAACCATAAGTAACAAAATATTCCTCTGTGATGAAATGCAAATCAAAACTACAGTGAGGTACTACCTCACTCCAGTCAGAATGGCCATGATGAGAAAGTCTACAAATAACAAATGCTGGAGAGGGTGTGGAGAAAAGGGAAACCTCTTATACTCTTGGTGGGAATGTAAGTTGGTGCAGCCACTAAGGAGAACAGTATGGAGGTTCCTCAAAAAACTAAAAATAGAGTTGCCATATGATACAGCAATCCCACTCCTGGCATATACCCAAACAAAACTATAATTAGAAAAGGTACATGTACCACAATGTTCACAGCAGCACTGTTCACAATAGCCAAGACATGGAAACAACCAAAATGTCCATTGACAAATGAATGGATAAACAAAATGTGGTACATATATACAATGGAATACTACTCAGCCATAAAAAAGAATGAAATGCCATTTGCAGCAACATGGATGGACCTAGAGATTATCATGTTAAGTGAAGTAAGTCAGAAAGAGAAAGACAAATACCATATGATATCACTTATGTGTGGACTCTAAAATATGACACAAATAAACTTATCTTCGAAACAGACTCACAAACACAGAAAACAGACTTGTGGTTGCGAGGGGCGGGGGTGTGCAGAAGGGATGGATTGGGAGTTTGGGATTAGCAGATGCAAACTCATATATAGGATGGATAAACAACAAGGACTGTCTGTATAGCAAAGGGAAATATATTCAATATTCTATGATAAACATAATGGAAAAGAATATAGAAAAAAGAATAATATATGTATAACTGAATCACTTTTCTGTACAGCAGAAATTAACACAACATTGTAAATCAACTATAGATGAATGAAATAAATAAAAAATATATTAAAATTTAAAAAAAATTCCTCTATGAGACCTGGCTATGAGGCTATTGAAAAGATTTTTTGCTTTCCTGCATATATTTATAATAAGGTCCAGTATAGATGAGAGCTTACAAGTTTATGTTACTTGAAACCACCTAATGTATTATTGTAGAATTACCCAAACTTGTTCACTCATAATTAAATAAACTTAAACATTAAATACATTTAAATAAAATTAAACATTTTTACTGCAAGACTTAGCGTCTTTAAGAAGATGCATTGTGAGAGATGTGACTTTGTTACATTAACATTTAAGTAGAGTCTGGTGTGTTGGATGGTTCAACAAAAGACCATAAGGGAAACTGACAGAGAGAAGTTTATTATTCACAGGTCCTGGAGGAAGTAAATGGCATGTCTCAAGGGGCCACACAGGGAGGTCAAGGAAGAGTGCAGACAGAGAGAATGACAGAACCTGGGGCACATGCTTTTATTAGCAACCATAGGGGAAACTTTGGGGTTTCTGGGTTAAGGCCAGATTGGTCAATTCAAACCAAAAAGACCACGGTTTTGATAAGCTCACAGGGGATTTATCTAAGGGGCACACAAGGAGAAGGTCCTGGAAGGCAGGGGAGACTGTCACTCACAGGGGCTCCTAAGGAGGTCATACCAAGAGCTTACATCTGCTTGTGACTCTGTAGGCTGTCATATAGAGCCTGCAATCTCAGGAGGAGATAGTGTCAGTCCGAGGCCCCTTCAGGGCCCCTGGCCAAACAAAATAGATGGTGAGGCAGCAATATCATGGAGTAATTAACTAACTCTCAACATTGGATTTCCATTACGTGAACAGAGTGTGCAGTGTCTCATCACTTAAGTGACTACAGAATCCTTCCATGTAACATACTGCCATATTAATTTCTGGTATTTCCCATTTCAGGAAGCACTACATTTGAACACCCCCCACTGCTACATTAATTATAAGAACGTGAAACCAGACAAACCAGAGGAAAGTCTTCTCATTTATAATCAAAGTCTTCTCATTTATAATCAAAGAGTCAGAAAAAGTCTTCATCTGGGATTAAACAAGAAACTTCCTTTGGGTTTTCCTGCTTTGGGTAAGTTTATCATGTTTGAAAACAGTATCCTCATTTGGAGTGGCTAAGTGGTGGTAGGAATCGTCACATAACTTTCCCCTTGTGGTGATTAACCAATGAATGCAGTGATATAAAACAGATGCAAAGTCTGAACTCAGTGGTATCTGTGTGCTATAGAATGTCCTTGAAGGTATACGGTTTTATTTCAGGTGGCATGAAAGTGGCATTCACCACTGGGTGGTTGACTGGCTAAAGGCTTCTTTGTTTTGTCTCGCTTTAATGAATAGTTAAGAATGGCCCTGATAAATATATCAAAACATTGGTACATATATGTATATATTTACATTGGTATATGTATGTACATATATGTATGTATATATGTGTGTGTGTATGTATAGATATTGTTTACATTGCAATTGTGTAAAAAATTGCTACTAAAGAGTTTCAAAATGCTTCATTTTCTTAAATAGATAAATACATCTCATAATTTTGTTCACTTGAGTGATGTGCTGAGGTATTCTCTCCCTGCTTTTTGGACAAAAAGAAAAGTCGTTTGAATTATTCTAAGTTAATAGGAATCCTATAAATCCAGGACAGGCTCAGGCTCTGAAAGAAGCAGCAATAACTGCTTTTAAAAAGGGCAACTTTAAATTACCTAATATGGACATGTACTTTCCAGTTATACCTGAATACTTTAAAATAGAATTGCCATTCGTCTTTTAGTGTGCAGGTTTTTGATCCTCCGAAGAACTGATGATTTGACTCAGGATAAATGATCTATATCTGTAAGTTGACAATTTTCAGAATATTCCAGTAGTAAAACTAGGTAGCTTGGTGCTTTGTGACCACCTAGAGGGGCGGGATAGGGAGGCTGGGAGGGAGGGAGATGCAAGAGGGAAGAGATATGGGAACATATGTATATGTATAACTGATTCACTTTGTTATAAAGCAGAAACTAACACACCATTGTAAAGCAATTATACTCCAATAAAGATGTTAAAAATAAATAAATAAAAATGAGTGAAAAATAACTCTTCCATTAAATGAAAACAAATGCTGCTATTTCTTTAGAGGATTATAACTCTCTGGTTCTCTAATTTTACCTATGTAGGAGTCTAACAAAATATTTATTCACAGATACACGCTTAGGTAAAGAAGATTAACTGCCCTGTGTGTTAAAAGGACTCCCCAGGTTAAAAGTTTCATCATAAAAAAAGCTGAACACATTTTTAAGAAACTTAAAGAACTTTTATATTGGTTGGTTTAACATACAATAAATAAAATTTTACCTCCCAAACATATTTCTTATAAAAGAAGTTGTGAAAAAAATTGCAAAAAGCAAATCTATTCTCATTTTGTGCATTTTCTGTAAAACTAAAAGATATGTCTACTGTTCTAACTTAGCCAGTGAATTTTTTTTTAAAAAAGAAAAATAGCATGCATTCTGTCTTTATAAAATAATATTTCTAAAGGGTTGCTTCATTAAAAAACTGTTTAATTCAAAAGTTTGTGTTGACTTTGTAAAAATAAAAAAGATAGTGGCTGCAAAGATATAATGCACAAGATAATTAAGGAGATGATTTCATGTAGTTTATTGCAATAGGGGAATGTCTACTGGTGAGGAACATATCAAAGAAAAGGGAGAACAATTGGGGTTTTAAAAATGTCATAAGGAAGGATGGGGGTGGCTATTATTTGGGAATACCAAGGGCAAAGTGGTCCTTTGTGGTTAGCAGTTTCTCAGAACACCAAATGGTA
This sequence comes from Lipotes vexillifer, assembly GCF_000442215.2. Classification (NCBI taxonomy): domain Eukaryota; kingdom Metazoa; phylum Chordata; class Mammalia; order Artiodactyla; family Lipotidae; genus Lipotes; species Lipotes vexillifer. Next base: position 1,780,447 of record NW_006783110.1, on the reverse strand, counting down.
AGGAGGTTTTCAGAGAAAAAAGATGGAGAGATTTCTCAACTGTTACTGTTTTCTGGGAATAAATGACTCAAGTAAATTTCAACATTGTTACTGTTGTTTTTTTAAACCTTTAAAACCAGTGCTAGAATATTCACACACACACACACACACACACACACACACACACACACACACGAACACACACACATACACACAGATCTCCAAATTCCTTAAGATAATATTTATTATTTCCATATTACAGTCACATAGATAGATGTAGCTGGGAGTAATTGGGATGAGTATACCAGCCTATTATGCTGAAAAATTCAACTTGGGTGTGACAGAGTGAAAGGTTATTTTCTCATCTTCCTCAATATCCACAAAACTTCTACCTAAAGTGCACTAGCCATTTTCTAAAATTTTTTTATCAGATTATGAATAAAAGAAAATTAGTAATTTTCATTTTTAATTAAGTGGAAAAAATTGTCATGAGATTTTTAAGGAGCTTTGGAATGACACATTGGCCTGACTGGGCTGCTAGACAAGGGAGAACACATGAGGGCCAGAGGAACAGGACTCTCTCCTGTGATTGTGCACGGATCTCCTGTGGGAAGTTTAGGCTACTGGAAAAAGAATGCAAAGCAGGTGGGAAGCCAGAAAAATGGTGGGCAGCAGTTCAGTTTTTCACGTGATCTTCCCCTATAAATATGATTCAAGATTTCTGAGAATTTTTTAACTTCATGGCAACATGAAGATGCCATGATGATGCCACTGCCACAAGGCCAGTCTGTCCCAGCCTTCATCTCTCCTAGAAGGTGGATACTAAGTAAGCTCAGGAGTTTAGAGAAATCATATGTAGGGAAGCTGGACTCACAGCCTGTGAAATTGGGGATAGAATCAGAACCGCCTTTACTATGACCTCCAATATCAGTATCATCTGGATTCCTGGCTGTCTTTTCTAGACAGCTCTCCATGTAATCTTCTTCTGAGACCCTGTCTGACACCACTTCCTCTCTCTCTCTCTCTTTCTAAGCTATTTCTGCTGTGATATTGAGAAGAAACAGACTATGTATTCTGGATGGTTATGGTGGCCACTTTAGGCAGGGGTAGCAACCTATTTACCTTCATGCAGGGGTACAACCACTTATACAATTTGTTCTCTGCCTCCTTCCATTAGAAGGTAAGCACAAAGAAGACAGAAATTCTTGTTCCCACTTACTGTCAATTCTGAGGCAGAGAATAGTGGATATATAGGAGGCACTTAACTATTAGTTGAGTGAAATCAATGACACAAATCGAAGAGTAATTCTACTGGATCAACATGATAATTATAATGCAAACTCTCATCTCACCTCAAACTCAGACTCTGTTATTTATTCCCTTCCAAAAAAATGGAGTGAAGAATATGGTACTTGTGGAAGAATAAAAACTATATATTCCACCAAACAACACACACTCTAGTAAAATTTATCTTAGTTCTTTGATGATTGATTTAAATTTCCTCAGAGAATGTCCTAAGGAAAAAAGCATTCAAAATATCCAATACTGCTTTTTTAAAGAACATTTTCACTGTATAATTCAGAATGATCTCTACAAAGTTTCACATGGAAGTATCTCTGGGAAATTGTAAGTTCAAAAGTTTGGCTTCCTCTAAAGAACTTTTCCTTGTCTGAATGTGATGATTACATATTCCATTATATAATCCTTTTTCCATGGCTTCTTGGGAACTCAAAGGCAAATTTGAACACTCATAGTAAAAATGTTACTATATTTGTTTTCTTAAAGTTAATATATGAGAAAGTACTATCATTTACTACATATCTTTTGTCAGGCATGGTGCTAAGTTTAGAAAAACTGCCTCTTTAAATTTTGTATCCTGAATGAAAGGTTTCATGCTGACTAAAAAGATTATTCTTATTACAGATGAGAAAGGGAAGTTAGATGGCTTTCCCATGTTCACATAGCAGTAAATAGGGAAGCTATTATTCAAACTCAGATCTGTGTAATTGCCCCTACACTGTACTCAGCCAGTGTATTCTCTTT
>NW_006783110.1:1771258-1778415 GCF_000442215.2 Lipotes vexillifer | reverse complement strand
CTTTCCCTAAACTTTATTCTATCTTACTTCTTTTCTTGCTCATCTTAGTTTTACTTATATTTTGCATTGTCTTGTTCTATTTATATTTTTCTTTAATCACAATGTTATTTTATATATTTTTGTTTAAGCTGCCTCCAATCCTCTGTAAAATAAAGTAGGGAGTAAACAAATATATAGAAAATATTAAAACAGCAATACAAAATAGTCCTTAATTAACTAATGAGCAGCTAAGAACTTTGTACACTTAGCCTTGCCCTCTGTTATGAGCTGAATTGTGTCCCCAAAAATGACATGTTGAAGTCCTAAGGCCAGTACCTCAGGATGTGACCTTATTTAGAAATAAGGTCATTGCAGATGTGATTAGTTAAGATAGGTCATACTGGAGTATGGTGGGCTCCTATCCAATACGACTATTGTCCTTATAAGAAGAGAAGAGACACAGAGACAGACATGCACAGAAAGAAGACAGGTCAAAGGACACAGAGCGAGACTGTGTGTGACAGAAAGGACGTGTGTTGATAGAGTCTTGACTCTATATTATTTCTATAGAGCTGTGGGTCAGAGATCTAGTCTCATATAAGGTCTGGCTATGGTCCATTTGTATATTCAGTCTCACTATTAATGATTTAATAGTATTATTTCTTAGAATTCAAAACAAAGTACTTAATGCTATGATTAGCTGTATAAATCCAATAATAAACACAACAGGATGTATTTTTTGCTATATTTTTCCCATTTACATTTCCATGCTTATGGCAAACTTTCTTTTTTTTTTTTTAGAAGATGTTGGGGTAGGAGTTTATTAATTAATTAATTAGTTTTTGCTGTGTTACGTCTTCGTTTCTGCGCGAGGGCTTTCTCTAGCTGTGGCAAGCGGGGGCCATTCTTCATCGCGGTGCGCGGGCCTCTCACTATCGCAGCCTCTCTTGTTGCGGAGCACAGGCTCCAGACACGCAGGCTCAGTAGTTGTGGCTCACGGGCCTAGTTGCCCAGACCAGGGCTCAAACCCGTGTCCCCTGCATTAGCAGGCAGATGCTCAACCACTGCGCCACCAGGGAAGCCCCTATGGCAAACTTTCTAAACTCTCCTCCTCTCTTTTCAAATTTCCAACTCCTAGCCCTTTGTCCTCATAATTCAATTGCTGAGTTTCCTATTTTTCTTTGTTTCCTATTTTTCTGAGGTGCAATTAGAAAAGAACATCCACAGGTTCCCATTGCTTCCTCTCCCCACCCTCCTGCATATGCAGCCAATGCATTCAACATTCCCTCCTATTACTCTCAATCAATTGTCCATGCTCACATCTGAGGCCAGTCCTGCTACTCATGCCCTGAATTTCATTCCCTCTCACCTACTCAAGTATATCTGTCCAGCAATCCTCCCCCTTTGTCTCAACATGCATTTTCCATCTCTACTGTATCATTTCCAGCAGCATACTGACATGCTCTAATTTCTTCCATCTTAAAATTGTTTTCTTTAGACCTTGTATTACCCTTCAGTAGCCCCACTTTTAAGATCCTCATTATAGCAAAATTTCATAAAGAATATTTTTCTCTGTTTCCTATATCTCACCATCCACACTTTCATGAAACCACATCTATCTGATTTTTACTAATGACTGCTCATTTTCTGAGGTTACGTGGTTAAAAGGCCACTTGTGTTTTTGACATACAGATCAATGGAATGGTATAGACATTCTTTCAGAACGTAAGCAGGAAAAAATATAAAACCAAATGCATTAAAAAATTAGATTGATTATCAACTTTTTTCTCTCCAAATTTCTCTCTAAAATTATCAAGTAGAAAATGTTGAACAGGGTGGATATTTCTGATATTCTAGGAGAGACTGGAGTTCAATTTTTTAAATGTACCTTCTCTAAAATATGAGAAACACTTCCAACAAGTTTTCTAAGGGGAAAGCAGTGGAGCATGAAAAAACACCCCAAAGCACAGAGAAGGTAACAATTTATCATACTCCCTGGGGCTTGACATCTTATTATGATTCATTTTCCATGTAAATGGACTATAAAAAGATTAAGCTCTGGATGATAATTGTTATTCATTCAAACATCATAAGAATTTTGTTCTTTAAATTCCCTAATCATACAGTCCCAAAGAGATTTACAGCTTGTTTGTCTTTAATTTGAAATAACTCAAACTTTATTTAAAACTGGATTCGGGGGATAGGTGACAAAGAGAATTCTGCACACAAAGATTGAAGTACAGGTTCAGTAGTAAAGTACGAGTAAAGCAGAAGGTTACTTCTACTTCTTCCTGGCTCAGGACTTAGCACTTTGATATGCCATCTGAATGGAAAGGATGAGAAACAAGAAAATGTGTTGAGGCCTTCATCAGGAACACATTTTTTAAATTAACAGATTTCATTATTTAAAGCAATTTTAGGTTTACAGAAAAAATTGATTGGAAAATACACATAGTTTTCACACACACCCCTCTTGACCCCCATAGAGTTTCCCCTATTATTTACATCGTGAATTTGTGTGGTAAATTAGTTATAACTGATGAACTGTTACAGACACTTTATATTTAACTAACGTCCATAGATTACATTAAGGTTTACTCTCTGTGTTGTGAATTTCTTTCCATGGGTTTTAACAAATATATAATGTGTCCATCTTTACTATATCATACAGAACAGTTTTGCTGTCCTAAAAATTCCTAATTCTCCACCTATTCATCGTCCATCCCTGTCTTCCACTGAAACCCTGGGAACAACTGATCTTTATACTGATTTTTCCCACAACGTCATATTGTTGGAACTGTATAGTATGTTGTCTTTTCAGACTGGCTTCTTTGATTTAGCAATTTGCCTTTAAAGTCCCTCCATGTCTTTTTTTAATTGAAGTAGAGTTGATTTACAATATTAGTTTCAGGTGTACAGCATAATGATTCAGTATTTTTACAGATTATACTCCATTAAAATTTATCATAAGACAAAGGCTATATTTCTCTGTGCTTGTTGCTTACCTCTTTTATACATAATAGTTTATATCTCTTAAGCCCATACCCCTATCTTGCCCCTTCCCTTCCCCCTCTCCTTTGATAACCACTTGTTTATTTTCTATATCTTTAAGTCTGTGTCTGTTTTGCATATACGTTCCCTTGTATTATTTTTAAAATTCTGCATGTAAGCAATATCATATGATATTTGTATTTCTCTGTCTGGCTTACTTCACTTAATATGATAATTTCTAGGTCCATCCATGTTGCTTCAAATGGTATTATTTCATTCTTTTTATGGCTAAGTAATATTCCATTATGTGTGTGTGTGTGTGTGTGTGTGTGTGTGTGTGTGTGTGTGTGTATCACATCTTCTTTACCCATTCATCTGTTGATGGACCTTTAGGTTGCTTCCATATCTTGGCTATTGTAAACAGTGTTGCACTGAACATTGGGATACATGTATCTTTTCAAATTATGGTTTTCTCTAGATATATGTCCAGGAGTGGCATTGCAGGATTATAGGCCAACTCTATTTTTACTTTCATAAGGAAACTCTGTACTGTTGTCCATAATGGCTGCAACAATTTCCATTCCTACCAACAGTGTACAAGGGTTCCCTCCATCCTGCATCCTGCATGGAGGTTCCTGCATCCTCTCCAACATGTGTTATTTCTGGACTTTTTGACACTAGCCATCTGACAGGTGTGAGGTGATATTGGATTTGCACTTCTCTAACAATTAGCAATGCTGACCATCGTTTCATGTGCTTGTTGGCCATCTCTAAGTCATCTTTGGAAAAATGTCTACTTACGTGTTCTGTCCATTTTTGGCTGTTTTCTTTTAATTGAGTTGTATGTAAAGGTCTTCCATGTCTTTTCATTGCTTAAAATCTCATTTCGTTTTATTGCTATATAATATTCCATTGTCTGGATGTATAACAGTTTGTTTATCCATTCATCTAATGAAGGACATCTCACTTGCTTCCAAATTTTGGCAATTGTAAATAAAGCTGCTATAAACATTCATGTGCAGTGTTTTGTGTGGACATATGTTTTCAACTCATTTAGTAAACACCAAGGAGCATAATTGCTGGATTGTAAGGTAAGAGTTTGTTTCATGTGTAAGAAACTGCCAAACTGATTTCCAAAGTAGCTGTACCATTTTGCATTCCCACCAGCAATAAATGAAAATTCCTATTGATCTGCATCCTTTCCAGCATTTGGTGTTATTGATATTTTGAATTTTAGCCATTTTACTAATGTATAGTAATATCTCATTGCTTTAATTTGCAATTTCCACATATATTGCATATCTTTTCTTTTTTTTGAATTTTATTTTATTTATTTTTTATATAGCATGTTCTTATTAGTTATCCATTTTATACATACTAGTGTATATATGTCAATCCCAATCTCCCAATTCATCACACCACCACACCCCCAACCACCACTCTCCCCGCTTGGTGTCCATACATTTGTTCTCTACATCTGTGTCTCTATTTCTGCCCTGCAAACCAGTTGATCTGTGCCATTTTTCTAGGTTCTACATATATGTGTTAATATACAATAGTTGTTTTTCTCTTTCTGACTTACTTCACTCTGTAGGACAGTCTCTAGATCCATCCATGTCTCTACAAATGCCCCAATTTTGTTCATTTTTATGGCTGAGTAATATTCCATTGTATATATGTACCATGTCTTCTTTATCCATTCGTCTGTTGATGGGCATTTAGGTTGCTTCCATGACCTGTCTATTGTAAATACTGCTGCAGTGAACACTGGGGTGCATGTGTTTTTTTGAATTATGGTTTTCTCAGAGTATATGCCCAGTAGTGGGATTGCTGCGTCATATGGTAGTTCTATTTTTAGTTTTTGAGGAACCTCCATACTGTTCTCCATAGTGGCTGTATCAGTTTACGTTCCCACAAACAGTGCAGAAGGGTTCCCTTTTCTCCACACACTCTCCAGCATTTGTTGTTTGTAGATTTTCTGAAGATGCTCATTCTAACTGGTGTGAGGTGATACCTCATTATAGTTTTGATTTGCATTTCTCTAGTAGTTAGTGATGTTGAGCAGCTTTTCATGTGCTTTTGGCCATCTGTATGTCTTCTTTGGAGAAATGTCTATTTAGGCCTTCTGCCCATTTTTTGACTCAGTTGTTTTTTTAATATTCAGCTGCATGAGCTGTTTAAATATTTTGGAGATTAATCCTTTGTCTGTTGATTCATTTGCAAATATTTTCTCCCATTCTGAGGGTTGTCTTTACATCTTGTTTATGGTTTACTTTGCTGTGCAAAAGCTTTTAAGTTTCATTAGGTCCCATTTGTTTATTTTTGGTTTTTTTCCCAATACTCTAGGAGCTGGATCAAAAAAGATCTTGCAGTGATTTATGTCATAGGGTGTCTTCCTATGTTTTGCTCTAAGAGTTTTATAGTGTCCAGTCTTAAATTCAGCTCTCTAATCCATTTTGAGTTTATTTTTGCATATGGTGTTAGGGAGTGTTCTAATTTCATTCTTTTACATGTAGCTCTCCAGTTTTCCCAGCACCACTTACTGAAGAGACTGTCTTTTCTCCATTATATGTCCTTGCTTCCTTTGTCATAGATTAGTTGACCATAGGTGTGTGGGTTTATTTCTGGGCTTTCTATCCTGTTCCATTGATCTATATTTCTGTTTTTGTGACAATACCATATTGTCTTGATTAATGTAGCTTTGCAGTATACTCTGAAGTCAGGGAGTCTTATTCTTCCAGCTCTGTTTTTTTCCCTCAAAACTGCTTTGGCTATTTGGGGGTCTTTTGTGTCTCCATACAAATTTTAAGATTTTTTGTTCCTGTTCTGTAAAAAATGCCATTGGTAATTTGAAAGGGATTGAACTAAATCTGTAGATTGCTTTGGGTAGTAGAGTCATTTTCACAATATTGATTCTTCCAATCCAAGAACATGGTATATCTCTCCATCTGTTTGTATCATCTTTAACTTCTTTCATCAGTATCTTATAGTTTTCTGCATACAGGTCTTTTGTCTCCCTAGATAGGTTTATTCCTAGGTATTTTATTCTTTTTGTTGCAATGGTGCATGGGAGGGTTTCCTTAATTTCTCTTTCTGATTTTTCATCATTAGTGTATAGGAATGCAAGAGATTTCTGCACATTAATTTTGTATCCTGAAACTACCAACTTCATTGATTAGCTCTAGTACTTTTCTGGTGGCATCTTTAGGATTCTCTATGTAGAGTATCATGTCATCTGTAAACAGTGAAAGTTTTACTTCTTCTTTTCCAATCTGTATTCCTTTTATTTTTCTCCTCTGATTGCTGTGGCTAAGACTTCCAAAACCATGTTGAATAATAGTGGTGAGAGTGGATATCCTTGTCTTGGTCCTGATCTTAGAGGAAAGGCTTTCAGTTTTTCACCATTGAGAATGATGCTTGCTGTGGGTTTGTTGTATATGGCCTTTATTATGTTGAGGTAGGTTGCCTCTATGCCCACTTGCTAGAGAGTTTCTATCATAAATGGGTGTTGAATTCTGTCAAAAGCTTTTTCTGCATCTATTGAGATAATCATACGGTTTTTATTCTTTAGTTTGTTAATATGGTGCATCACATTGATTGATTTGCATATATTGAAGAATCCCTGCATCGCTGGGATAAATTCCGCTTGATCATGGTGCATGATCCTTTTAATGTGTTGTTGGATTCTGTTTGCTAGTATTTTGTTAAGAATTTTTGCATCCATATTCATGAGTGATATTGGTCTGTAATTTTCTTTTTCTGTAGAATCTTTGTCTGGTTTTGGTATCAGGGTGATGGTGGCCTCATAGAATGAGTTTGAGAGTGTTCCTTCCTCTGCAAATTTTTGAAGAGTTTGAGAAGTATAGGTGTTAGCTCTTCTCTAAATGTTTGATAGAATTCACCTCTGAAGCCATTTGGTCCTGGACTTTTGTTTGTTGGAAGATTTTTAATCACAGTTTCAATTTCACTACTTGTGATTGGTCTGTCTATATTTTCTATTTCTTCCTGGTTCAGTCTTGGAAGGTTGTACCTTTCTAAGAATTTGTTCATTTCTTCTACGTTGTCCATTTTATTGCCATAGAGTTGCTTGTAGTAGTCTCTTAGGATGCGTTGCATTTCTGCAGTGTCTGCTGTAAGTTCTCTTTTTTCATTTCTAATTTTATTGATTTGAGTCTTCTCCCTCTTTT
>NW_006783110.1:1757679-1771248 GCF_000442215.2 Lipotes vexillifer | reverse complement strand
TTTTTTTTTTTTTTTTTTTTTTTTTTTTTGCGGTACGTGGGCCTCTCACTGTTGTGGCCTCTCCCGTTGCGAAGCACAGGCTCCGGATGTGAAGGCTCAGTGGACATGCCTCACAGGCATAGCCGCTCTGTGGCATGTGGGATCTTCCCGGACCGGGGCACGAACCCGTGTCCCCTGCTTTGGCAGGTGGACTTTCAACCACTGCGCCACCAGGGAAGCCCCCCTCCCTCTTTTTCTTAATGAGTCTGGCTAATGGTTGATCAATTTTGTTTATCTTCTCAAAGAACCAGCTTTTAGTTTTATTTATCTTTGCTATTGTTTTCTTTTTTCTATTTTATTTATTTCTGCTCTGATCTTTATGATTTCTTTCCTTCTACTAACTTTTGGTTTTGTTTGTTCTTCTTTCTCTAGTTCCTTTAGGTGTACAGTTAGATTGTTTATTTGAGATTTATCTTGTTTCTTGAGGTAGCCTTGTATTGCTATAAACTTCCCTCTTAGAACTGCTTTTGCTGCATCCCATAGGTTTTGCATCGTCAGGTTTTCGTTAATTTGTCTCTAGGTATTTTTTGATTTCCTCTTTGATTTCTTCAGTGACCTCTTGGTTATTCAGTAACGTATTGTTAGCCTCCATGTGTTTGTGTTTTTATGTTTTTTTCCCCTGTAATTGATGTCTAATCTCATAGCGTCATGGTGAGAAAAGATGCTTGATATGATTTCAATTTTCTTAAATTTACTGAGGCTTTATTTGTGACCCAAGGTGTGATCTATCCTGGAGAATGTTCCATGTGCCCTAGAGAAGAAAGTGTAATCTGCTGTTTATGGATGGAATGTCCTATAAATATTAGTTAAATCTATCTGGTCTATTGTATCATTTAAAGCTTGCATTTCCTTATTAATTTTCTGTTTGGATGATCTGTCCATCGCTGTAAGTGAGGTGTTAAAGTCCCCCAGTATTATTGTGTTACTGTCAATTTCCTCTTCTATAGCTGTTAGCAGTTGCTTTACGTATTGAGGTGCTCCTATTTTGGGTGCATATATATTTATAATGTTACATCTTCTTCTTGGATTGATCCCTTGATCATTATATAGTGTCCTTCCTTGTCTCTTGTAACATTCTTTATTTTAAAGTCTATTTTATCTGATATTAGTATTGCTACTCCAGCTTTCTTTTGATTTCCATTTGCATGGAATATCTTTTCCATCCCCTCACTTTCAGTCTGTATGTGTCCCTAGGTCTGAAGTGGGTCTCTTGTAGACTGCATATGTATGGGTCTTGTTTTTATATCCATTCAGTGAGGCTGTGTCTTTTCATTGGAGCTTTTAATCCATTCATGTTTAAGGTTATTATCAATATGTATGTTCCTATTACCATTTTCTTAATTGTTATTGGTTTGTTTTTGTAGGTCCTTTTCTTCTCTTGTGTTTCCCACTTAGAGAAGTTCCTTTAGCATTTGCTGTAGAGCTGGTTTGGTGGTGCTGAATTCTCTTAGCTTTTGCTTGTCTGTAAAGCTTTTGACTTCTCCTTCAAATCTGAATGAGATCCTTGCTGGGTAGAGTAATCTTGGTTGCAGGTTCTTGCCTTTCATCACTTTAAATATATCATGCCATTCCCTTCTGGCTTGTAGAGTTTCTGCTGAGAAATCTGCTGTTAACCTTATAGGAGTTCCCTTGTATGTTGTCATTTTTCCCTTGTTGCTTTGAATAATTTTTCTTTGTCTTTAATTTTTGTCAATTTGTTTACTATGTGTCTCGGCGTGTTTCTCCTTGGGTTTATCCTGTATAGGACTCTCTGTGCTTCCTGGACTTGGGTGGCTATTTCCTTTCCCATGTTAGGGAATTTTTCAACTATAATCTCTTCAAATATTTTTTTGGGTTCTTTCTCTTTCTTCTCCTTCTGGGACCCTTATAATGCAAATGTTGTTGTGTTTAATGTTGGCCTAGAGGTCTCTTAGACTGTCTTCATTTGTTTTCATTCTTTTTTCTTTATTCTGTTCCATGGAAGTGAATTCCACCATTCTGTCTTCCAGGTCACTTATCCGTTCTGCCTCAGTTATTCTGCTATTGATTCCTCCTAGTGTATTTTTCATTTCAGTTATTGTATTGTTCATCTATGTTTGTTTGTTCTTTAATTCTTCTAGGTGTTTATTCTTTAATTCTTCTAGATCTTCATTAAACATTTCTTGCACGTTCTCAATCTTTGTCTCCATTCTTTTTCTGAGGTCCTGGATCATCTTCGCTATCTTTATTCTGAATTCTTTTCCTGGAAGGTTGCCTATCTCCACTTCATTTAGTTGTTTATCTGGGGTTGAATCTTGTTCCTTCATCTGGTACATAGCCCTCCACCTTTTCATCTTGTCTGTCTTTCTGTGAACGTGGTTTTTGTTCCACAGGCTGAAGGATTGTAGTTTTTCTTAATTCTGCTGTCTGCCCTCTGGTGGATGAGGCTATCTTAGAGGCTTGTGCAAGTTTACTGATGGGAGGGAGCAGTGGTGGGTAGAGCTGGGTGTTACTCTGGTGGGCAGGGCTCAGTAAAGAGCTCACTTGTCTGCTGATGGGTGGGGCTGGGTTCTCTCCCTGTTGGTTGTTTGGCCTGAGGAGACCCAACACTGGAGCCTACCCCACTCTTTGGTGGGATTAATGGCAGACTCTGGGAGGGCTCACACTAAGGAGTACTTTCCAGAACTTCTGCTGACAGCGTCCTTGTCCTCACAGTGAGCCACAGCCACCCCTTCCCTCTGCAGGACAGCCTCCAACATTAGCAGGTAGGTATGGTACAGTCTCCTGTGGGGCCACTGCTTCTTCCCCTGGGTCCTGATGCACACTCTACTTTGTGTGTGCCCTCCAAGAGTGGAGTCTCTGTTTCCCCAGGTCCTTTTGAAATCCTGCAATCAAATCCCACTAGCCTTCAAAGTCTGATTCTCTGGGAATTCCTCCTCCCATTTCTGGACCCCCAGGTTGGGAAGCCTGACGTGGGGCTCAGAAACTTCATTCCAGTGGGTGAACTTCTGTGGTATAAGTGTTCTTCAGTTTGTAAGTCACCCACCCAGCAGTTACGGGATTTGATTTTATTGTGATTTTGCCCATCCTACCATCTCATTGCGGCTTCTCCTTTGTCTTTGGATGTGGGGTATCTTTTTTGGTGAGTTCCAGTGTCTTCCTGTCAATGACTGTTCAGCAGTTAGTTGTGATTCTGGTGCTCTTGCAAGAGGGAGTGAGTGCATGTCCTTCTACTCCATCTTGAACCCGAACTCTGCACATCTTTTCATATGCTTATTTGACATCTGTATATCTTCATTGCTGAAAAACACCTTTTTAAAGAATACTCACTGTTTACTAGACACTGCATTATATGCCAGGAACATTTGTTAATATTTCATAGAGGAAAATAGATACTGAATTTACTACATAGTTGTTGCTTAAAAAAAAAAAAAAAAAGAGTCAATTTACTTTCTGAGAAAGATGGCAGCATACCCAATGACAAAAGCTATTTTATTTATGGAAAATTCACCATGGAACAACTGTTAAACGATAAGAAAAGGATACTACATAAAGTCCTGTCCTTTGCCTTCTTTTTTTTAAAAATAAATTTATTTATTTATTTATTTTTAGCTGCGCATGGGTTTTCTCTAGTTGTGGCAAGTGGGGGCTACTCTTTGTTGTGGTGTGTGGGCTTCTCATTGTGGTGGCTTCTCTTGTTGCAGAGCACAGGCTCTAGGCACACAAGCTTCAGTGGTTGTAGCACGTGGGCTCAGTAGTTGTGGCTCACAGGCTCTAGAGCGCAGGCTCAGTAGTTGTGGCACACGGGCTTAGTTGCTCTGAAGCATGTGGTATCTTCCTGGACCAGGGCTTGAACCCATGTCCCCTTCATTGGCAGTTGGATGCTTAACCACTGCACCACCAGGGAAGCCCCCTTTGCCTTCTAAAATGGCTTGTCACACTAAAAAAAAAGGGGCATGTGCTACATATTTGTTAGAAGTATGGTATTTTCAACATGTGTATATAATATGATACAGAAATTTCACTCTTGGAATATATCCAACAAAAATACATACATATGTTCATCAAAGGCATGTAAAATAATGTTTATAACAGCATTATTAATAGCATTATTAATCACCAAAAACTGGGAACACCCTAAGTTTCTTACCAGAAGATTGAATAAATAATTTCTGATATATGTGTTCATATAGTGAAATACAAAGAAGTGAAAGTGAGTGAACAAATTATTGCTAAAGCAACAGCCTGAATGGTTCTCACAAACATAATGTTAAAAGATAAAAGGCAGGCATAAAAGAACACGAACTACATACTTTGATTTGTTCAAGAACAGAAATGGTCCCTAATGATGGAAGTCAGGATAGTGGTTATCCTTGGTATTGGCAGACCCATGAGGGACTGGGCATGTGACTGGGGTGAGGCATGGAAGGGACTTGGGAGGTGACAGTAATGTTCTGTTTCTTCACAGGGAGCTCTTTACAAGGTTATGTTCACTTTGTTAAAATATTTGAGTTGTACACTTGTGACTCGTGCATTTTTCTAAATATTTATATTTCAATAAAATGTCTACTTCAAAAAACAGAGGTGCTATAGTAAAATTTCCATCTTTAGTCCTTATACCCTGTATAATGAAAAATTCACACATTAAATAAATATAAACCTACCTCTGTAGCTTTTAATTGTTAATAAAATGCTGAAAAATGAGTAAAGTCTTGAATCTAGCTTTTCTGTATACCCTTCTACTTGAAAAAAAGTTTGATACTAAATATGGAAAATATACAAGCATAAACATGTATATTTGCATACTACGTAGTTTATATATATATGTATGTTATATCTTAACTATCTTTATTTTTATCTTTATTTAATCATCCTTTTGAATCTTAATATACCTATGCACACTCTCTCTCTTTTTCCTCTCTCTCTCTCTCTCTCTCTCTCTCTCACACACACACACACAAACACGAATTTGGTTATCAGTTTGCAACCAAATCACAATGGATATTAAGGTTATATAAATATGTAATTTGCATCCTGGGGAGGATATTATAGAGAGGGATTCCTTAGGGATATAACTGTATATTTTCTTTGTCCTAGCCACATTCTGAAAAGTTAATGACTCATCATATTGAAACTAACTGAATGATACTGGTTTAGATGGTGTGTAAGCAAAATACATAAAATGTGGTTATATAATTCTACAGCATTGATTTCTTACACAGCATCTTCAGTTTGGGGACCACTAGACCTAAGTCATTTCACATTTTGGTACCACTGAAATCTGAGGCTATTCTCCTTTTGTAAATGTTTTAAGGAGTAATTATTTAACACATTTTAATATTCATTTTATCTTAGCAACACATTGAAACCTTCATTTATAAATACCACACTCCTCCATTCAGCTATTTTTACATCCTTCTCTAGTTCCTATATCACTAAGCTAAAAGAGAACGTATTCATGTGCTTCTGAAGCCAGGAGAGCAGTCCTGGAGGTAAACATTTCATTTCCTAGAAAGGAAAAAGCAAAAGGCTGGAAGAAACCTGGGTAAAAAGGTGAGATCTAAGGCCAGTGGGTGATAGTTTAACTGAATGTCATTATGTTTTGCTAAGAATTAAGTTGAATGAAACTGGAATGGATGGGCCAATAATAGTAGTAGGAAAAAAAGAAAGAATTTTTGTTGTGGTGGTTAATCTGACAGTAGTTGATCACCAAGTTTCCCCAAATCAAGTAATTATTCAAGAATCTTTCTTGTTATAAAGCAGAAACTAACACACCATTGTAAAGCAATCATACTCCAATAAAGATGTTAAAAAAAAATCTTCTAAAAGTGAGAGCTTTATGTTACTTTTCCAAGTAAGGATACTGACCAACTTGGTCATTCTGTTTCCAGATCTGATCAGATTAGAATTTCTATGGCAAATATCATTGATGCACCAAAAAAGACTGATAATTATTAATGGAATGAAACATGGGCTATAATAAAAATACTAGGAGCAAACATCTCATAATTCTCATTTCACAGCAAAAGTCTTTCAAATGTTTTAATATCATTGAATTTTTAAAATATTATTAATAAGATTTAAATCACGGTCATGATATTTCAAATATATTGAATATAAAAACTAAAGCTTAAAGACATATGTAATCAAATCACACATATACTTGTCCACTTCCAAGAGCCACTTGTTAAAAGTAGAAAGTAGAAAATAGTTTCAAATATTTCTTCTGTGTATCACTTAAATTGCAGGGCTGGCTTTCTAAATTCACTAAACATGCTAATCTGATGTACAGGTTTTCTTTGTGCACCGAATCTACTGCCTTCAAGGCTTTTAGAAATGCATAGTTACCCACTAAACCAGCTTCAATAAACCAGTCCCCAGAGCTTTGCTTATCAGTGTGATATTCCAAATCTTCCTAAAACAGGCAAGCAAGAATTCATGCATGTGTGCACACAAACATGCACATACCTCTCACTCCATACCTATGTATTTTTAAAAGATGCACCAGTTTGGATGTTCAGGACACTTAGAACAGACTGTTAATCACATCTTAAGTAGGAACATCATCATTCTTATTAAATAATGATATTTTTGATGTTTAAATGAGGGATGATACCCCAGTCTTACTATGTGTTGAACTTGTTGTAAGCATTTTCACATGCAGTGTGTCATTTCATCCTCTCAACAATTATAGGAGGTTGCTATTATTTTACAGAAGAGGAAATTGTAGTATAGCAATGTTAAGTACCATCTAAATTTACACAGCTCATAAGTAAAGCCCTTTGGTACATGCAGGTTATTCAATAAATATTTGTGAAATAAATGAATAATGACACAAAAAAGAAGAGGCAGGGAGGAAGGGAGGGAGGGTAGAAGGGAGAAGGAAAGGAGGGAAAGAAATAGAGAGAGAGAGAGAGAGAGAGAGAGAGAGAGACTGGCAAGGGGGAGAGAGAGAGAGAAAGGGACGGAGGGAAGAAGGAAGGAAGGGGCATGTACACTTGAGCTGCAAATCTGCTACACAGTGTTAAAAGAATAGCTTCCTAAGCACTTAGTATCTACCTAAAGTTTTTCAGAGCAATTCAATGTTCTGTCAAATTCCATTAAAATGGCATTCTGTTTTGTTCTGCTTTAGATTGGTTTTCTTTTATCTCAGTGGTGCAAATACCTGACACATTTTATATTCTACTCAGCTCCTCTAATTGCATGTTTTGCTTAAGCTAGATACTTAAAAAATATTGAAGAATATGTCAAGAAGACCAACCTGAGAATCTCATTTTGAGAAGAGCCCTGGGGTAGGGCTGATAAAGTTGTAACATGGGGAATGAAAGAATCAAATATCCCTATAAGCACATCAGATCAAGCACTTAATGAGTGTTTCAGATTGGAATACTCCCAACCCAAATGTATTGAAAACAGAAAAATGCTAGGTTGAGTCTATATATAGAAGAGAGACTTTATATAAAAATCTGATTTAGGGGCTTCCCTGGTGGGAAGATCCCACATGCTGCGGAGCGGCTGGGCCTGTGAGCCATGGCCGCTGAGCCTGCGCATCCGGAGCCTGTGCTCTGCAATGGGAGAGGCCACAACAGTGAGAGGCCCATATACCGCAAAAAAAAAAAAAAAAAAAAAAATCTGATTTATACAAGACCAAATATGTTATCTAGTTTAAAAAATTAGGCTTAAAAGACCAGACAATACATTGCAAGAAATAATTTTGTTCAGGCAAGTGATTAGACTGGATGATACATGAGGTCTGATCTCCTTCGTCTCTAATTTCTGTTATTCCATGAGTCACTGTCACTTGTTCTCCAGTAGCTCAAAAAAATGAATACAATAATCATTCTGTCACTTACTTCAGCAATGTAATTCACAGAGGAAAACTTACAGCTATCTAAGGACTTAGAGGGAAATATACTTTCAATATTATTGAGGAAAGACTATGTTATGTTTATTCTCCTTCAGTTTTCTCTTTTAGCACTTTTACATTTTTTACAAAGGAAAAGACAAAGAAATTCGTTCAGATCTGTATTTTGAATGACTGAATTAATTGGAGGCAATTTAGTTAGGCTGATCTGTGAAATTACACTAAAGGGAGATAGATTGCTTGTAACCTAACATACTATTTGTATATTACCATAATAGTATCTCTTAGGCTAGAACAGTGTTTTTCAAACTTTAGCATAGGCAGAATCACCTGGAAGCCTTGTATAAACACAGATTCTTGGCGCCCACCCTTAAAGTTTCTGATTGAGTAGGGCTAAGGTGGGTTCCCAGAATTTGCATTTCCAAGTTTTTCAAGTGATGCTAATGCTGATGGCCCCATTAAAATTTTGTTAACCACTGAGCCAGAAGTTCCTTGTGAGAAGAAAATAGGTCTGTATTCTTTGGGAAAAAGAAAGATTTCCTACTGAAAGAGATTTCTTAATGTTGACTGACTAACTAGATCCACTTCCAAGAATCCTGAGCAGAATAAAGACATTATCTTTATTTCAACACTGAACATTATAGTATTGATAAACTTGTATCAAAATAAATATCAAAGTCAACTTTGGATGGATAAATAAATTATATATTAATATTAGTATGTAAAAGTAAGAAGAACATTTCTACCACGTTGGCAGGGAGATGATGCTTGGTAAGAGGGAGTAAGTGGTGGTTTGGAGTTTGCAACCATACGATAAATCCATAGAATGAGATTCTATTTTTCACTGAATATTTATGAAGAAAGTATACTACCTTATTAAAGAGAAACATACAGAGTTAGGGCAAAGGGTTTAAAGATAAATTTGATAGTTAAAAGAAAAATAAGTGGGACAGTTCCAAGAAGGAAAACTGTGATGGTGAGAAAATATTAAATTAGATGAAAATGGCTTGTTGGAATGCAGAACATGCTGGATTATTTAACAGGAGTTGGTCAATAGAATAGCAAATGCCTTGTCTGGTTATCTGGCCATCAGCATGCCTAAGGTTCTCACTATGAATATAATTAAATAATTAGGCAATGAACTGTTAAACCTGACCATGCCCACATGTTTTAGGATCAATTTCAGGCCCCATGTGCTTGTTTATTCAATAAGAAGAAAAGTAGAAGATAACATCCTTATAAGTGTATTTAAGAAACAGAAGCAAAGGTACATCAATTATGAAACTTGTGACACAAAAGGTACAAAACGTCCTTGTATTAAAAATACAAAACTGGGACTTCCCTGGTGGCGCCATGGTTAAGAATCCACCTGCCAATGCAGGGGACACAGGTTCGAGCCCTGGTCCGGGAAGATCCCACATGCTGCGGAGCAACTAAGCCCATGCACCACAACTACTGAGCCTGTGTTCTAGAGCCCACGAGCCACAACTGCTGAAGCCTGCATGCCTAGAGCCTGTGCTCTGCAACAAAGAGAAGCCACCGCAATGAGAAGCCCGTGCACCACAACTATGAGTAGTCCCCTCTCGTCGCAACTAAAGAAAGCCTGTGTGCAGCAACAAAAGACCCAATGCAGCCCAAAACAAATAAATAAATTTATTTTAAAAAATATTCACAAGGACTACTGGGCTGTTAATGATACTGGCCCTCAAAATGTCCAGGACTAAGTGTTTGCAAATAAATGAAAACAGCACAGACTTTAAAAATAAAAATAAAAAACAAAGGAACAAACAAAATAAAACAGAAATGGAGTCATAGATACAGAGAACAAACTGGTGGGTGGTTACCAGACGGGAGGGTGGTGGGGAAAGAAAGAAATAGTTGAAATGGATTAAGAGGTATAAACTTCCAGCTATAAGACAAATAAGATACAAAGGTGAAATGTACACACAGGTAATATAGTCAATAATATTGTAACAACTGTGTATGGTGACAGATGGTAGTGGTCTTATTGTGGTGATCATTTCATAATGTATAAAAATACCAAATCATTATGTCGTACACCTAAAATTAATATTATGTTGTATGTTAATTATAACTCAATAAAAATAACAATTTCTATAAAACACATAGAAAATAAATAATTCATACATTTACTAACTAAAAAAAAATTACAAAAAGGGAAATAGGACAACTACCTAGACTAAAGAGAAACATCTCTTTTCAGCCAGAAAGTGTCTTATGTCTGAGAAAGGTTGGAAACTAGAAGAGCTTGAGGTCTGTGTGAGCAAAGATTTAATTGGTCTTCTTTCCCAATGTATTTCCAGCACTGGGTTCAGTGTTCACTACAAAATAGACTCCCCGTAAATATACTATTTCATATGGGAATCTGATGAAATAAAATATTATAATGCTACATCCTCTATGAAACTTCCTTCTTGAAAATATTTAACCTGAATCTAATCAATTATTTACATCTAATTTTTGATTTACACAAAATGCGGGGTAAGGAACAAACTCAATGGCATCCGGAGGAAACAAACTGAGAAATCCAGAACATTCTATAAGACAACTAGCTGAGTTTTGCTGAAAGTCAATAAAAGAAAGTATTGTTTTAAATGAAAAGGAACTTCAGTGAAACAAAAATTAAATATAGCATGATATTCTTAATTGGATCTGATGTGATCCTTAATTTCATCTTATCAAGAGGTTTTGCATGAAACTGAATATGGGGTAAATGTTAGATGGTATTAGGAAATTATTGGTAGGTGTGATAAAGATATTGGGTGGCATCTACCAAGGTCCCACCAAAGTGTGGGTCTATCCCTGGCCTCTCTATTCTCTTCCATCAATCTGTGTATTCCTGTACCAGCGCTACTTTTTAAAAAAACACTGTTTAAAGTATTATAGTTATCAGAGTGACAAAAATCTAAAAAACCCCAAAGTGGCAAGCGCACTGGAAGCTCTCATATAGTACTGGTAGGGATACAGATTGATACAATTGCTTTAGAGAACAATTTGATGTTAGCATGTATGAGATAGTTCCTTTTTATAGCTGAGGAGTATTCTGTAGTGTAAATACAGCATGATTTGTTAATGGATTTACTTTTGGATGTTTATCTGGTTTGTTCCCAGTTTTTATATATTATGAATAAAGCTACTCTGAGAAAATAAATAAATAAATAAAGGTATTTTGTGGTATTTAACATAAAGTCCTTATTTATTAGTAACACCTTATTGAAGTACATAGAAATGAATGCCATGATTTTTATAAGTTACTATAAAATTACTTCAGCAAAAAAATTGATGAAGCAAACTTGCCAAATGTTAACAATTGTTAAATCCAGTGATGGGTGTATTGGTATTCATTATATAATTGACTTTTTTGAATGTTTGAAATTTTTATAAAAAAAAAATTTATAGAAGAAAAAAGTACTGGTGAAGTGAGAAAAGTATTTTTTCTAACCACAATCAATTTGTAATTAACATGTATATCCAACTAGAAGTCTCAAAATTCCTGATGTATGGAACGATGAACACTTTCTAAAGATAGCACCTTGATATATTAATTTCACTTTTTCATATAATATGATTCATTCTAAGATGGTATTTACATTTATTTTGTGCAGTCATTACCCTCCCCGTCAATAAAGTCTTATAAGAAATAATAAAGGGAAGAAGGAAGTAAGGGAGAAAGAGATGGAGGGGAGGAAGGGAAGAAGGCAGGAAGAAAGGAGGGAGAAATAATACTTGATTGGATGTAGCTAAAATTTCCCATCAGTTAAAATCTCTCCATGGAGAAAGTGTTTTCAAATTGTCTACCTGAGAGACATAAGTAGGAAGTATTTATTCACTGGATCCTGTAGTCCCCTATTTATTAAGGATTGGCTGAAAGTTGTTAACTCTCTCATACTTGTAAGTTTATGCCTGAGTTAGAATAGCTGCCTAGGTCCCTGTGGGTGTTGCACACCATGCAGCTCTGGCAACATGGTGGCCCGGAAGATGTGGGGCAGAAGTCAAGACAGATCCCAGTTCAGTGAGCAGACTCACACTGACCTGAGCCTGGAGACTGAGATCACTGATGGAACAACAGAGAAGAATCCATAAAGAGAAGACAGGTACTGAGCCATCATTCCAGTTATGGCAAAGAACTGAAGAAAGTGGGACACACACTAAAAGAAACACATCAAGTAAACCATTAATAAGTAGGACAAATAGTCTTTGGGGAAAGGTGAATAAATAGGACCAGGTGAACTGAACCCATGCAATCCTCCTAGAAAGAAGATAAAGAAAGCCCTCTCTCATGGCATTCTGACTACTGCTTGTCCTTGTAGGGATATCTGTATGGTTCATCAGCCTCCTAATAAAGGACTTGCATTCTAGTTCTCCTATTTCTATAGCACCGAGGCAGTGAGGTCTTCATGAAGAAAAGCAATCATATCTGACAATTCCATGACCTGGTGCTCAGAGTCTATAGCAGCAGGGCTACTAGATTCACTGACACAGTATATTTCCTTTGTGCATTGTCATCAGAAGAGCATGTCATCTCAGTCCTTCTAATGGATCTCTTTTATCATTTTGTATTCTCTTTATTGGCACCCAAGACTTTAGATCCATTATCCCTCATCTCGTTTCATACTGTCATCCGACAGGCTCCTGCTAATCCTGTCATCTTGCTCACCCTTCATGGTTTGTGCTATTACAAAGCCTTTGCTCTTTGGCGCCACATGTCCAGGGCCAGAAATAAGACTCCTTTAAATATGTTTACACTATTTTGATTCCTGATGGTGACACCCTATAGCTGCGATTTGGACAGGTTAACAACCCGAGGAGCATCAACTCTTCTGGCATTCTTGGTCTAAAGTAATCCTCAAAAAAAAAAAGTGTCAAAGTGTTTCATTCCCCCATTTACATTCCTAGAAAAATATTTCTGACTAATAGGAGGCAAATTGACCCACCTTGGTTGCTTTTTTCCATCCCTCACTTTCAAATCTTTACTTCAAGGTTACAAAGTATTTCTATATTTTGGAAAAAATAGAATAGAATGTATAAATATAAACTCCCAATTAGTTGCTGATGAAATCATGTCCCCTCCCACCTCATATGCATTTTATTCAGCAAATAAAGAGTCTGAATTTGTAAATTGAGTTCACTGAAGCTTAAACCAGATTTGAGCTTGAAAAGCTCATAGCATTTGGTTTTGCTTATAAATAGTGCCTGACACTTCCCAAATTCAATTAGCTTCAATTATTGCAAAGTCATATTATAAGCAAAACTTGAGTCTATAAGCCTATTTTAAAGTGACCTCAGTATCTTTTAGTGTGTGAGATTTTATTTTTGCTTTATGTTTTAAATTATTATTGCATTTCAGGGAATAGATTAGTTCATTTTTTCAAATCATGAATATAGCACTATTGGAAATTTGGGCGACTGGAGAGTTTTGTTTGATCCTTTTCTGATTTTGCACTCTTTAATTTCATTTCAGTTCTGAAATCAGGGAAGTATAATTCAGTTTTTCTTGCCTTATATAAGCTAGAAATGCCTTGATAAGTAGGCCTTACTATATGCCAATTATTTCTGTGGACAGATTTTCTCATTTACTTTTTTCTCTTAAAGACTCACAACAGGTGTTTAGAATAAATATAGTAAGCAAACGTCATATAAACTAAAAACCAGGATAAGAGCTATTCATTGTTTGTGAAATGCTACTT
>NW_006783110.1:1755753-1757669 GCF_000442215.2 Lipotes vexillifer | reverse complement strand
GGTACGCGGGCCTCTCACTGCTGTGGCCCCTCCCGTCGCGGAGCACAGGCTCCGGAAGCGCAGGCCCAGCGGCCATGGCTCACGGGCCCAGCTGCTCCGCGGCATGTGGGATCCTCCCGGACCGGGGCACGAACCCACGTCCCCTGCATCGGCTGGCGGACTCCCAACCACTGCACCACCAGGGAAGCCCTGAAATGCTACATTTTAAATATCTTTTTCCGAAATCAATCTTGGTCTCTTGAGAGATCCTGATTACAAGAAAAATAAAAAGGAGAGCAAAAAGAGGAACAAAAATCTTCTATCTTTTTTATTATAATAAGATAGGTGTACAGTAGAGCATTTAGAAAAGAGAGATAGGCAGGAAAATAAATAGATAAAAATTTTATAATCTCAACACCCAAAGATAACTTCTATTAACAATTTTATGGATACCCTTACTGACTCTTTTCTCTCTATGCATATGAGGTTTAAAAATATGAAAATTACTTAAAATGTGCCCAGCAGTGATAGTAGTTGTCATTGTTGTTATGGCTATATTTAATCAACTCCATATTGGATTAGTCATTCAAACATTCATTCAACACAGATCTTTTCAGTACCTACTATGCTTCAGCTACTATTCTTGGAGATGAAGAAAAAGCAGTAGGAAAGGCAGGAGATGCTATCCTTCTGGAGTTTACATTCCAGTGGAAGGAGACATACCAGGGTGTGTGTGTGCGTGTGTGTGTGCATGTGTGTGTGTGTGCATGCATGTAGATGACAGATAAACAGTCAGATAAGTGCTACATGCTATGAATTGATAAGTGCTATGAAGAATATAAAGCAGAGCAGGAGAACAGAGAGGCCATAATAGTTGGTGGAGAGGGGTTGCAATTTAAAATAAGTCGGTCAGGGAAGCCTTGCTATCAAAGGGATGTTTGAAAAGACTTAAAGAAGTTAAGGGTGACAATCACACAGAAATTTTGGGGAAGAGCCTTTCAGGAAGCAAGTGATGCCACACATGTTTAGGAAGAAAGCCAGTGTGGCAGGAACAGCATTGGTAAGGAAGAAAAGACTAGGAGATGGGGTGGGGTATGATAAAGTAGGGTTTTACAGGCCACTAGAGCACTTGGAATTTGACAACTGAATGAAATGGTTTGTCATGCCAGAGTTTTGAGCAGAAGGGTGGCATGCTCTGGTTTATAATGGTCCAATGATCATCTTGGATGTTGTGTTGAGAATAGCTTGTGTATGTGGGGCATGGGGAGAAAGCTTGAGGGACAAACAAGGAAATTAGTGAGGAAGCTGTTAAAATAATCCAGGTGAGAGAAAATGATGGTTTGAACCAGGGTGATAGCAGTACAGATAGTAGAAATGCATTCAGACATATATAAGTGAAAGTATAATCCAGAATGACTCCAAGGCTTTGGGAGGAAGAAATTACCACTGATGTTAAGTTTAAGCGGTCTATTATACAAGCAAATGTAGATACTGAGTAGGAAGTTGGATGGGTGAGTTTGGAGTTCAGTGGAACCTTCTGAGTAGAGATGTACAATTGACAAGAATTAAATGATAATCAACTGGGTGAATATAGTAGAGAAAAAAAGAAGAGAAAAAGGATTAAAGGCTGAGCACTAGCAAACTCCACAATCTGGAGGTTGTACATATAAGGAAAAATCTGCAAAGGAGACTAAAAAAATCAGTAAGCAAGTTAAGAGCAAAACCATGGTTGTTCAGTGACCTGGATGCCAAGAGAATACAGTACTTCATACAGAAGGTACTAATGAATTGTTTCCAGTGCTACAAGAAGGTCAAGTAAAATGAGACCTGAGGTTAGACAACTGGATTTAGCAACCTTGCAGCCATTGGTAGGGCAACCACATGTTGTCTGAGGCAGTCCCGCTTTACGCCCAATGCCTCAGTGTAATAATCATTCC
>NW_006783110.1:1752628-1755736 GCF_000442215.2 Lipotes vexillifer | reverse complement strand
TTCCTGCTCCCATTCACTCTCAAAGATGCCCAGGCTTGGATATATGTTATATGGTCAACCAAGCTATTGATGACCTTATAAAAGTTGTTTTATGAATGATGGGGCAAAAATCTATTTAGAATGGTATCAAATGATATCAGAAGGTGGGACTTAGAGAAATGAAGCAGACTTCCTTTAGAAGGGTTTTGCTGTCAAGTGGAACAAAGAAATAGGCTGGTAGCTTGAGGGGATTGTGATATCAATAGAGGGTTATTCCACAGGATAGTAGAGGATTATTTTTATTTTTTATAGCATTTTTTGCTAAGCTGATAGGAATGATCTGGTAGAGATGAGAAAAAATAGGATGCAGAAGAGAAAGAAATGCTGGAGTACAAAGTGAGAAGGGCTGTATCTGGTGCACAAGTGGGGTGGTTGGCCTCAGATAGGAGCACAGAAAATTAATCCATACTAACAGGAATAAAAGCAAAATATATAGATGCAGGTAGGCAGAGTTGATGTGGTGGACACAAGTGGAAGATCTCTTCTGATTCTGCTTTTTTCAGTTTTCTCCTCATGAGCTGTGGGGTGAGAGTGAGGAAGGCACTGGGAATGCCTGAGAAGACAGAATATAAGTATGAAGGCATCATCTAGGACAGCAGAGAGACACTGTCTAGGGAAATTGAGAAAGGTTTCTACACTTTAATAAAACCCATTTAAGATTAGTAACCATGA
Organism: Lipotes vexillifer; assembly: GCF_000442215.2. Lineage (NCBI taxonomy): Eukaryota > Metazoa > Chordata > Mammalia > Artiodactyla > Lipotidae > Lipotes > Lipotes vexillifer. Next base: position 1,755,025 of record NW_006783110.1, on the reverse strand, counting down.
ATTTAAAATGAAACAGTATCAGCATTGTTTTGTAGGTTTTGCTTTTCCAGATTATGGCAGTTGGATTTAACAAGAATTGGATACTTGCTAGAAAAATATAATTAAAGGGAAATGGGTAAGAAATTAAAGTTTATACAAGAAAGCGATTATAATGAAGAGTTACGGATTTTAAGCCCTGTAAGCAAAGAACTCAATGGGTAAACTGCAATTGTACTTTGTGTGGTCAAGAAATTGATGAAATGGGAAAAAAAGTGAGCTTGAAAAATTAGAGGTATTAGGCAGAAGAGTAAGGTGACCAAAATTAAGAGCATCAAAAAGTTGCATCACAGGTTATATACTGTCTAGATTATGACCACAGGAAAGGAGTAGCATTGGAGAGAGACAGGAGATAAAATCTTCAAGGTTTGAGGGGACATGACCTGGGGATTGGTAGATGAGTGAGGGTTCTTGGATTGTATGGTCTGGTGACATGATATTCAGAACTGAAGGTTTTTTGGAAGAAGGAAGGCAGGATAGTCTGGAAATGGTATTGAGGAACAAGGAGGATATGTGTTTTGCGTCAGGTCCAAGAGCATGATAGATGTGTGAAGTAAAAAGAGCCACCACTTGAGAGGACATCAGGAGAAGAGTTAACTTAGGAAAAGGCGTATTTTTACTAGAGCAAGAAGAGAGAACATTGAGATTATAGAGGTGTTGACTAATGACTGATGTTTGCTTTTAAAGAGTACAGTAGAAGAATGGAAAGAATTTGAGAAAGGAAGAGGAAGATCAGAATAAAAGGATATTCAGAGCCTTAAACAGAGTAGAATCCAAAATATAATGAAGTACCTAGAAGTCTTGAACATCTTGCAACCACTAACATAAGCAGTATCCTATGGACATGATTAGTGAGTCCTGTTGGTCTCAAGGGAGGGAGTACACTTGTTAAGAATTAGAGGTAGTAGGTAACTGGATAATTGCTTTTGGTTAGTTCTATGTCATGAACTATTTTTAAGTCATCAAATATACTATGACATAACTATATTGGATGAACTCTTCTACTGTGTAGACACAAAATAATTCATTAGTTAATTCAGTGAGCATTTATTAAGTGCGTAACAGGTGCTAGTCATGATGTATGTTAGGGATACAGCAAAGTAATTTAGATACAGTCTTTATCTTGACTTGAACTCAAAATGCAACAGAGAAAAACATGGAGTGAGAAGGGGAATGATCATTCATAAGTTACTATGGATGCTCAGGAGAATGGGCATGGGAATGAAGGTGGTGAGAGATGAATGAAGCAAAGTTTATGAGGCAAAGAGATAAGAATGTTGGATGGAATGGAATAAAATGAACAGCACTTCAGGGAAAACAAAAAGACAAAGTTTAAGAGGACAGTGAATAGTGAACAGTAGCATAAAACAGAAGCAATGAACATATGCAGAATACACAGTCTTGTAAATCTTGGTAAGAGGTGTTTGTCTTTTGTTTGTTTTCTTTTCACTTCACAACTATTAGACACAGGTAGTTGTTCCTTTTTCTCTATTATGGTTTCTCTAGCATGGTTGTTGTTTATAACAACTGTCTATCTCTTAGATAAATCTTAGTGTCAGATATATCATTTTCTCTTGGATACTCTCCCTAGAATTGGGAGAGTAAGGCAATCAACAGGAATATTTAAATCTAATTTTTAAATCCTGCCAAATTATACTTCATCAGTAAAGTCTCCTCCCCCTCAATTTTCCCCCAAATTTGTTTTAACACTTTTTTAATTCTATATGAATAAAATAGAATTCTATTCTATTTTATTAGGATTTTTGTCTTTGATTAATTGATTTTAAATATTTTTTATTAGCACAATTGGTTCTTTACTTTTCACTAAGATTTTTCCAGTTTATCTTTTTCTTGACTTTTGATGTTTTTGCTATACAAAAATATATTCATTTCATTTCTTTTTATTATAATTAAATTTTTTTATTAGTCTTTTCATTTATAATTACATATTTTATGTTATACTTAGAAAGGCTTTTCCCATTTTAACATTTATGGTTTTTTCTAGTATAACTATTATTTCTTTGCTTTTATTTTTCTACTGTTTATTTTTTTATTTATAATTTTTATACAACTAGAATAGACAAATGGAGTCTGAGGAAGAAATAATCAAAGATGTCCCTAGGAATTAAACCTATGGATTAAGAGGCTAAATAGGCCATTTCTCAACAGAAAATATGTGGAAGGTGTCGAGTCCATGTTGGAAAGGGCTTTGTTTGAGAGTCTAGGAAGTTACTTACGTATTTGCCTGGACTTTCAATTTACACCTTCTAAAAAAGGATAAATGAATCTAACTGCCTTTTAATATTGTTGTGACAGTGTTTGTAAAGTGCATAACAAATGTTAACTATTGTTTTCATCACT
>NW_006783110.1:1697575-1752618 GCF_000442215.2 Lipotes vexillifer | reverse complement strand
AGCAGGACTGAATACATGTCCCTGGGATGAGTAGAAAAACTATTAAAAAGGAAATTAGCATACAGAGTTATTTTAGCATTTTAAACATTCAATTTTTGGAATTTGTTCTATTAAAAAAATCTTGACAAAAATGTATGACTTTGTTAGATAAAAGCTTGATTGACTAAGGAATCAGGGTGCTCTCAAATACGTTCGGAAAGAAGCTCAGCTAAGATATGTTACATAAACTCACAGCACAAGTCGCTTCTAGGATTATCCAAGCAGATTCCTAGTACAAGTCAGTGTAAATTATAAAGGGAATAATTTCTCCCCTGTCCTCCATTAAAAGTAGGCTGGGGGTCTTCCCTGGTGGCGCAGTGGTTGAGAATCTGCCTGCCGATGCAGGGCACACGGGTTCGTGCCCCGGTCTGGGAAGATCCTATGTGCCACGTAGTGGCTGGGCCCGTGAGCCATGGCCGCTGAGCCTGCGCGTCTGGAGCCTGTTCTCTGCAACAGGAGAGGCCACAGCAATGAGAGGCCCGGGTACCGCAAAAAAAAAAAAAAAAGGTAGGCTGGGGATGTGCCCCAGAAAATGGCTGTGATACCTCATAGCAGAGTGTAATCTAATATATTTAAGGTAAGTGGCTTGAAAGGAGATCAAATTAAAATTAATAAAGCCTTTCACAAAAGGCATCAAGTTGGTAATTGTAGTTACTAGTTCATATCCAGATTTTTATGTGGACTTTTGCAGCTCTTATTCTATCAACATATTTTAAAGTACAATAGCCCTCATTTCCATACTGTAGCCTTCGTTTCCATATTGTTCCATGTTTACTCAGACTCAAGAAGTGAATACTTTTAGGCAACACATGGACAAGAGGCATTCAAATAATAATGGAATGTCAGCATCTCATCACCATGATCAATATAAATTGGAACCTATGGAAAGAAGAAAACGTTGTGCTTGATTAAACATTGACATTGGGAGCTCAGGGAGAGGACTGGGGTTGGCGGCTTGAACATAGCCCGAAGGGGTTAGTGCGCCACGGCTAGCCGGGAGGGAGTCCGGGGAAAAGGCTGCACCTGCTGAGGAGGCAAGAGACTTTTTCTTGCCTCTGTGTTTCCTGGTGCGCGAGGAGAGGGGTTTTAAGAGCGCTGCCTAAAGGAACTCCAGAAACGGGCGCGAGCCGCGGCTGAAAGCACGGACCTCAGAGACGGGCGCGAGCCGCAGCTAAAAGCTCGGAAACCAGAGACTGGCGCAAGCCGCGGCTAAAAGCGCGGACTCCAGAGACTGCCGTGAGCCACGGCTGAAAGCTCGGACCCCAGAGACGGGCGCGAGCCCGGCTAAAAGCTCGGAAACCAGAGACGGGCGGGAGACGCTAAGGCTGCTGCTGCCGCCACCAAGGGGCCTGTGTGCGAGCACAGGTCACTATCCACACCCCTCTTCCGGGGAGCCTGTGCAGCCCGCCACTGCCAGGTTCCCGGGATCCAGGGACAACTTCTCAGGGAGAACACACGGCGGGCCTCAGGCTGCTGCAACGTCACGCCGACTTCTGCCGCCGCAGGCCCGCCCCGCACTCCGTGCCCCTCCCTGCCCCCGGCCTGAGTGCGCCAGAGCCCCCGAGTCAGCGGCTACTTTAACCCCGTCCTGTCTGAGCAAAAAAACAGATGCCCTCCAGCGACCTACACGCAGAGGCAGGGCCAAATCGAAAGCTGAGCCCCTGTGAGCTGTGAGAACAAAGAAGAAAAAGGGAAATCTCTCCCAGCAGCCTCAGAAACAGCGGATTAAAGCTACACAATCAATTTGATGTACCCTGCCTCTGTGGAATACATGAATAGACAGCGAATCATCCCAAATTGAGGAGGCGGACTTCTAGAGCAAGATCTATGATTTTTTCCCCTTTTCCTCTTTTTGTGAATGTGTATGTGTATGCTTCTGTGTGAGATCTTGTCTGTATAGGTTTGCTTCCACCATTTGTCCCAGCGTTCTATCCGACCATTGTTTTTTTTTTAATAATTAATTTTAATTTAAAGAACTCTATTATACTTTACCTTCTTTCTATCTTTCCTTCCTTCCTTCCCTTTTTGAGACAACGAATCGTCCCAAATTGAGGAGGTGGACTTGGAGAGCAAGTTTTATGATTTTTTCCACTTTACCTCTTTTTGTGAGGGTATATGTGTATGCTTCTATGTAAGATTTTGTCTCTATAACTTTGCTTCCACCATTTGTCCTAAGGTTCTATCCTTCCCTTTTTTTTTTCCTCTAAATAATTATTTTTTTAATTCAATAACTTTATTATACTTTATTTTATTTTACTGTATCTTCTTTCTTTCTGTATTTTTTCCTTCCTTCCCTCATTCCTTCCTTCCTTCCCTCCTCCCTCCCTCCCTCCTTTCTTTCCTTCTTGCCTTCTTCCTTTCTTTTCTTCTTTCTTTCTTTCTTCCTTCCCTCCTTCCTTCCTTCCCTCCTCTCTTTCTTTCTTTCTTTCTTTCTTTCCTATTTCCTCCTACTTATACTAATTCTCTCTACTTTCTCTCCCTTTTATTCTGAGCCGAGTGGATGAAAGGCTCTTGCTGCTCCAGCCAGGAGTCAGGACTCTGCCTCTGAGGTGGGAGAGCCAACTTCAGAACACTCGTCAAGAAGAGACCTCCCAGCCCCACATAATATCAAACGGCGAAAATCTCCCAGAGATCTCCATCTCAACACCAGCACCCAGCTTCGCTCAACGACCAGCAAGCTACAGTGCTGGACAACCTATGCCAACCATATAGCAAAACAGGAACACAACCCCACCCACTAGCAGAGAGGCTGCCTAAAATCATAATAAGTCCACAGACACCCCAAAACACACCACCAGACGTGGACCTGCCCACTAGAGAGACAAGATCTAGCCTCATACACCACAACACAGCCACTAGTCCCCTCCACCAGGAAGCCTACACAACGCACTGAACCAACCTTAGCCACTGGAGACAGACATCAAAAACAACGGGAGCTACGAACTTGCAGCCTGCAAAAAGGTGAACCCAATCACAGTAAGATAAGCAAAATGAGAAGACAGAAAAACACACAGCAGATGAAGGAGCAGGATAAAAACCCACCAGACCTAACAAATGAAGAGGAAATAGGCAGTCTACCTGAAAAAGAGTTCAGAATAATGATAGTAAAGATGATCCAAAATCTTGGAAATAGAATGGACAAAATGCAAGAAGCAGTTAACAAGGACCTAGAAGAAATAAAGATGAAACAGACAATGATGAACAACACAATAAATGAAATGAAAAATACTCTAGATGGGATCAATAGCAGAATAAATGAGGCAGAAGAACGGATAAGTGACCTGGAAGATAAAATAGTGGAAATAACTACTGCAGAGCAGAATAAAGAAAAAAGAATGAAAAGAACTGAGGACAGTCTCAGAGACCTCTGGGACAACATTAAACGCACCAACATTCGAATTATAGGGGTTCCAGAAGAAGAAGAGAAAAAGAAAGGGACTGAGAAAATATTTGAAGAGATTATAGTTGAAAACTTCCCTAATATGGGAAAGGAAATCGTTAATCAAGTCCAGGAAGCACAGAGAGTCCCATACAGGATAAATTCAAGGAGAAATACGCCAAGACACATATTAATCAAACTGTCAAAAACTAAATACAAAGAAAGCATATTAAAAGCAGCAAGGGAAAAACAACAAATAACACACAAGGGAATCCCCATAAGGTTAACAGCTGATCTCTCAGCAGAAACTCTACAAGCCAGAAGGGAGTGGCAGGACATACTGAAAGTGATGAAGGAGAAAAACCTGCAACCAAGATTACTCTACCCAGCAAGGATCTCATTCAGATTTGATGGAGAAATTAAAACCTTTACAGACAAGCAAAAGCTGAGAGAGTTCAGCACCACCAAACCAGCTTTACAACAAATGCTAAAGGAACTTCTCTAGACAAAAACACAAGAGAAGGAAAAGTCCTATAATAACGAACCCAAAACAATTTAGAAAATGGGAATAGGAACATACATATCGATAATTACCTTAAATGTAAATGGACTAAATGCTCCCACCAAAAGACACAGATTGGCTGAATGGATACAAAAACAAGACCCATATATATGCTGTCTACAAGAGACCCACTTCAGACCTAGAGACACATACAGACTGAAAGTAAGGGGATGGAAAAAGATATTCCATGCAAATGGAAACCAAAAGAAAGCTGGAGTAGCAATTCTCATATCAGACAAAATAGACTTTAAAATAAGGACTATCAGAAGAGACAAAGAAGGACACTACATAATGATTAAGGGATCGATCCAAGAAGAAGATATAACAATTGTAAATATTTATGCACCCAACATAGGAGCACCTCAATACATAAGGCAAAAACTAGCAGCCATAAAAGGGGAAATCGACAGTAACACATTCATAGTAGGGGACTTCAACACCCCACTTTCACCAATGGACAGATCATCCAAAATGAAAATAAATAAGGAAACACAAGCTTTAAATGATACATTAAACAGGATGGACTTAATTGATATTTATAGGACACTCCATCCAAAAACAACAGAATACACATTTTTCTCAAGTGCTCATGGAACATTCTCCAGGATAGATCATATCTTGGGTCACAAATCAAGCCTTGGTAAATTTAAGAAAATTGAAATTGTATCAAGTATCTTTTCCGACCACAACGCCATGAGACTAGATATCAATTATAGGAAAAGAGCTGTAAAAAATACAAACACATGGAGGCTAAACAATACACTACTTAATAACGAAGTGATCACTGAAGAAATCAAAGAGGAAATTAAAAAATACCTAGAAACAAATGACAATGGAGATACAACGACCCAAAACCTATGGGATGCAGCAAAAGCAGTTCTAAGAGGGAAGTTTATAGCAATACAAGCCCACCTTAAGAAGCAGGAAACATCTCGAATAAACAACCTAACCTTGCACCTCAAGCAATTAGAGAAAGAAGAACAAAAAAACCCCAGAGTTAGCAGAAGGAAAGAAATCATAAAAATCAGATCAGAAATAAATGAAAAAGAAATGAAGGAAACAATAGCAAAGATCAATAAAACTAAAAGCTGGTTCTTTGAGAAGATAAACAAAATAGATAAACCATTAGCCAGACTCATCAAGAAAAAAAGGGAGAAGACTCAAATCAATAGAATCAGAAATGAAAAAGGAGAAGTAACAACTGACACTGCAGAAATAAAAAAAATCATGAGGGATTACTACAAGCAACTCTATGCCAATAAAATGGACAATCTGGAAGAAATGGACAAATTCTTAGAAATGCACAAACTGCCAAGACTGAATCAGGAAGAAATAGAAAATATGAACAGACCAATCACAAGCACTGAAATTGAAACTGTGATTAAAAATCTTCCAACAAACAAAAGCCCAGGACCAGATGGCTTCACAGGCGAATTCTATCAAACATTTAGAGAAGAGCTAACACCTATCCTTCTCAAACTCTTCCAAAATATAGCAGAGGGAGGAACACTCCCAAACTCATTCTACGAGGCCACCATCACCTTGATACCAAAACCAGACAAGGATGTCACAAAGAAAGAAAACTACAGGCCAATATCACTGATGAACATAGATGCAAAAATCCTCAACAAAATACTAGCAAACAGAATCCAACAGCACATTAAAAGGATCATACACCATGATCAAGTGGGGTTTATTCCAGGAATGCAAGGATTCTTCAATATACGCAAATCTATCAATGTGATTAACCATATTAACAAATTGAAGGAGAAAAACCATATGATCATCTCAATAGATGCAGAGAAAGCTTTTGACAAAATTCAACACCCATTTATGATAAAAACCCTGCAGAAAGTAGGTGTAGAGGGAACTTTCCTCAATATAATAAAGGCCGTATATGACAAGCCCACAGCCAACATCATCCTCAATGGCGAAAAACTGAAAGCATTTCCACTAAGGTCAGGAACAAGACAAGGTTGCCCACTCTCACCACTCTTATTCAACATAGTTTTGGAAGTTTTAGCCACAGCAATCAGAGAAGAAAAGGAAATAAAAGGAATCCAAATCGGAAAAGAAGAAGTAAAGCTGTCACTGTTTGCAGATGACATGATACTATACATAGAGAATCCTAAAGATGCTACCAGAAAACTACTAGAGCTAATCAATGAATTTGGTAAAGTAGCAGGATACAAAATTAAACATTGACATTAATATTTTAGTATTAGAAATTTCAAAATGTCCTTTCTCTCCTTGAGTTCATTAAGCCCTCAGAGAAGCTTTACAGACTCAATATCCTATTCCATGTTGGTTTTTCATCTATGAATCTCAAAGAGTAAAAATGAGATTTAATGACTTTTGAGGTCATGGTACTTTTCGCACCTATAGTATTCTACAAAAGATCTACTTCACTGACTTCACTTTGACATGTCATTTGACCCTGAACTTACAAAATTTAAATGCCACAGAGTTCTTCTTTTTTTTATTGAAGTATGGTACAAATACAAAAATTTCACAGATCATAAAGATAAAGCACAGATCATAAAGATAAATGTATTATCACAAGTTGAGCACACCTGTGAAAGCCCACCCAATTCAAGAAATAGAACTTACCAGAACCTCAGAACATCACTTTCTCTAAATATAAAAGTAAAAGAATCCTTTTTTCCCTTTCTTCCTTCCTGCCTCTCTTTCTTCCTTCTGTTATTTTTATTTTTTAACTTATTTTTAAAATAAATTTTTAAAGGTTACTTTACATTTACAGTTACTACACAATATTGGCTAAATTCACCACGTTGTACAATACATCCTTGTAGCATATCTTACACCAAATAGTTTGTACCTCCCACACCCTGACCCCTATATTGTCCCTCATTGCTTCCCACTGATAACCACTAGTTTGGTCTCTATACCTGTGAGTCTGCTTCTTTTTTATTATATTAACTATTTTGTTCTATTTTTTAGGTTCCACATGTAAGTGATATCATACAGTATTTGTCTTTCTCTGTCTGAAGTATTTCACTTAACATGTTGCCCTCTGAGTCAAATGGCAAAATTTCCTTCTTTTTTATGGCTGAGTAGTATTCCATTGTATATAAATACACCACATCTCCTTTATCCATTCATCTGTTGATGGACGTTTAGGTTGTTTCCATATCTTGACAACTGTAAATAATGCTGCTATGAACACTGGGGTGCATGTATCTTTTCAAATTCATATTTTCTTTTTTTTCAGATATATACCTAGGACTGGAATTGCTGAATCACATGATAGTTCTATTGTTACTTTTTTTAGAAACCTACTACTGTTTTCTATAGTGGCTGCACCAATTTACATTCCCACCAAGAGTGCAGCAGGGTTCCCTTTTCCCCATATCCTCTTCAACATTTGCTATTTGTGGTATTTTTGGTGACAGCAATTCTGATGGGTGTGAGGTGATATCTCATGTGGTTTTGATTTGCATTTCCCTGATGATTAGTGATGTTGAGCATCTTTTCATGCATTTCCTCTTTGGAAAAATGTCTATTAATTTCTTCTGCTCTGTTTTTAATTAGGTTGTTTGTTTATTTGATGCTGATTTGTAAGAGCTATTTATATGAATCAGTAATTTAAAAACTCCCAACAAACAAAAGAAAACTATAAGAAACTGAGGAAAGATATTGAAGACGACACAAACAGATGGAAAGATATGCTGTGTTCTTGGATTTGAACAATCAATTTGTTAAAATGACCTCACTATACAAGGCAATCAACAGATTCAAAGCAATCCCTATCAAAACACCAAGGACATTTTCACAGAACTAGAACAAATAATTTCAAAATTTGTATGGAAACCCAAAAGACCCTAAATAGCCAAAACAATCTTGAGAAAAAAGAACAGAGTTGGAAGAATCACACTCCCTGCCTTCAGACTATACTACTAAGTTACAATAATCAAAACAGTATAATACTGGCACAAAAACAGACACATAGATCAATGGAACCAGATAGAGAGCCCAGAAATAAACCCACATACTTATGGTCAATTAATCTATGACAAAGGAGGCAAGAATAGACAATGGAGAAAAGATAGTCTCTTCAATAAGTAGTGCTGGGAAAACTGGACAGCTACATGTAAAAGAATGAAATTAGAACATTCTCTAACACCATATACAAAAATAAACTCAAAATGATTTAAAGACCTAAATGTAAGACTGGATACTATAAAACTACTGGAGGAAAACATAGGCAGAACACTCTCTGACACAAACTGCAGTAATATTTTTTTGGATCCATCTCCTAAAGGAAATAAAAACAAAAATAAACAAATAGGACGTAATTAAACTTAAAAGCTTTTGCACAGCAAAGGACACCAACAACAAAACAAAAAGACAACCTACTGAATGGAGGAAAATATTTGTGAATGATATGACTGATAAGGGATAAATATTTATTCTATTATTTTTAATCTAAAATTAGTTTAATCTAAATTAAACTATAATTTTCATATCCATTGAATCTGGACACATACTCTTAAACCTCAGGGAAAAAATCTTTGAGTTGGGAGAACTAATTATGTTTTCTATAAAATCCTAAACCCTGGCTTAAAATGTTGTTCAAGTGAATGGATTTTTTAGGTTGTATAAAATTCTACACCATTGGGATTCATTCAAATAAACTTATCTCTACATTATTAAGCAGTGTTTCCTTGAGCTTATAATTGTCTGTAACTTCCAGTAAATAATCCTAATATAATATTTCACAACAACACAAAATTATTTAATTTGTACTTCAACAGCAGATTTTTAAACAGTTTTTTCTTTTTCTTTTTCTTTTTTTTTTTAAGTTTGAATCTCAAAATCCTAGTTCTTAGGTGAGGATCAATTCCTGAGCTCTTTGACAGATCTTGGGTGGAGTTTTTTTCATCCCATCTGACTGCTGATCTGCCTCATTTATCTTCTTGAATATTTTACTTCATAAATACTTATTCTTAACCTTAAATATAAAAATACTTCATATTACACATTAATTTTTAAGTCCCCAATTAGTGAGCTACAATTTTAGTTAAAGCTCATCTGTTTTCAATATAGGCAGTCACAGAGGTAAATGTTTGTGCATTTGATTAAAAACTGTATTTGACTTATGCAAATAACTTTTTTTTTTTTTTTTTTGTGGTACGCGGGCCTCTCACTGTTGTGGCCTCTCCCGTTGCAGAGCACAGGCTCCAGACGCACAGGTTCAGTGGCCATGGCTCACGGGCCCAGGCGCTCCACAGCATGCGGGATCTTCCCGGACTGGGGCACGAACCTGCGTCCCCTACATCGGCAGGCAGACTCTCAACCACTGCACCACCAGGGAAGCCCGCAAATAACTTTTTAAATTAATTTTTTTAATTTTAAGAAATTTCTAACTGAAAAGTTTCAGAAGCAGCTAAAGCTCCACTCCTTATCATTTCTCCCTTTCTACCAATTGGTACCCATACCCCTAAAGTCGTTCTCTAAATTGTCCCAATGTATTTTTATATTTTTTTCAGTATTTATAGTCATCAGTAAGATACTGATTATATCATACTATATGTATCCTTTTACAACTTGATTTTTTATTTAGCATACATTTGGCAATTATTTTTATGTAATAAATTCATTCATCAAGTAAATAAACCGCAGTTCCTCTACTCCCCTATTATTAGGAAATGAAGTTTTTTCCATTTCTTTGCTAATATAACAGTGCTTGAATGACCATCTTTATAACTATTTCCTTATACATATGAAAGTTTATGTGTGGTAGAATTCAAAAGTGCTGTCTTTAACTTTACTCAGAATTCCAAATTATTTTCCAGAGTAGTTACATTAATTTTACTTAAAATAACAATATGCAACAATTTTCCATTCTTAAAACCTTATCAATAGTTGACATTTTTAAACATCTTGTTATCAAACAGATGACTGAGAAATGTATAGTTCCACAACACTGAACAAGAGTAGTCATACAATGTGTTGTAGGTCCAAAAAAAAAAAAAGAAAATTTCTACATGCCTTAAACTGTCAAATCCGATTGTGATTTGAATTTTTTTCAAACTTGGTGTTATTAGACCAATCACCAACACACAGAGGTTTTTCTTTTTGTATTTATAACATAGCATGTTAGCTAAGTGCTCTGGAAATACTAATGAGTATGAATAGATATTTTCCTTTAGGAGTATGAATATTTATGAGTACAAATTTATTTGCAGCATTATAGATTGGTGGGGAAAATGGTCTATCTTTTAAGCAAGGCTACTACTCTCTTATTTTATAAAGAAAATCACAAATATAAGAAAAACATCCCACCATACTTTGGTCCCAGCCTAAATATTTATTTGAGTCTTCTTCCATCTTTTATCCCCTCCTTTAGGTACTGTGACAAAGATATGCAACCTCTTATCTAATTCTTTCATCTACATGCTCCATCCCAATTATTTCCTTCTTTTTTCTCAAGAACTTCATATCATCAATCACACGGCCACTCTCTTTTCTTTTCCCTTCTCTTCTTTCATGGGTCTTTCCATCGGAATTTCATCTAGGATCAAAACTTTATTACTACCCCATGTTTCCCACCATTGCCCTATCACTCTTTACTGCTGTGTTCCTTAAAAGAGTAGACTGCCCCTTTAATACTCATTCACTGCTGCTCACCTACTTACTGATAGGTGATGTCTGCCAGCAGGCTCCAGTGTAAAGGGTCTCTCAAGGCCTTCTCTTTATTCAATTTCATTTGACACATTTCAACCCTTATCTCATTAAGGTTTATGTAGCATTTGACCTATTGATTTATCACTCTATTAAATAAATTATCTATTGCTTTATTTATGATAACAAATTAAACAGTTTTTTCAGAACGTTTCATACAGAAAGCTGTGCTTTTTTAATCATAAGTATTTATTTATTTATATGGTCTGGCTTCTTTCACTCACCATAATTATTTTTTTAAACATCTTTATTGGAGTATAATTGCATTACATTGTTGTGTTAGTTTCTGCTGTATAACAGTGAATCAGCTATATGTATACATATATCCCCATATCCCATCCCTCTTGCATCTCCCTCCCACCCTCCCTATCCTACCCCTATAGGTGGTCACAAAGCACTGAGCTGCTCTACCTGTGCTATGTGACTGCTTCCCACTAGCTATTTTATATTTGGTAGTGTATATATGTCCATGCCACTCTCTCACTTCGACCCAGCTTAACCTTCCCCCTCCCCGTGTTCTCAAGTCCATTCTCTATGTCTGCATCTTCATTCCTGTCCTGTCCCTAGGTTCTTCAGAAACTTTTTTTTTAACTCAATATATATGTGTTAGCATAAGGTATTTCTTTTTCTCTTTCTGACTTACTTCACTCTGTATGACAGGCTCTAGGTCCATCCACCTCACTACAAATAATTCAAGTTCATTTCTTTATATGGCTGACTAATATTCCATTGTATACATGTGCCACATCTTCTTTATCCATTCATCTGTCGATGGACACTTAGGTGGCTTCGATGTTCTGGCTAGTATAGATAGAGCTGCAATGAACATTGTGGTACATGACTCTTTTTGAATTATGGTTTCCTCAGGGTATATGCCCAGTAGTGGGATTGCTGGGTCATATGGTAGTTCTATTTTTAGTTTTTTAAGGAACTTCCATAATGCTCTCCATAGTGGCTGTATCAATTTACATTCCCACCAACAATGCAAGAGGGTTCGCTTTTCTCCACACCCTCTCCAGCATTTATTGTTTTGTAGATTTTTTATGATGGCCATTCTGACTGCTGTGAGGTGATACCTCATTGTAGTTTTGATTTGCATTTCTCTAATGATTCGTGATGTTGAGCATCTTTTCATGTGTTTTTTGGTAATCTGTATATCTTCTTTGGAGAAATGTCTATTTAGGTCTTCTGCCCATTTTTGGATTGGGTTGTTTGTTTTTTGGATATTGAGCTGCATAAGCTGCTTGTATATTTTGGAGATTAATGCTTTGTCAGTTGCTTCATTTGCAAATATTTTCTCCCATTCTGAGGGTTGTATTTTTGTCTTGCTTATGGTTTCCTTTGCTGTGCAAAAGCTTTTAAGTTTCATTAGGTCCCACTTGTTTATTTTTGTTTTTATTTCCATTTCTCTAGGAGGTGGGTCAAAAAGGATCTTGCTGTGATTTATGTCATAGAGTGTTCTGCCTATGTTTTCCTCTAAGAGTTTCACAGTGTCTGGCCTTACATTTAGGGCTTTAATCCATTTTGGGTTAATTGTTGTGTATGGTGTTAAGGAGTGTTCTAATATCATTCTTTTACATGTAGCTGTCCAGTTTTCCCAGCACCACTTATTGAAGAGGCTGTCTTATCTCCATTGTATATTGTTGCCTCCTTTATCAAAGGTAAGGTGACCATATGTGTGGGGGTTTATCTCTGGGCTTTCCATCCTGTTCCATTGATATATATTTCTGTTTCTGTTCCAGTACCATACTATCTTGATTACTGTAGCTTTGTAGTATAGTCTGAAGTCTGGGAGCCTCATTCCTCCAGCTCCATTTTTCTTTCTCAAGATCGTTTTGGTTATTCGGGGTCTTTTGTGCTTCTGTACAAATTGTGAAATTTTTTGCTCTGGTTTTGTGAAAAATGTCATTGGTATTTTGATAGGGATTGCCTTGAATCTGTAGATTGCTTTGGGTAGTATAGTCATTTTTCACAATGTTGATTCTTCCAATCCAATAACATGGTATATCTCTCCATCTGTTTGTATCATATTTAATTTTTTTCATCAGTGTTTTATAGTTTTCTGCATACAGGTCTTTTGTCTCCTTTGGTAGGCTTATTCCTAGGTATCTTATTCTCTTTGCTTCAATGGTAAATGGGAGTGTTTCCTTAATTTCTCTTTCAGATTTTTCATCATTAGTGTATAGGAACACAAGAGATTTCTGTGAATTAATTTTGTATCTTGCTATTTTACCAAATTCACCGATTAGGTCTAGTAGTCTTCTCGCAGCATATTTAGGATTCTCTATGTATAGTATCATGTCATTTGCAAACAGTGACAGCTTTACTTCTTCTTTCCTGATTTGGGTTCCTTTTATTTCTTTTTCTTCTCTGATTGCTGTGGGTAAAACTTCCAAATCTAAGTTGAATAATAGTGGTGGGAGTGGGCAACATTGTCTTGTTCCTGATCTTAGAGGAAATGGTTTCAGTATTTCACCACTGAGAATCATGTTGGCTGTGGGTTTGTCATATATGGCCTTTATTATGTTGAGGTAAAGTCCCTCTATGCCTACTTTCTGGAGAGTTTTTATCATAAATGGGTGTTGAGCTTTGTCAAAAGCTTTCCTGCATCTATGGAGATGATCATATGGTTTTTATCCTTCAGTTTGTTAATATGGTGTATCACATTCATTGATTTATGTATATTGAAGAATTCTTGCATTCCTGGGATAAACCCCACTTGATCATGGTGCATGATCCTTTTAATGTGCTGCTGGATTCTGTTTGCTAGCATTTTGCTGAGGATTTCTGCATCTATGTTCATCAGTGATATTGGCCTGTTGTTTGCTTTTTTTGTGGCATCTTTGTCTGGTTTTGGTATCAGGGTGATGGTGGCCTCATAGAATGAGTTTGGGAGTGTTCCTCCCTCTGCTATATTTTGAAAGAGTTGGAGAAGGATAGGTGTTAGCTCTTCTCTAAATGTTTCATAGAATTTGCCCTTGAAGCCATCTGGTCCTGAGCTTTTGTTTGTTGGAACTTTTTTTTTTTTTTTTGTGGTACACGGGCCTCTCATGTTGTGGCCTCTCCCGTTGTGGAGCACAGGCTCCAGACGCGCAGGCTCAGCAGCCATGGCTCACAGGCCCAGCTGCTCTGCGGCATGTGGGATCCTCCTGGACCAGGGCACAAACCCGTGACCCCTGCATCAGCAGGTGAACTCTCAACCACTGCGCCACCAGGGAAGCCCTTTTGGAACATTTTTCATCACAGTTTCAATTTCAATGCTTGTGATTGGTCTGTTTATATTTTCTATTTCTGCCTGGTTCAGTCTTGGGAGGTTGTGCTTTTCTAAGAATTTGTCCATTTCTTCCAGGTTGTCCATTTTATTGGCATAGAGTTGCTTGTAGTAATCTCTCATGATCTTTTGTATTTCTGCAGTGTCACTTGTTACTTCTCCTTTTTCATTTCTAATTCTGTTGATTTGAGTCTTCTCCCTTTTTTTCTTGGTGAGTCTGGCTAATGGTTTATCAATTTTGTTTATCTTCTCAAAGATCCAGCTTTTAGTTTTATTTATCTTTGCTATCATTTCCTTCATTTCTGTTTCATTTATTTCTGATCTGATCTTTATGATTTCTTTCCTTCTGCTAACTTTGGGGGTTTTTTGTTCTTCTTGTTCTTTAAATTTACCAAGGCCTGATTTGTGACCCAGTATATGATCTCTCCTGGATAATGTTCCATGAGCAGTTGAGAAGGAAGTGTATTCTGTTGTTTTTGGATCGAATGTCCTATAAATATCAATTAAATCTAACTTGTTTAATGTATCATTTAAAGCTTGTGTTTCCTTATTTATTTTCATTTTCGATGATCTGTCCAGTGGTGAAAGTGGGGTCTTAAAGTCCCCTAGTATGATTTTGTTACTGTCAATTTCCACTTTTATGGCTGTTAGTATTTGCCTTATGTATTGAGGTGCTCCTATGTTGGGTGCATAAATATTTATAATTTTTATATCCACTTCTTGGATTGATCCCTTGATCATTATGTTGTGTCCTTCTTTGCTCTTGTAATAGTCTTTATTTTAAAGTTTGTTTTGTCTGATATGAGAATCGCTACTCCAGCTTTTTTTGATTTCCATTTGCATGGAATATCTTTTTCCATCCTCTCACTTGCAGTCTGTATGTGTTCCTAGGTTTGAAGTTGGTCTCTTGTAGACAGCATATGTACAGGTCTTCTTTTTGTATCCATTCAGCCAGTCTCTGTCTTTTGGTTGGTGCATTTAATCCATTTACATTTAAGGTAGTTATCAATATTTATATTCCCATTACTATTTTCTTAATTGTTTTGGGTTTGTTATTCTAGGTCTTTTCTCTCTCTTGTGTTTCCTTCCTAGAGAAGTTCCTTTAGCATTTGTTGTAGAGCTGGTTTGGTGGTGCTGAATTCTCTTAGGTTTTGATTGTCTCTAAAGGTTTTAATTTCTCCATCGAATCTGCATGAGATCCTTGCTGGGTAGTGTAATCTTTGTTGTAGCCTTTTCCCTTTCATCACTTTAAGTATGTCATGCCACTCCCTTGTGGCTTGCAGAGTTTCTGCTGAAAGTTCAGCTGTTTACATTATGGGGATCCCCTTGTATGTTATTTGTTGCTTTTCCCTTACTGCTTTTAATATGTTTTCTTTGTATTTAATTTTTGATAGTTTGCTTAATAGGTATCTTGGCATGTTTATCCTTGGATTTATCCTGTATGGGACTCTCTGTGCTTCCTGGATTTGATGGACTATTTCCTTTCCCACATTAGGGAAGCTTTCAACTATAATCTGTTCAAATATTTTCTCAGTCCCTTTCTTTTTCTCTTCTTTTTCTGGGACCCCTATAATTTGAATGTTGGGGCATTTAATATTGTCCCAGGGGTCTCTGAGATTGTCTTCAATTCTTTTCATTCTTTTTTCTTTATTCTGCTCTGTGGTAGTTATTTCCACTATTTTATCTTCCATGTCACTTATCTGTTCTTCTGCCTCAGTTATTCTGCTCTTGCTTCCTTCTAGAGAATTTTTAATTTCATTTATTGTGTTGTTCATCATTTTTTGTTTGGTCTTTAGTTCTTCTAGGTCCTTGTTAAACGTCTCTTGTATTATCTCCATTCTATTTGCAAGACTTTGGATCATCTTTATCATCATTACTTTGAATTCTTTTTCAGGTAGACTGCCTATTTC
Organism: Lipotes vexillifer; assembly: GCF_000442215.2. NCBI lineage: Eukaryota > Metazoa > Chordata > Mammalia > Artiodactyla > Lipotidae > Lipotes > Lipotes vexillifer. The sequence continues at coordinate 1,736,752 of NW_006783110.1, read as the reverse complement.
CTCTTCATTTGTTTGGTCTGGTGGGTTTTTACCTTGCTCCTTCATCTGCTGAGTGTTTCTCTGTCTTCTCATTTTACTTAGCTTACTGTGTTTGGGGTCTCCTTTTTGCAGGCTGCAGGTTCATAGTTCCTGTTGTTTTTGGTGTCTGCCCCCAGTTGGTAAGGTTGATTCACTGAGTTGTGTAGGCTTCCTGGTGGAGGGGACTGGTGACTGTGTTCTGTTGGATGAGGCTGGATCTTGTCATTCTGGTGGGCAGGACCACATCTGGTGGTATGTTCTGGGGTGTTTGTGAACTTATTATGATTTTAGGCCGCCTTTCTGCTGATGGGTCGGCTTGTGTTCCTATCTTGCTAGTTGTTTGTCATGGGGTGTTCAGCTGTCCCACAATGGAGCTTCCTGCTCGTTGAGTGGAGCTGGGTCTTATCATTGAGATGGAGGTCTCTGGGAGAGCTCTCACTGATTGATATTACGTGGGGCTGGGAGGTCTCTGGTGGTCTAGTGTCCTGAAATTGGCTCTCCCACCTCAGAGGCCCAGACCTGACACCTGACTGGAGCATGAAGACCCATCAGCCACACAGCTCAGAAGAAAAGGGAGAAAACAAGAAAGAAAGAAAAAATAATAATAAATAAAATAAAGTTATTAAAATTAAAAAAAATTTAAATAATATATTTAAATATATTATTAAAATAAATAAAATAAAAAAAAGAGAGCAACCAAACCAATAAGCACATCCACCAATGATAACAAGCACTAAAAACTAAACTACGACAAACATATAAATCAGTAACTAGTGTGTCGCATACATCAAACCCCAAGTCTACAGTTGCTCCCAAATTCCACTGCCTCCATTTTGGGATGATTTGTTGCCTATTCAGGTATTCCACAGATGCAGGGTACATCAAATTGATTGTGGAGATATAATTCACTGCTCCTGAGGCTGCTGGGAGAGATCTCCCTTTCTCTTCTTTGTTCACACAGCTCCTAGCGTTCAGCTTTGGATTTGGCCCGGCCTCTGCATGTGGGTCACCCTCTGGCATCTCTTCTTTGCCCAGATAGCAGGCAGTCAAAGGAATGGCTGATTAGGGGGCTCTGGCTCCCTCAGGCTCGGGGGAGGAAAGGGTACGCAATGTGGGGCAAGCCTGCATGATGTTGCAACAGCCTGAGGCACACTGTGTATTCTTCTGGGAAAGTTGTCCCTGGATCACAGGACCCTGGCAGTGGCAGGCTTCACAGTCTCCTGGGAGGGGAGGTGTGGATAGTGACCTGTGCTTGCACACAGGATTCTTGGTGGCTGCAGAAGCAGCCTTAGCATTTCATGCCCGTTTCTGGTGTCCGGGCTGATAGCCGTGGCTTGGGCCCATCTCTGAAGCTAGTTTAGGGAGTGCTCTGAATCTCCTCTCCTTGCGCACCCCAAAACAATGGTCTCTTGACTCTTAGGCACTTCCAGAATTTTTCCCGGATTCCCTCCAGGTTAGCTGTGGCACACTAGCCCGCTTTGGGCTGTGTTCATGCAGCCAACACTAGTCCTCTCCCTGGACATCTGACCTCCGAAGCCCGATCCTCAGCTCCCAGCCCCGCCCGTCCTGGCGGGTGAGAAGACAAGCCTCTCGGGCTGGTGAGTGCCGGTCGGCACCGATCCTCTGTGCGGGAATCTCTCCGCTTTGCCCTCCGCGCCCCTGTGGCTGCGCTCTCCTCCGCGGCTCAGAAGCTTCCCCGCCGCCACTCCCTGTCTCCACCACTGAAGGGTCTTCCTAGTGTGGAAACTTTTCCTCCTTCACAGCTTCCTCCACAAGGGGCAGGTCCTGTCCCTTTTCTTTTGTCTCTGTTTTTTCTTTTTTCTTTTTCCCTACCCAGGTACGTGGGGAATTTCTTGCCCTTGGGAAATCTGAGGTCTTCTGCCAGCATTCAGTAGCTGTTCTGTAGGAGTTGTTCCACATGCAGATGTATTTTTGATGTATTTGTGGGGAGGAAGGTGATCTCTGCGTTTTAATCCTCTGGCATCTTTAAGGTGCTCCAGAAAGTTGCTTTTTAATCACCTATAATACAGTCATGTGGAGGTAACTACATTTAGTGTGTGTGTGACTCTTTTTTTGCTTTCAGTTATGTTAACTGTAATTACCTATATTGATGTACACTGCCTTTTCACTCAATATTTTGAAATTGACATTAAGTCAACTTTGAAATTTATTTTAAAAGGTAACATTATTTAATGTTATGTAAGCATGTAACTTAATTTAACAACTCTCATTTTTCCAACATAATTATCTTACTGACTGTAAATAACACTGTAATATATATACCTTGTGAACATCTCTCATTATTAATAGGAAACATATCTGGGAATAAAATCATGAGGTAAAGAATAGGTTTTTAAAACATTTAATTAATTTTAATTTCACTATATGAAATTTAGAAAATATAAAAAGTACAAAGAATTTAAACACACCTAGTTTAAAGTTATTTTTGAATGCACATATCATTTCTAAAGATATTTAAATTAATTACATATATGCTAATTTCTTGACAAACATTGTAGGTAAAGAATGGAAAAATATTGATAATTTCATAGAATATTAAATATTTTGCAAAATATATATATATATATTTTTTAGTGGGCAAGTACATTTCTCTCATATGTTCACAATTAGACTAGTCCTGCTCCAATCACAGACTGTTTTGACTCTTATGTTTTAAACTTTGGCATTGTATTTCCTATTAGAACCTTTTTTCCAAATAATAGTTATTCTAACAGATGAACTATTGTAAACATAAAGCAATATTGAGCAAAATTAACCTTTTGTTTTTAATTTAACTTACCAAAATGATTTCAAATTTAATAAAGGATTTATCGTATTACAATACTGAGCCTTCAACTTTGATATATACTTAATTTTCTTCTTTTTTATTCTTACTGAATTTTCATTTTTTGTCATATTTATTTTGGTATCATTTATTCTTCCTTTCTTTTTGAAATACATATAATTTAGTTTTGCTAAATTGTGAATGGAATTTTTCATTTCAATAATTTCCCAGAGGGTTATTACTATTTTAACTAAGTCTGAAATATCCGTATTTATGTTGTCTCTTCTACACTAGACACATAGCCGTGGCTACACATAGCACTGCTATTAATGGAAATGATGAGTTTTGGATCATTGTATATGATAGTGACAGTATTTTGGGATAATTTATTATATTAAAGAATACCCATCATTCCTAATTTATTAAGACTTTTTAAAGAATCAGAAATAGTTCAAGGGTCTTTTAAATACTCAGTAGTAAAGTCAATGTAGTAATATAACCAATAACTGATTTATATTAAAATATTCTCAAATCAACATTGGTTTAATAGATAAAAACTTACATTCTGGATTCCCAGATATTGAAAGACAATAGTGGCCTCCAAGATACTCATCTTTCAATAATCCCTTCAAAAACAATACAAATCAGGGGTTTCCCTGGTGGCACAGTGGTTGGGAGTCTGCCTGCCAATGTAGGGGATATGGGTTTGAGCCCTGGTCTGGGAGAATCCCACATGCCACGGAGCAACTAAGCCCATGTACCACAACTACTGAGGCTGTGCTCTACAGCCCATGAGCCACAACTGCTGAAGCCCTTGTGCATGGAGCCAGTGCTCCACAGAGAGAAGCCGCCATGAGGAGGAGCCTGCACACCGCAACAAAGAGTAGCCTCCACTCGCTGCAACTAGAGAAAGCCTGTGTGCAGCAGTGAAGACCCAACATAGGCAAAAATAAATAAATTTATAAAAATATAATAAATTAAAAAACAAAAAAATACAAAACCAAGAAAAAAAATTCTATACAAAAAGCATGCCTTCAGCATCACTGAATATAGAAAATGTCTGAACATCAAAATAAAATAACTAAAAAGAGAAAAATCTGTACATCCTAGATGTGCATGATCTTACATCTTCCCGCTCCACCTTGTCCCTGCCACAAGCCATTGTAGAAGGCAAAAGCTGATTCTCACATATATACACTACTATATATAAAGTAGATAATCAGCAAGGACCTACTGTATACACAGGGACCTTTACTCAATACTGTGTCATAACCTATATGGGAAAAGAGTCTGAAAAAGAATGGATATAAGTATATGTATAACTGAATCACTTAGCTGTACACCTGAAACTAATACAACATTGTAAATCAACTATATTCTAATACAAAATAAAAATAAAATTTAAAAAATAAATTGATAAATCTCTATCCAGATTAACCATGAAAGAAGAGAAAAGATGTATATTAATAGTATCAGGATTGAGAGAGGTGACATCACTACAGGTCCTGGTCATGGTCCTAATGTGGAATAGGGTAGAAAAATATGAATTGTGGAAAAGTAAGGAGAAGCCTTTGAGGTTGGACTAAAATTGGAGATATTAGTATGAAGTCATAGTTAAATTTCTCAGCTCTGTCCCTGGAAAGGCCCTAGAAGCAATGACATGCAAGTATCAATGAGCTCACATAGCACCCAGAGCTTGGTTTCAAAATAAGTATTTAAAAGGCTATTGCAGAGTTTTACAATGACTGACAAACAGATTGCACAGAAAAAAGCATAACATAACTGACACAAGATTGATTAATAGAACACACTATTTGGACATGTTCATTAAGCATAGAAACCAACCCGAATAGTTTCTAGAGACCCCATCCACCCCACAGTTCTTAGCACTAGATTCCCAACCATGAACACTGGGTCACTAACTTAGAGTAAAAAAATTTTAACTATTACAAAAATGTCCACAGCCACCTCTCATAATTAAATCCCCAAAATAAATTTGCAAGTCTGAATAAAGGCCACAGTGTTCTGTAACTTCTGAATGAGATTCACATTTTCTTTTATTTTTTAAACAAATGTTCATCTTATCCATTTAATCTGTTCATGGCGATAAATTTATGTATATGTGAGTTTGCCTTTGCATTTATCACGTCTTTCTGTTCCCAGGAGACAAGAGCCATGTTGTTAAATTGATCCATCTACTACTCAGCACAACAGATAATGTTTTGTTTTGTTTTTCCTTGCGGTACGCTGGCCTCTCACTGCTGTGGCCTCTCCCGTCGCAGAGCACAGGCTCCGGACACGCAGGCTCAGCGGCCATGGCTCACGGGCCCAGCCACCCCGCGGCATGTGGGATCTTCCCAGACCGGGGCACGAACCCGCGTCCCCTGCATCGGCAGGCAGATTCTCAACCACTGCGCCACCAGGGAAGCCCACAACAGATAATTTAATGAATTTTGCATTAATGATAATGAGAGTTTAAAAACACTACTAAATTGTAAGTTCACAGATTTGCCTCCTCTTGCTTCTGATGGTCATTGCATTGATGGTGATGAACAGATGGTATGTGGAGAATTGTAAGCTATTTCCCAGAGATGATACTCTTTCTCAGTTTACTTCAGCCTCAAACATCATGTAACCTTATAGGATTTTTTTCTAATGATACCTCGCACCAAGCATTCCATTAAATTCTACTAGCTTTTAAAAATCTTATCAACAAAATATAATAGTGATTAAGAACAAAATGTTAAAAACATAATTATCATATAAATTCATAGTGAGCATGTGTCAAAGTTTTGTTTGACTCATTAATGATGGGCCAACAGAATGACAAAAATGGTTCAAGAGAGAATACAAAAAGACATATAATAAGTGAAAATAATTTGGAAAAAAGCGTTTAGATTTTTAAAAATGATTAATAAAATCATAACCTTGGAAATTATCTTCTCTATAAGACAAATCAATAGCATCACCACTGCACAAAAATAGCTTGCAGATTATCTTTTTTCTCCAAGTTAATCTCTAACTTTAAAGAATCTGGGTCCTGATTAATAGTAAACAGTAAGTCAAATAAGTCACATTCCCTTAGAAATTCAGATGACCTAGTTTGATAGTAGGCACTCTAGTATGACATTGAAAGAAGATAAAGTCCTTTATGCCTTATTTCCAGGTTTTAAGTTTCTTCAACAAAATGTTGTTTATTTTTAGTATTAAATACAACATATATTAGTGAACTGTATAATATACAACAAAATACTTCTCTAAATTCTCATAAAATCAAATTATTTTCTTTTTTTCTTTTTGGCCACGCCATTCCCTAACCACTGGACTGCCAGGGAATTCCCTCAAATTACCTTCTAATAGTTTAATTTTGCAAACTTTATTTCTAACCTTTATACCCATAGGTCCCAGACACGGGAAGTATACAGTAAAAAGGCACAATTTTCTAGTTCCAAATACATGCATACAACACACACACACACTCACATATATGCAAACACATACTGGTATGAATATAAGTTTCCACTTTGTGGGGGAATACTTTATAACCTTCATCTAGTCAAGGAAGTGAAACAGTAAAAGTGAAGCTGAGAATAATATCTGATGTTATTGATGTCCATTTGGCAGTGTAATATACACTACCTCTTTGATGAGTATGCAGGTACCACTAGATGGTTCCCAATTTCTTATATTCAGGAGACTTATTGAAAAATTAGAATTTACACTTGGTCCACAGTTTTAGAAAATACTTCTAGAAACAGTGCTTTTGCATTTTAAATGCTCTGTAGCTGAATTACTTGATATTTACAGCTATTTTTAATATAAAGAAAATTGATTTTTCCAGTTGCTCTTGATGTTTCTGAAATGCTATCCCCACATTACTTTTCTAATATTATTTGTAGCTATGTTCTGTTTTCCTGAACACATTTGAACGTACATATTTTTCCTCAATGATGTAAATTCATTTGTTATGATAGTAGCTGCATGTATGGGTCACTGGCATGATTTGGTTCATTTATTTCCTTGATAGCTTAGATTTATGTTTGCATTTATTCAGAAAGGGAACACATGATTCCAAAACTGTTACAAGGAGGAATATGTTCAATGTTTAGCTTAGGATACTAATCTTGAGTGAATTCCATTAAATTACTGTCGTAATAAATCACTGACTGCTTTTTGAACCTGATCAGAACTAAACAGTGCAGCTATTGAGCAATTTCAAGTTTCAGACATTTCAGGACATTGGAAATGGTGTCCTGCTTTTCTGTTTAGTCAGGTGATATGAAAGTGCATTAACTGCCATAAGATATATTTAATACATGAATAAAGAATATGTTCAAAGCCTTAAATTAGTTTTCATTAGCTCTCAGAAAACTAGGAAGCTTTAAGTCATCTTATTGCTGATCAGACTTTTAGAAAAAAGACCTTTCTCTTAGTTATTACATGTTTTGTTAGCTAGGCACCATTTGATCCTTTTTTTGTAACCTACCAAAACTACATTTATAATAAAACACTCTTAAATGTAAAGTGTCTGTATAGACTCTCTAACACAACAGTACTAATCTGCAAAGACTTCAAAATCACATCTACTCTGTTTTCAGCAATTGAGCTATTACTGACTGACATTACAAGACTCTATATACAAGAGTGTATATAAAGTGAACTATATGCATCCAAAGAACATTTACAAAACTGGAATTTACTTTAGGCTACAATTAAAGCATTCATTATTTAAAAAGTCAGAAATAATACACATCACTTCTGAATCCACCTATCTGCAAAACCTGACATTAATGCTAGATGGAGAAGTTTTTTTTTTTTTTTTTTTTTTTTTGCGGCATGTGGGATCTTCCCGGACCGGGGCACGAACCCGTGTCCCCTGCATCGGCAGGCGGACCCTCAACCACTGCGCCACCAGGGAAGCCCATGGAGAAGTTTTTTTAATTCAATCTCTTGGAAACATAAACATATAAAATGCTAGAGGTAGGTTACTTAATATATAAGCCACTACCCTCCATGTGACTATTTAAATTTAAATCTATTAAAATTAAATAGCATTAAAAATTGAATTCTTCAGCCACACTAGCCACATTTGAAGTATGTACTAGCCACATATGTCTAGTAGCTGTAATATTGTACAGGAAGGTGATATGAAATATGCAAATGCAGAGCATTTCATCATTGCTAAATATTTTAGTACACAGTGCTGGGCTAGAGCAGCCAGTATTCACTTCTCTATTAGACTGACTCTAATAATGTGTAGACTAATTTTTATTCCGATTTTATCTATATCAGGTGAATGTTTGAACAGAGCCATAATCTATGCTTACAAGATAAATATATTTTTATCAATTTAGCAGAAAAAAGCCTTACTACTTTTTTGCATGTTTTTTCCTGGAAAGAACTGAAAATGATATATTAAAATTTCCTACTAATTGTCTTCCTGTTAATTTCCACTTGCATGTTTAACAGTCTTTCCTTAAATGGTATATCACCAATTTATTTACTGCATAGAGGCTGAAAGCTATAATATCTTCTGATTGACTTATAACTTTCATTAATCGAAAAACTCACCCTTGCTATATCTCTCTTTAAAAAAAAATTCCAAAATAAGTATGATGCTATCTTTGGTTGAGAAAAATGATATATAGCAAAAAAAAAAAAAATTGGAAAACAATGTTTTATTTTCTTTTATTTCCTGTTGTGTCTTGGTTAGAATCCAGTTTTTAATTCTACTAGTGTATAGGGGGAAAAATGTGTGCTTAATACTCCACACAACTCTGCCAGCTTAATTTCTCCCTGCTTCCACACCTGCGACCAGGGTTTAAATTAAACTGTATGATTCACTATTTCCCAAACATATACTGAGTTTCCTGTCTATCTGCTTTTTATCCTTTCCAGGATTTCCACCTCATTCCACTCCATCTTTAAAATTACTCCAAATTTTAACATTCCTAATATACATTGAGTCACTTTTATTCCTGTAATTCACTTATTTATTCTCCTACCCCATTAACTTCTTGAAAGTGGGAGTTTATAGATTACTGGTTTATATATATGTATATATTAGATGCTTAGTATATAGTAGGCAGATTTAATTAACTTACAAAATGTCAATCAACAATGAAATATGGCTGTTATCTTTCAAAACAGGAAACTTAAGGAAGATACTAGGAACTTTTTACTTGACAAAAACTTAAAAAAATATACAAAGAATACTAGGAATAATATAACAGTTTTTATACCTGCTAATCAACCCAAAGTTAAAGAATGTTATTATTTTGCCATATTTGCTCCAGATCTTTCGTTTTTAAACAAATCATACATATTCAATTGGATTACCTTTTACACCTTCTCCAGACTCATTTTCCTTCATCCTTCCCCTTTTAAGGTTAACTATTATACCAAAAACTCTCTTTTAGAAGTGATTTGTCCATGTGTACATACAATCATTTATGTTAATACTTTTCAAGATTTTAGTTCTAAATCAATGGCTTTGCTTACCATTTAGAACACTGACACATCAAAGAATACTTCTTAAACAAGTAGCCTATTATTTTTGCTATATTTTGTTTCTGAACGCTTCTAAAATTAAGTTAAAGAAGAAAATCACATGCCTTTGTGAGAGCTTTTTTTTAAAAAAAAAATCCTTTTCACTGACTTCACAGATAAACACCGGCTGCCAATTTCACTTGCAGGATAATTGATCCAAATTATCTAATCCAAAGCTCTTTGAAAAATGAAAACTTCAGTCGATCCTTAGCAATGTCATTGATTAAAGGTCCAGGTCTAACTGGACCTGAACTGTGCCCTTGAAAGCTGCATGGAGTGTTCCTTTAAAAACCTCATGACTGAATCAGTATATTAGGAGCGCAATTATAGAGGATATTTTAATGGCACAACACTGTGCTAGGTGTTGGGAATAGAATAAGACAACGGAGATACTGGTGAATAATACGTGACCTTGTGTAATTAAATCTAGAAGAGTGTTCTGCAAACTATAAATCCTATTGGATTTGTGAGTAAAAACAGATCAATGAGACCTGAAGTAACAGAAAAATATCTAATGAGAGAGAGAGAGATTTGCAGAGTGAATAGGACTTGCATATGTTACAGCAAGAAGAGCATTCCTGGCAATGGAATGCCCTAACTGTAGTGGTGGGTGGGTATTGGAGAATAGTGGAAATAAGTATGGACTGAAACACAAGGGAGAATATAATAGAATTCAACATAAACTCTATTTGGTCTTTAAAAGTCCTTGACTTTTATGATTCCCCTCTTTCTGGTCATGACCTTGATTAACCAATAATGATAAGCTCTTAACACATCTGTATCCTTCTCATTCACTTTTTAAGAGAAAGGCTTACAAAATTATAAGGATATTTTAATGTCAGGTGATAGAACTAAGTTGAATCCAAACTGTAGATGAAAATAATCTTTAGGGGTGGGTTTCCTTATAACCATTCCACCAGATGTGTTATGGAGAACACTCACAAATTTATTAGGAAGAGAAATGAGGCGTAGAGAAATAAAGTGGTTCAGCCATCAGCAAACAGTGCTTCTGGGACAGAGTGGAAGAGAATCCTAAGGTTGGAAGAAACATTCAGAGGTCATCAACTGCCATTCTCATCTGACTGCTAACTGTGTTATTCAGTGCCCCCCAGAGGAGAATTTTCTGTGTCCTTTTTCACTAACCTCTCAAAAGTTTATAAGTCTATGTTAGTTATCTCTTCCAGAACTGCTCCTGTCTGACTTCAGCCCACTTAGAGTGAACTTCTCTCCAACAGTCATGTTTCCAAGTATTTTTACTTGCTTGTATATAAAGCACAGTGCTGCTAGTTTTATTCATTTCCAATGAAAATTTTAAAACCATGTCCACTACAAAGTGAGGAGGCTTTAATAATAACTCTTTTTTAGACTTTAAGAAATAAATAAGGTATCATAAAGTTACCACACACAGAATCTGAATTTAAGTGGCTTATCTTAAATACTTTGTTTCTTTTCAAGGTAGTGTGTTCATATGTCTCCCGTGCTCCATGCTGAAAAGCAGTTGAGTTGACAAGAAAAATACATGTCACCCCAGTAGAAGTCACAGACCATCACTCTATTGGTCTACTCCAGATTTCTGTACCATCTCACCTCCAACACTAAAGAGTGTGTTTAAGGTCCTCTTGGGGTTAGGGGGTGGTGGGGAAGTATGATACCATTATGACAAGTTTCAGAAGCTTTCAGAACCACATTTCACAAAATTGCAAAACAAGCATTTTCCAACATGATGTACTTCTGTTCACATTTTAAGTATGATGGCAGCATGATGTGGTCATAGCTTGCTGAAGTCAATAATTCAATGAGAGATCTATGAACGAGAACTCTTCTAGATCACCTTCTAAAGAGGACTTTCTTAATTGAGTAGGAAAAAAATCGTAAGATTTCCTTTCCTGGGTTTTCCTCTAATAAGCATACATTTAATGTCATTGGAGATATTTAATGAGAAAAAGAAATAAGTCACCTTATAATTATATGCATACACTTTGATAACCACTGGTTAACACTGCTTTGTACAAATATCAACTAGATACCATTTTCTTTCACCTTCAAAGGGACATCACTCCAGCAATTTCCCCCTCTTGTGTTCGTATTTTCCCTTGCTGCTGGATCACTGCACAGAAAGACACCAGCTCTCAGCTACTTCAGGGTTTGCCTCAGTTGCAGAAAGCTGCCTTACCCAATCAAGCACATGCTTCTCCCAGTGGGCACACATCCAAAGACCAATTGTGCCAGGTTATTAATACGTGGATGTTTAAGACCAGTGTAGGACACCCCTGACACTCTTATTATGTTCATAGTGCTCTATAGGACTGCCCAAGACTTTTTTGAGCCTGCATCACAATTCAAATTCATCACAGTTCAAATCCATCCTCTACTCCACCTTGCTTTCTTCTTTTCCCTCCACAGATGTGAATCCCTAATAAATATCCAGAATGCCAAAGTCCATCTCAGTGTCTACTTATGTAAAATGCCATGCTGTGGTGTTCTTGTCAAAGTCACAATATGGTCTTCACACTGCTAAATCCAATGGCCAATTTTCAGTTCTCATCTACTTGGACTAGTAATTGGCCTTTGGCCTCTCTCATGCCCTAAATTCTTCAGACTAGTCTCACATAACAACCAGAGCAATCCTTTTAAAATATAAGAAAATTCATCTCCCTCCTCTACTCAGGACTCTCCCACGTTTGCCAGCTCGATCTAAGTAGGAGTCAGAGTCTTTATAATTTCCTCCAAGGTTCAGTATGATAACTCCTTCACCCCCTAACCCTTTGTCTGTATCCCCTACTACTCTTCCTCTTGTTCATTTTGCTTCAGCCACGTTACTCTTATCACCGTTCCTTGATCTATTATGATGCCAATCACGCCCCTATATATTGGCATATCCTAAATATGACTAGCCCCTTCATTTCCTTCAGTACTGCAACATTGCCTTTGCAGAGAGATCTCATCTAACTACATTAATTATACCATCCCCTCCTGCCCTCCCTGCTTTCCTATTTGTTGTACTTTTTTTTTTGCCCATAGCATTTTTTACCATCTGACTCATAACGTGTTGATTTGGTTGTTTGTCTCCTCCCACTAAACAGTAAGTTCCATAAAGTAAGTTTGTTCACTATTATAATTACAGGATCCAAAATAATTCAATAAGTTCAACAAATTTAACAAATAATCATTGAATGAGCAATTTAAGTAATGAATCAACTTCTGAGAGTACAATACATCTTCTTGGGAATAATAACAGCACTACTTTGGGTGTAAAACATAGAGCAGTCTAATATTTTGCAATATGCTATAAATCCACAGCAATATCAAATACCTCTGAGGTGAATATATCTAGAACAGTCACCTATTGTTTATTTGATATCCCTCCTGGGTAAATACCTTTTCAAAGCTGTGGCAATTGGAAGAAGTACCAAACATCCTTTGGTTTTGGAACATTTCTAAGTTCCAGGGCTGTTCTGAATGCAGTCATTATATACGGAAATGACAGTAAAGTTTTAAAACTAGATTTCTGTTTTAAGAATTGGTTAGGAGGTTCAGTCACTATGATAATCATTCTGACACATATTAGTTTGCAAGGAAGATAGACTAGAATGGGATATTCTTCTCAAAATACAATATAGTTTTAAAGAAATTCTTGTTGAACTAAATAAGCAAAGACCTTATGCCAACATTAGTGTAAATGCCACTAAATCAAGAATGATAAGTAGTATTTAATCAGCCAGACTGTGTGACTAATGGATTGACCTGGTCAAGGCCTCTAAGGATCCAGACGTGCTTGCCAATCTGCATTACCTTATCTAAATTTAGGGTGCGGATGTCATAACAACAAAAAGACACTGTGACTACACTGACCTCATGTAGCAAGGTGGTTCAGTTATAGTTGTCTCCGAGGGTAAAAAATAAAGAGAAGAAAAAACAAGAAACAAATTTAGGATTCCCAGTTAAATGATGATCATGCTGGCAGAAAAATGAACATCTGGCTACTTCTACCAATTCTTCATCAGAAAAGCACTTATGCTTGGGGTATGCACCTGCATTATGAACACATGATTTCTTATCTATGCAAATGTAAAGGGGAAATATAAAACTTTTTCATTAGTAATGAATAAAGCAGTAAGAACAATTTGTTTGAGGAAAAATTACATAAAAGTCATTATGGTTGGGACAACCTCTTTTCAAACCTAAAGGAGAACCAATTTTTTTTTTTTTAATTTTCAGTAAATAAGTACTTACTACTGACATATGTAAAGTTTTACATTTTAAATTAAAAACTACATGGAGAAATATACAGTTTAGGATGCCCCAATTTTACAGTTAAGTATATATTTAATTTTGCCTTTAACTTTAATATTTTAAATTTTAAAAATTAAAGCCTTCAACTTTGATCAGAACTGTAGTCTCCTAAAAGGGCTCAATGTTCTAACTATGAAAGTAAGGATTAGTGGAGTTTTAAAATGATTGCTTAGTAAAAGGATTTTTCACTGACGTTAAGGGTAATTTTATAGAATTAAGAGCTATTAATAATATTTATAATAGTAAAATATTAATAGCTAACATTTATTAAGTGCTATGTGCCAGCATTTTAATTTTTTTCCATGTATTTTCCTCTTTTATTTTCATTAACTCCTCCTCAGGAGTGAATTACTATTTTGATAACCATTTACAGATGAGGAAACTGAGTCTGAAAATTCAAATACTCTGAGCAAGGACACGGAACTAGTAGGTGATGGGGCAAGAATCCTAACCCAGGTACTCTGACCTCAAAGCCCATGTTTTCAATCCCATAGTGTTAACACAAACTACTAGCTTAGGGAATAAAAGGTTGAAGTACAGAGCTCCAGCATCTCCTGATGGTGCCAGGAGAGGCAGTTGTAAACTTCAAAATCCAGGCAATCTTCTGGTCATTTTCTCTCCCCAATGGCAAATAAATAGCTTGACTAGTAGTTTTGACAGAGCATATCAGTTGATTTGGCATCAGCAGACAAAGTCATTGTCTAGCTACCATATACTACAGGGAGGTTCTTGGCCAGAGTCCCTGTCAGCATTGTTTCACAACACTGTGAATCACATACTCCCTGAAGAGGTTCAAGCCACAAAAGAGTACATTAGACCCAGTCTTCACAGCTCAGTGAATTTAAGGAAAATTTAGAGGATAGTACCATGCCCTCTACATCATCTTATTGCCGTTTCAACAGATTTACTCTTAGGCAATGACCTTAGGTGTTTGGCTACCCAAAGAAATTCTTCAATGTCCTAGGAAAGTAAGTTAGTGGTAATAAAGCTTTTTAAAATCAAGTTCACATGCATGTTTGTTACAAATTAGGTGATGTTAGCAAATGTTATAGAATGGTTAGGTGACAAAAAGACTAGATTTACAAAAACTATTATACCTCCCTAACACACACACACACACACACACACACACACACACACACACACTACATCAAACATTTTTTAGCCTTTACATTCTCACATCTTTTCTTTTGGATTTAACTATCAGCTCTATGTGAATAACCCTCAAATAATTTCTAATCCTATAAACTTAGTTGGCCTGAGCAACTTAACCTCTTGAAAGGAGACTGCTATGTTGACATCTTTCTAAGGTCCCTTGGGATATAGTTAAATGGAGACGTTTGCTGTTGAATTTTAATAATGATGTTCATAAATGAGGTAAATAGCAGCAACATGTCCCAGTCTACCTGGATCTCAAAGTTGAGAGACCAGGTTTACTGTCCAGGCTGACCTAATCTAGGAATTGGACTGGTTGAATATATAAATTTGAGTCAAAGATCATTAGACAGCAAGGAAACTAGGTCATGAGGATCCTAAAGAGGCCATGAGAGGAGAAGCTAGGGAAATAACAGTCTAAAGAGAGGAATATAAAGACAGCTGGGATCGTAAGAATGCTAATGAACAATCCTATGTGTTTTATGCCTTAAAGGAGCATTATATATTGTGTAGCAAATTACTCCAGAATTTAGCAGCTTACAGAATGTATTTACTATCTCATAGTTTCTATGGGTCAGGAGTCAGGGCAGAGTGCAGCTGATTTAATTAAGGTCCTCATGATGATGTGGCAGTCAAGCTGTCAGCAGGGGCTACCCTCATCTCAAGGCTCGCCTGGGGCTGAAGGATCTGATTCCAAACCCACTCTCTTGGGCCTCTCCTGAGGTCAGCCTCACAACATGGCAGCTGGCCTCCCCACGGTGAGATGTCTATAAGGGAAAGGGAGAGAGAGCACACCCAAGGCCTGAGCTGCATATTGTCTCTTTGTAACCTAATCTTAGAAGTGAAGTCCCATCACTTTGTCACATTCTATTCAGTAGAAGCAAGGTCCAGCTGACACTGAGGAAGGAGACTACACAAGGTTTACACAGGGGAGTAACAACCAGGAGAGAAGATCAGTTGGGTGCTTCTTTAGATGCTGCCTACCAAAAAGGGTAACAGAAAACCTAGAATAAGTGATACCCAGCCAGAAAAAGTCTAGCTTCATCTAGATTTTATCTAAATACTTGTCTTTACATTCCAGTGTGCTTTAAAGGCACCTGGGGAGCATGTTAAACCCTTAGCCTTTTAGGTCTCACCACAAGAAATTTCAATTCAAGAGGCCTCAGGTAGGGCTGGGTGCACCCCATATTTTTATCACTCCCCCTTAGAGATTAGAATATAAGTGATGTGCAGACCACAACTCAGGGCACACTGATCTAGGTAAACATTTTTTTCCTGTCCTAAGCACTGAAGTGATTATAGTCCCCACTCCCCAAACACACACTTACTGAAATGTTTTTAAAAAGAAAAATACTAGACTTTAAAGTATATATAAACAATTCTAACAAAATTCTCTTTTTTTTTCCTTACAAAAGCAATTTCAAAAATCTTTTGGAAATGTCACTTGAAAACGTTTACTGCCTCAGTTTGGGTGAAGTCCTCTATTTGTCGCTGCCTGCAGTTAGTCTGAGTTTGCTTACTAGTCATCCCTAGTGAATTAGATTGTCACTTAGTGGGAAAAGTAGTCTGACGTTTCTGGGGATTGAATTCTCATGTTATCCAGTACTAGATGGATGGATTGTTTCAGACTGCCCAAATTCTGTTTCTTCATTTTAAAGGTGTTATAACATCTACATCAGTATGACTCTGCTGTGAATTCAATGGGTTAGCCAATAGAAGTGGACCAACTAGTACAAAGTAGGTACCCAATTTGCAGCATCCAACAATAAATCTTGAACTCAATAAATGGTAACTGTTGTCATGATTGCAGCAGATGCTTTGTGGTTATAGATGGTTATATTTCTCTTCTGGTGAATTTTATGTTCCCATTTGGGTATGGCAAGATCATCACTGTTATATTGTTATGTGTTGTTTTGTTTACTTACTGTTTTGTATATACTATTCAGCTTTAAATTTTCCAAAAGCATCCTTTAACCTGAATTTACCTGATTATCAAAGTCATGAACTAATTGTTGTCTGTTGAATCTCTTCTTTTTATATATAACTCAGCCTGTTTTCACTGCCCTTTGATGACATGTCTATTTTTTAACCTTTGTTAGTATGGGGTTTGGAGTTTGGCATATGTGTTTTTGTTGTTATTTCCTGTTTTTGAAATTACTTTGACACTACTATTTATTGTCATGGCCATACATACAAAATTATTTGGGCAATTCTATGTTTAAATAGCTTCAGAGCTCATCTCCATCCTATTAAACAAAACATTCACTATTCTTGAGCTTTACCTGACTGTAGAATGTATGTGTATATATATTTTTTTGTTTTTCAAGAACATGTTGGTAATATGTTTTTAATGCTTTCTTCCTCCTACAAAATGTTGCATTCAGAAAAATACTTTCAGTATAAACTTTACAAATTGTAAAATTTTCTCTTGAAACTTTGTAGTTATTTCTCCAATGTGTCATATTTGTTACTAAAGAGTAAAACTCTGAATTCATTCTGACTTATTTGTTAGGGAAACCATACTTTTAGCTCAGATGCTTGCAAAATATTTGTTTGATCTTTGTAATTAATTGTTTTGCCAGAATGTGTCTAGACTCATTGACCTCTCTTCAGATATACTTGCATTGTTATAAGCCTTTTTTTTTGGCGGGGGGAGGGGTACGCGGGCCTCTCACTGTTGTGGCCTCTCCCGTTGCGGAGCACAGGCTCCGGACGCGCAGGGGCAGCGGCCACGGCTCACGGGCCTAGCCGCTCTGCGGCATGTGGGATCTTCCCGGACTGGGGCACGAACCTGTGTCACCTACATCGGCAGGCGGACTCTCAACCACTGCGCCACCAGGGAAACCCTATAAGACATTTTAATGTGCTCTTACTGATTTTCTTTGTTGTAAAGCAGGGGTCATAAACTCCAATAACTGCAGTCTCTAGATAAGTAATGTAAACAGTGAAGTGGATCCTAAGAGAAAATGCAGGCCCCACCTAAAGGGAGCAGCTGCCACTCAAACTTAAGAAATAGTTGCCATTTGGAAATGGAGACTAAGTATGCCCAGTCTAATTTTTCAAGAGAAGATGTGAAATCACACAATCTAAATGTTAGATTAACTTTTTTTTTTTATGAGTGACATTGTATGGGCCAAATAAAATATATCTGCCAGCCCTATTTGGTTATAGACTATCATTTGACAACACTTAGTTATCAGCAATTAATCTTTCCTTGATTCATCCATTAGAAAATACTGATCAAGTGACTAGGAATCCAGTCATAATCTAGGAACTAGGTATATAGTAGTTGCTCTTGTAGTGAACACTATTGATTTGAATTTTTTCCTCATTGCAGTTTTTCCGAAATTTTTAAGAAAAGTCTTTGATGGGATGCGATTATCTTCACTCCACATTTTCATTTACTTTCTTAGTTATGTGTCTTTTATTTCTATTTTAAATAGAAATCTACATCCTGGATTCATTGTCTGCAATATCAGATCCCTTCTTTACCCACTATGATAAGGAGTTTATTTATACTACAATTTAAATTCTCCTTGAAATTTTTCTTTATTTTGCACAATCACTTTTAAAAAATTTTTTGCTTCTGCTGAGTAGAGGCTGTATCATCATGCATTATACTGAAAATCAGTTTAGGATTATATTCTATATCTCTTGTGCTATAATATTTGTTTGCAGGTCCCATGCTGGTTAGTTTGTTTTTGTTTGTTTGGTTTTTTTAATTTAAAATTCTGTTATTTGAATGAGAAATTCTCTCTTGATCCAATGTTTGCCCACAGGGAAGTGGACCTTAGATCTATACTTAGATTTTAGATCTATACTATTATTCTGGTTAAAAGCTTCACTTAGATTTGAGAAGTAGAACAGCCTTATATGCAAGGTTCCTAACCTAATGCTCAATTTTCAGTATGAATTCTCTACTGTGGTTGTGATCACTGAGAACAGGATGAGAAATGAAGAGCCATCTGGAGCTCAAATTACTACTAAAGTTCATCCAGGCTCCAATCTGCCTATAGCGCCTCATTTATAGGCTCTATGATCCTATAATCTGTGTGATAAAATGTGCTTCTAGCAGCCTCTGTGCTCCTCCCCTTTCCAACATGCTCAACTTCCTGCCTTGATTAGTTATTCTGAATAGAACAGGAAAAATGAAGGACAAAGATGAATATTGTCTCCTCAATGCTGCTACTATGCTGGCACACGTTAATCCTCAGTGTATGATCAGTATCCATCAGATCAAATTTTGTTTTTGAGTTTTTTAAGCAGTTCTAAATATTTGTGAGAATTAATATTTAATAACTTTTATTCTTGTTTAAGGTTTTCCCAGTATCAGAGAGAAATTTTACTCCTTTTGCAAAACCATAAGAAACATACTCAGTCTTTCCATTATCATATCAATCCATTGAGCTCTGTATATATATGCTACATTGTGGAACTTTAGTGTTTAATTTTTCTAATTGTGATATATTTTGTTATTCATCATTATAGAGATTATTTTATCATTAATCTTTACTACGCATCACTTATCACCACTGATGTTTAAAATAACTAAAATAGGAATATAGAAAACATGATGGAATAGCCCAAAGGGTAATATAATGTTCTCAATTTTCTTACTTGTCAAAAGTTTTATACCCTCTTTCAAGAAGGTATAAAAGAAGACTGAAGATACCCTTTGTATTTTGTTTTTTATTTTTATTGAACACAAATGAGAATTCAGGATTTCTGAATTTCCACCCAAAATACCAAAGGAAGAAAAGTGACAAAGGGAGATGTTTCACAAGTCAAAGAGTAGTACTTTAGACTTAATAATGAGAATGAAATTGTTTATATAAGTGAAATCTGAGATGAATTTTCTTAAAACTTAAGAACTTCTAAGTGGACAATGTCTTTCTAAGAACATAAAGAAAAAATATATTCCCTACTAGTTAGTCATAAAGCAAGTAGGACCTGGACCTAAGCATGCATGTAATATTTCACAGCAAGAACCCAGTTGATCCTATTTTCCTAAAAGTATATGTGACAGTATTCTTTCACCTTTTATCTGTTTGTACACCACAGTTCTCTTGATACAAAAAGATGTTGCTATGTTTAGATTATTAACAATTCTAGTTATTTTTATTATCTCTTTATTCTTACTTCTTTAAATTTTTCATAAAATGACAGATAATTATAAAAAAGGTTTACTGGACCCAGATGGTAAATGCAATAACCATATTCCTGGTTTCCTAAAGGCTTAAAAAATATTATATGCTGCTAAGTGTTTATAGTTATAGTGTATATTTGGTGGCTGTGTTTGGTTATGGTTGTCATGATTCTCTTCATCATCAATATAAAATCATTTAAGCCATGAATGGGTCACTGATAATTTCTTTCAATTAAAATATACCTTCACTATAATGGCAAGAGGCACTTTGTTCATCTTTACTTAAGGTAGTGATGTGAAATTTCCTCTTTATCTCCAAGCATACATTGGTGGGAAAAGAAGAGATAGGAAGGTCTACACGGAAAGCTGCATTTTAAATTAGAAGTCTGCGTATTTATTTGTGTTAAAATGTAGGAAAAATATCAGAGAAAATGAAAGAATTCTAGATACCAAAAAAGACAAAGGAAAATAAAACAAAATTGGAAATAAAAAGAAAAATCAATGGAGAAAATGAGAAAGGCAGTTCAGAGAAAAAGAGATAAAGAATTGGAAGGACCTTTCAAAAGAATGAGATTATCCAGTTCAAACATTAGGCACTCATCAGACACATATTTACTCAGCATTGCATCTAAATGTGCCAAGAATTATGCTGGGAACACAAAGATAGAATCCTGTCTTCCAAGGGTTTATAATGAAGTGGGCATGATCAACAAATAAACAGTCCCCTTGCCCAAAGTTTCACAGTAAGTCTTCTGCTTCCTGCACAACTGCATCTCAACTGACATATTTGAGTGGACTAAAAGTTCTGCTGCCAACATTAATGGAGTAGCCAGATGGGATGAACACAGAAAAAGTAAAAGTACAATAGAAAGTCAAAAGTGGAAAGTAGAATTCTACAACTTGTCAGGAAAATAGCATGCTACCACATTTTTTACCCCCTAAAAAACTCCACTAAACATTTTATAGTTCTATTTAGGATAAGGGTGAAATATTACAGGAGACAGAGAAGGAAGGAATTAATCATGGTTGGTAGAGATCTTAGGGGAGTTAATCAAAGTAGGCTTCACACAAGAGGTGACACAAGAATTGTCTTTTTAAAATATAAGATCCCCAGGTGCATAAGAAGGAAAAGGACATTCTAAAGACAGAAAAGAAATGCACAGGGCTTGGGAGGAAAAAAGGCTGTTGTATTCAGGAAGCATAAAATCACCAGATTTCCCTAAAGCACACAGGATGTAAAATTCTGGTGGCAGATAACACTGCCAAGAAACTGGCCACACTAGGCAGTGTCCACACAGGGATCTATACACCACTCAGAAGGCAATGTGGAGCTATTTATGCAATACGTGCCATTAATACTTTCTCTCAATTTTATCATTTATAAAATGAAGGTAAAGTACAATTTAAAACTGATTTTATTATGTTCTAGATTCTGTTTTTGCTGATAACCAAAGGGGTGAGGGTGCAAGCTAGGTAAACTTAACCTGGCTGATGGAAAACAACTTGGTTTCTTCTGGTTAAAACAGACTCTTTCGGGCTTACTTTTTCGGTCAGTTCAAAGCTCAAATTAAAAACCAAGACTGCTTCACCTTCTCAAAGCATCTTTCCTCTCTTTCCTCTTTTTCAAAATGCTTCAGGTACAGATAGAAGAAGAGAGAGCTCATCTCCTCTTAAAGACCCAGGATGAGGGCTCTCTGGTTCTTGTGCAATTCTTATTTGTGGGGATTGATGAAGGCATTGTTTCTCAAATGTCTTGATCTCAGGATCCCTTTCACATTAAAACTATTAAGAAACCCAAACAAACTAGTCAACATAACAAAAAAGGAAACAGACTTACAGATATAGAGAACAAATTAGTGGTTACCAGTGGGGAGAGGGATGGGGAGGAGAGGCAATGTAGGGGTAGGTGATTAAGAGGTAAAAACTATTATGCATAAGATAAGTTACAAGGGTATATTCTACAACACAGGAAACACAGCCAATATTTTATAATAACTATAAATGGAATGTAACCTTTAAAAATTGTGATCACTATATTGTGCACCTGTAACTTATATAATATTGTATATCAATTATACTTCAATTAAAAAAAAGAAGCTCAAAAAGTTTTTGTTTATCTGGGATGCATTATTTATATGTTTATGTGGGCCATTTCTTTCTATTTACCACATTAGTAATCAAAACAGAAAAATGTTAAATGCACATTAATTTTAAAATAACAATAAAAATTCATTATATATTAACACAAATAATATTCTTATAAAAAATAAAATTTTCAAAAAATCTGTGGTAAGGATGGCATTTCTTTACATTTTACAAATCTAATGTCTGGCTATCTGACTTAATAGAAGATACTTGGATTTTCATAAATACTTCAGTCAATCTGCTGAGATATGTTTAGTTGAAATATTTGAAGAAAATCCTGCCTCATACACATAGTTATTAGAAAAGAAATGAGTATTCTAATAGCCTTTTCATATAACTGTGGATATTCTTTGAAACTACAACAAAATCCAACTCAACAAGTGAAAGCACCGTAAAAGTAAGTAGTACCTAAGCAATCTGAAACCATATCAATGAATTATCTGTGCTCCTTTTTTTTTTTTTTTTTTTTTTTTTTTTTTTTTTTTTTGCGGTACGCGGGCCTTTCACTGCTGTGGCCTCTCCCGTTGCGGAGCACAGGCTCCGGACACATAGGCTCAGCGGCCATGGCTCATGGGCCCAGCTGCTCTGCGGCATGCAGTATCCTCCTGGACCGGGGCATGAACCCGTGTCCCCTGCATCAGCAGGCAGACTCTCAACCACTGCGCCACCAGGGAAGCCATGTGCTCTTTTTATACTTAGGTTTACCTCGCAATTTGAATAACTCTTCCAACTCATGCATGATTTTGTAACATCTTTTGGAAAATACTGGTTGAATAGTTATGTAGATCTTCCATATGGTTGACACATTTCATTCTACAAAGTCCCAAAACATTTATTAATATCACCATTGATCTCATGAGAAATGTCTATCAAGCTTAAGGTAACAAAAGTTTTTCAAATGTATTAGTTTTCTATTGTTGCCATAATAAATTACCACTAGTTTATGACCTCACAGTTTTGTTGTTCAGAAGTCCACTTGGACTTAGCTGGTTCTTAGCTCTGGGTCTCTCGAGTGTAAAATCAAGGCACTAGCAAGCCTGGTCTTTTATCTGGAGGCTCTGGGGGGAGAATCTGCTGCCAGGGTTATTCAGGTCAAGATGTTGGCAGAACTTAGTTCCCTGTGCTTATAGGCTATGATCCCTGGTTCCTTATAGTCCTGTCAGCCAGGAAGGAGCTTCCTGCATTGCCAGCCATGCTGCTCTTTCCATCTTCAAACATGAAATGGCATGTTACATACTCATACTCTGAATCTCTCTGACCTCCTCTTCTGCCACAATTCTGTTGCGTCTTGGTAGAAAAATTTCCCTGCTTGAAAGGCTTGTGTAATTCGATTGACTCTACCAGGAAGATCCAGGATAATCTCCCTATATTAAGAACAATAACTTTAATTATACTTTCAAAGTCCCTTCTGTCATGTAAAACAAAATATTCATGGAGTTTAGGTTTGGTGCCACCATCTGGATTTATGTTAATACACCAGCAGTTTTGACCTTTATTGCTTTTGCACCATGATGCAGACATCAAAATATATCTTAGAATTATATAAAAATAGTCTGACCTTGTAGATTGCCTAAAAGGATCTCAGGGATTCCCAGTTCTGCAGACCATATTTTGATAACTGCTGAGCTCCAAAACCCACATTTTTTTTTTTTTTTGAGAAACCATATGTTTAGCTGTGGTAAAAATTAACCGTGAAATCTAAGTGGCTTCATATATGAAAGGCTACTTCTCACTCATAACAAATCCACTCCTGGGTTGGGAGATTCACCTGGAGAGCTCTTCTCCATGTAGTGATGAAGTGTTCTTTGCCTATCTTTCAATTATCTACTGTGTTGTTGTACTGTCTCTCATGGTTCTGTGACTAACTGGGGTCTGTTGGAGGGTTATCACTTGAGGTTTCTTATACAGAAGCAATCTGAAATCAGCTGAGGTTACAGATATCTCTAAGGTATCAGTTGGGTTAGGCATCTAACCTGGCTCTCTCATATCACTGGATGTGACTGGCAGCTCAGCTGAGGCTGTTGACCTGAATGCCTGCATGAAGCTTCCTCCTGTGGTTTGGGCTTCTCAAAACAATGAGTTTGGAGATTCCCAGAGGGTGTGTCCCAAGAGCAAGTGTTTCAAGAGACAGGAAGAAAATGTGCCTTCCCCTGAAGGCCTAGGTATGAAAACTGGCACAATGTTATTTCCATCACATTATGTTGGTCAGAGCATTCACAGAACCTGACCTGATTCAAGGGGATGGTGGTATAATCCCCACTGTATAATGGGAGGAGTATCAGAAAATTTTGGCCATTTGTATTCCATTATTGCTTGACTGACTCTTGAGAAGTAGTAATGTCCACCACACTGTTCTACTGATATTCACTGGGAGACAGTCACTCTGGTCTTGTCGCTGGATACTCTAGTGCTAAATTTGTCTATCTGGTCATCAAAATTGTAAGTGCTTTTGAAGTTTGTAGTCCCTTACAGATTCCACTATTATGAAGCTTTGAAACCGCCTTGTCTTAAACACCAGGCTTCTTCTTACCCACCAGTCCTTTCAGTACCATAGCTTCTTACTTCCAGGGCATTACGATACTTGTAAATCTCCTACAAGCCATCAGCAACTAAGTATGTCAGAAGAGATACTCAGGCCATGTCGACCACCACCTTCTACCAAAGTTGCTCTACAACATTTAAAAATTTTGGGATAAGGTATCTCTTTAATGAGCTATAATTTTCTTGGTCTATACATTGGGAGAACATAACAACTCCCTGTCTTCCGGAATCTTCCCCTCCAAACCTTACTAGATATTTGTTACCCCTACCCTTGTGATTTGACTTAGGAGTTCGAAAAAATGCAAGAGCACTAATGTCCAACCACTTGCATTTCTCCCACTTTCTTTTTCTTTGGCTTCACCTCTCAGCTCCAGAAGGTCTTTCTACTTCTCTATCTTGCCTTTTAGGAATATCCCTTAAATCCATTCTTCTGTGCTATAGGTAATAGTAAAAATAATCCAGTTTCCCCAGAACTAGTTCTTGATAGATGAAATGAAATTAGAAGGGAAAAAAATGCTTTTCTGTCTCAACTAAATCTGGGTTACAAGGATATTTTCTCACTATGATAAAACTCAGCATTGCCCTATTTGTTGTAGTTGGCAAAGTACAGTATGCAAGCCAAATCCAGTCCCTGGGCCAAACTGAGTCTGTTTTTGAATGGTCCATGAGCTAAGAATAGATTTTACATTTACAAGATGTTGCTAAAGCTATTATATATAGGATGGATAAACAAGGTCCTACTGTATAGCACAGGGAATTATATTCAATATCCTGTGATAAACCATAATGGAAAATAATATGAAAAATAATATATATGTATAACTCAATCACTTTGCTGTATAGCAGAAATTAACACAACAGTGTAAATCAACTATACTTCCATAAAATTTTAAAAATAAATAAATAAAAGACGTTGCTAAAAAACAAATGATCAAAGAAACCAAAAGCCAAAGAAGAATATGAGACAAAGATGATATTTGGCTCAAAAAGCTTAATGGGTCTTCTACAGATAAAGTTTGCCAATCCCTGTTCTATATGGCATCTTCTATCCTCCAGAAGTGATGAATGAATTGGTTTAAATGCTTGGAAAAGCACAGTGAAGCTTGGTAAATCAGTTTAACATTTTTAAAAAATCCCCATTTCAAGTATAAGATCTATTTCAATACCTGACACATATTGTGTTCAATAAATGTTAATTTCCTTTCTGGCCTTCTTCTTTTCAATGAGGATTACGAGAAAGAATAAAAGTATGCAATTTAACTCTCCAAAAAGATTAAAGCATTGATGTTTTAGATGCTTAAAAGGCATTTGTTTAAATGGAAATGAAATGTTTAAAAGGAATTTGGGGGAAAAGAAAACAGGGTAAATTTTTTTACAGACAAGTTGAACTTCTAATGGAGCCATTTTGAAATAGGGAAGTAATTTGAAAAAAAAGAAGATTGGGTGTTGAGTAGATAAATGGGCTTCTCATTTGGGAAAATATGTGACAATTGGAACTACTGGAGTATAAGAATCGAATTATTAAAAAGGAAATCGGAAATGAGGAAGTCCAAATACTGGAGACCACGAGCAGTTTAAGAGTAGTCAAGAGATAGAAAGGAGAAGTCAGAGAAAGACCAGTCAGAGAGGCAGCAATACAATCAAGAACAAGTTTTGTTGGATGTCAAGGTAATAATTAACAAGGAAACTCATACCCAAAGAATATAAGCAATTTCCCCAAGACTCTCCAGCTAGATAATCATAGAGTCATATTCCAAATGTCAAAACTAGTGCTTTCCCCACTACTAAATCCTGACACATTTTCCCCAACAACTTACATTAATTTCCTATTGTTACCGTAACATATTAAGTGTAGTGTATTCTATTATAATTCTAGAGGTCAGAAGTCTGAAATGGGTCTCACTGGGCTAAAATCAACATATTAGTAGGGCTGGTTTACTTCTGGAGGCTTTAGAGTAGAACTTATTTCTTTGCTTTTTCCAGATTCTAGAAACTGCCCACATTCCTTGGCTCGTAGCTTCTTTTCATTTTCAAAGCCAGCAATGGCCAGTCAAGTCTGTCTTACATGGCATCACTCTGACGTGGAAACTTCTGCTTCTCTCTTCCACATTTTAAGGACACTTATGAGTACATTGGGCCAACCTAGATTATCCGAAATAATCTCCCTATTTTAAGGGCAGCTGATTAGCAACCTAAATTCCATCTGCAACCTTAATTCCCCTTTGCCATATAACCTAACATATTCACAGGATGCAGAACAAGTATATAAACATCTCTGAGGGCCATTATTCTCCCTACTACACCACTCCATTTCAAATGCATCCCATCCTTTAGTCATTCCATCTCAAAACCTGGGAGCCACTTTTGTTTCAATTCTACTTTAATCAGCTGCTAATGAAAAAGCTTCTTTCACTCATTTATTCATCATTTAACAAGTACATCTAGAGTGATGTCAGGTTCAAAGCATTATTTGTGATTTTATAAAAGGAATAAGTTATAATGTTTGTCTTCAAGGATGTTGTCCTTCCTTCATGTCTGAACTAAAATAAGATCTTGTTCTTCCTGTTTGCTCCTTTATCACCTTTTCTTTTTAATTTTGCATACACCTATCAGCTATATTTATCTGAATGTTCAGCCCAGTATCGTTTTCATGTACTTACCCCTTTACTTCAATATTTACAGTGTTCTCTACCAAGGGTTTATGCCACACGTGCCCACTATTCAAAAGCTGTCTGATGTGAGATAGACCTTACAGCTTTTTCCATCTTCCCTGATGCTCATTCTTCTCCCAGATGTGTATATGAACCCCAATATATCTTCTTTCTCTTACTTTTTCTTGTATCCAGATACCTCTCCCAGAAACTTCCTCCTGATTTCCAAGTGACCAACAGAGGTAGAAAAACTCATTCATAGTGCTGCTTCCCTGTTCAGAGTCTGTACAAAGGCTTCTCGTAACCTATCAAACTTTTCCAACACCCAATCCCCAAAGCCCAAGCCCATATTCTATTATCAGGACCTTCTTTGCCTATGAATTGTCTCCATGATTCCTATGGAGTCACCTTCTATTGCAGGTAATCCATCTCTACACCTTCCAATCATATAATGCTCATCCAACACTGAAGGCTTTTGTTCATGCTCCTATTCCTGCCTGGAGTAGCTTCTGACTTCTCTGCCCTGTCACAACTGTCTTTGTAGTCTTTGTATCTCATGCCCAGGGTTCTTCTGCAAACCCTCCTTCAATATTTTCTGCCTAATAATTATGTAGTTTTCACTGTTTCAGCTTCCATTCCATAGAATTTATTGTCATTATCACCAGCATATTACAAGACACCAACCAGTTAGAAAACTAGCCATAAGTTTTAAAACAGCAGGTCAGTGTTTAAGAACAGGGACAAAAAGGAAGATGTTCGGCATTAAGCATATACAACAAATACACATCACAACTCAAGTCTCAGAAAGTAAGCAAAAATTAGAATCAATAAACATGTTGGTTTGATAGTTTTGATAACTAACACTACTCTCTATTATGTAGTCCTCTAATCATTAAGCATATATAACCTTAAGCATACCAACCATATATTTGGTTTTTCCAAAGTAATTCATGCCTTTCACACATATACTAAATTTGAAGTTTTATACAAGTTGGGCACGTATTAATTGCCAATCGTATATTTAATTGAATAGAATTGAACATTTTATTGATAGTTTTATAACTATAGTATCTCATGATAGAACAACAATTTTCTAAAATAATGCAAAATTCATACTTGAGCCAAATCACAGCCAAGCCATATTTGTGTCCAAAAACAATTTTTACTGATGAGGCAACTCCCGGCCAAAGCCAATTTACAACCCAAAGTACTTCTTATTAATGAGACATATAAAAACTGCAACAAGAAATTTGCCACCTTAGGAGGACAAGACAAGGCACTAATAAATACTGAGGAAACAAATTGAATTAATGAAGCCAATGCCTACTTTAATAAACTGACAAGCAAGACAGGCAGAAAAAATTATCAACTCCAAGACCTAAATTAAAGTGTACAGAACAAGTGGGCCATTCTCTCTTCTTTATGGTTCTGTGGCCCAGTTCTACCCAATGACATCATGCTTAATTTCTTGAAAAAGTCAATCACCATCATATTTGCTTAATTCTCAGAATCAAGTGATTGGACAACACTTCTAATCCTGACATCTTAGACCACTGATGACCTTCCTGAATCCTGCTCTTAAAGGAAAGTCATAAATACATTCACCTAAAAGAGGAACATGTGGGCAACAAGACATTCTCTGGGGGACCACACCTTGTGGCTGTCCTTTTACTTCTCCCAAGTATCAACAAGGGTATCATTTCAAAAGCACTTGAGGGCTTGGTCTGGAATAATGCAATCTCTCTACAGAAAAGCATTCTTACATCCGAACATGAGCAGAATAAAAAAAAATGTCACAGTACCTCATGCTGTGCAGGGTTGCTGAGTCATTGCAGAGGTAATGGCACCTTGGTTTAAGCAACAACAGGTTCCTCAGCCTGAGATCTAAAACAAAACAAAATGGACAGGTCAAAGGAAGTTGTTGTACACGTAATCACTCTTCTGGTGTTTAGAGAGTGCCTATGGGGCACACAGGTGAGCGGCATCAGCAAGCACACCAGTTTTCAAAGGATGAGACTTCTCTAATTCCCCACAGCATAAAAAATTACTGTACATACACATGAATCCTGTGCCAGACAATTAAAATAGGAACTCATATGTATTGTATAAACATCATTATCTTATAGAAATACATTGTTTATCATAAATCACAGTATTTAAGATGTACTAAAATAAAATGCAAAGAATGACAAGATGTTTCCATTGTAAATGACTTTTTAAAACTTATATAACTTGGAACATATCCTACGTTGATAAATCACAAGCTCCTTTGGAAATACTTTTATATTCTGCATATTATGGAGCATTTCATTTGGAGATGCCAAATTTTCATAACTGGTAGCCACATCGTTGTGCAGGCATTTTCTCTACAGCACCTTCGCAGAGCTCACCTTTAATTCTTTCCCAAAATAAGAACCCTCAAAACTCAAAAGAACTGAGAGAGAGAAAAAAATTGAAGGAAGGAAGAGGGTCTTTGAGGGTAAGTATTTTAAATTGGTTGCTTTATTTACATGCGATAATTATTTTAACATATGACAAACATAATCAACCAGCCTACCTTGAAATTTTCTATTTATGTAAAGCACTATGTTTATGTGAGTAGTTTCTAATATTTCCTATTCAAGCCTCCTACTTATCCCTAACAAAAAATCAAACATCAATAGAGAATGTGAGGCTTGACACTGATTACCAGAAAATGTAGGAAAGAGGAAATTATTATCTAGGAATCACCTCAAAAAAATCCTGTATTGTGCATTAAGTTAACTCCAAAAGTGCATTAAGTGAAATCCCTCCACTATGTGAGAACCATGATAGCTTGGAAGTGATTATCCACTTAACCTGAGATCACCCAAAATGATTCTGGCACCACATAAGAAGAATGATGCTAAGATTTCCACTTTGGTGGGGTTTTTTTGTTTTTAAATTAATTTGTACTGGAGTATATTTGCTTTACAATGTTGTGTTAGTTTCTGCTGTACAGAAAAGTGAATCAGCTATATGTATACATATATCTTCTCTTTTTTTGATTTCCTTCCCATTTAAGTCACCAGAGAGCACTGAGCAGAGTTCCCTGTGCTATACAGTAGGTTCTCATTAGTTATCTATTTTATACATAGTAGTGCATATATGTCAATCCCAATCTCCCACTTCATCCCAGCTCCCCTTCCACCCTGGTATCCATACTTCCCTTCTCTACATCTGTGTCTCTATTCTGTTTTGCAAATAAGTTCACCTGTATCATTCTTCCAGTTTTTTGCTAAGATAAATTATCTTTCTTCCCTGGTTCGAGCCAAGGGCCCACAGAGCCATATTTGCTTGCCCCCACCTATGTGTATTATGGTAAAATCAAAGATGAGTATGAAAAAGGGAATCTAAGTGGTTAAAGAGTAGTGACACATTAATCCAAAGTACAGAATATTAGCTAGAAGGCTTGCCTGGCTGTCTCTAACTCCCCTGAAGTTAAAGGGGAGGAATGAAGATTGTTTCAGTGGTTACACTTCAAAGACAACTTGGATAGCTGACCTTAAAATGTTGGTGAACTCTGTTTCATTCTTTGCTTTCTACTTGTTATTATTAGTGAAAACCCTTAAAAAGGATACAGACAATAAACTCAAAACTGTATTCATTCCTATTTAGTTACTGTATGGGAAGGAGAAGATTCTATATTATTTGGCTTTAGACTGCAAGAGAAAGATAGTTATGAAAAGAAAGAGCTGTAGTTTTTCTACAGCAATGGATTAGAGAAAGAGGGTCAATTCCTATGATAGACAACAAAAAGGTCTAAGAAGTACCCCAGGAAGCCATCTCTAAACCCAGTAGTGATTTTGGAGGAGGATTTTCAGAAAGACTCTTCTTAGGTAAATCCAGATATATCTCAATAGAGCTTGAAAATGGGGAAAGGTTGTGAAGATCACAAGATGAAAGATGAAGGAAGAAGACCTGAAGTATCACATATAGTCAGCACCTGACTACCATTCCCCTAGCAAGAGACAACAGTTCTTAAGAGGTGATCACATCAATGAAAACCGACCTCTGCATCAGAGTCAGATATTTAAAATACTGACATCAAGGCCTTGACTTGAATCATAACTTCTGGGGAAGAGATTTCATAATCTCTGTCTTTTAAAAGACTCTCAAATGATCTTGGTAATCAGCTACTTTAGAAACTACTATTTTATATATAGCTCTCACTTAGACTAGTATGACTTTTTTGGAAGAGTTTGAGAACTGACTTGATTCAAAGGATTCTTCTGTGAATGTTTTGTAGAATTCAATAGTGATGCCATCTGGTCCTGGGGTTTTCTTTATTTATGGGAAGGTTTTTAGATACTGATACAATCTCCATACTAGCTATGGATCTGTTTAGGTGCTTTCTTCATGATTTAATTTTGGCCTGTTATACATTTCTAGGAATTTATCCATTTGTTCTGGGTTATCCAATTTGTTGGCATAAAATCTCTTATAATCCCTTTTATCTCTGTGTTGTCAGTTCTAATGTCTCTTCTTTCATTTCTGATTTTAAGTTTTCTCTTTGTTTCTTAGTCTAGCTCAAGGTTTATTACATTTGTGTATCTTTTCAAAAAAAAACAACTCAGTTTCAATGACTTTTTCTCTTATTTTTTATTTTCTATTTCATTTATTTGCCTTTCTGCTTTTTAAAAAACTTTTTGCTTTGTGTCTCATGTTCTAGGTTTAATAAGGTTGTGATTTAATCTTTTCCTGTTTAACTTTGGTATCATGTGTATTTTAAAAGAAATGTTATACATACACAAAATTTGATTTCATCATATTTATTATTGTATAAGGCATCATATGGTCAGTGAAAAACAATGTGGAAGAAAAGAATATCTGTGAACTCTGAAATACTAATTATATGATAGTGCTTATTTTTTAAAAGACATTCAATTTGTTTGAAAGATATGTTACTTTTTCTAGAATTTTTCTACTCTGCACTAAAAAGAATTTCTGCTATAAACCCATATCAAGATCCCTAGGGAGAATAAAAATACCTTAAAGTTTGCAATAAAATTAATGACACCCTAAACATCACCACATAATAGTAAGGTTATTACAAATGGATACAGTCTCTATGACTCTGTTTTTTTTCTAGTTATATATACATATTTTTTTCATATTATTTTCCATTATAGGTTATTATAACATATTAAATATAATTTCTTATGCTATACAGTAAATCCTTGTTGCTTATCTATTTTATATATAGTAGTTTGTATCTGTTAATCCCATACTCCTAATTTGTTCCTCCACCTCTCTCTCTCCTCTCTGGTAATCATAAGTTTGTTTTTTAAGTCTGTGGGTCTGTTTCTGTTTTGTACACAGATTCACTTGTATTATTTTTTAGATTCTACATATAAGTGATACAGTATTTGCCTTTGTCTTACTTCACTAAGTATAATATTCTCTAAGTCCATCCATGTTGCTGCAAATGGCAATATTTTTATCTCTTTTATGGTTGAAATATATATATATATATATATCATATATCATATATATATATGATATATATATATATATATATCACATATTCTTAAGCCAATTGTCTGTTGATGGGCCCTTTGGCTGTTTCAATGTCTTTGCTATTATAAATAGTGCTGCTATGAACATTGGGGTGCATGTACTATTTTTCAAATTAGACGTTTTGTATTTTCTGGATATATACCCAAGAGTTTGATTGCCAGATCATATAGTAACTCTATTTTTATTTTTAAGGAACCTCCATATTGTTTTCCATAGTGGCTACACCAATTTATATTCTCACCCACAGTGTATAAGGGTGAGTCTTTATCACCAGAAAAGAAAAAAGCAGTGATGCAAATTGGAGGGCATTTTAGAAAAATTGCTGAAAGTTACATGTGTAACTCCCATTGGATCCACGGTGTCTATGCGTTTTTTAGATACGTTGGAAAAAGCAAAAAATAAAACAAAGTTAAATATATTTACATGTGGAGATGTCTTCTGACTTCATATTAATTTTAACCTTAGTGATTTAGTAATTCGTAAATACTGGTGAAACTAATCAGAGAGTCTATGAAGACACCAACCATTTATTTAAATATTGTATTAAACATAAAGATTCAGACATGTATGTTCAAATGTTCGCCCTAGCACTTATTAGCTGTGTGACCTTCAAGCAGTGATTTAACCTCTATAAGTTTCAATATCTGTATCTACAAATATATCTAGGAATACAGTAGTTATGAAAAATGGAGCTGATAAAAGTGATGTAAAGTTTATATATTAAAAATCTAGCACAATATCTATTATGAGGCAGACAAACAATAAATGAAGTGCTTTTCATTATTATTGCATGAAAAATATTATATATGATCAAAGTCTATCCTAATTGAACTGTAATGGCATATCATATACACACTGTCACTGAACAGTGACAAGTACTCTTTGAACAGTGACAATTACAGTACAATTCAGAACTTTCAAATAGACACTAATCAAATAACTCCTATTAAATAACATTGGAGGGCATTTTAAAATGTCTTGAAATTTGCAAAAATACTACCTTTATTGACCTCTTATTTGCCATGTAAAGCTTTCACAGCCCCATGCATTCTGACATGCACTTAGATGTTGACCATAAAATAAATGTTGACTTGGCTCATCTAAGACATAACAAGCATGAAAAGAGCTATAACTAATTAAAGGATAAATCATGTAAATAAAAGATATAGATTATAAATTGCCATGCATTTCAGAATTACTTATAAATGGTACCAAATAAGGAATTTTTAAATAGAACAAATAAATGTCAAATATTAGATACATATTTATGCTACTGTGTAAGAAAGCATAATATATCCAGATACTACATAATGTATCATATATGGTAAGAGCAAAAAAAATTTTTCTTGTTGAAGACAGAGATGTACATATGCTCAGTATACTTCTTGGCGTATCACAAACCAGTAGAGAATTTATTGATTATTGAGGGAAAATAAAGTGAGATTTTCATTTAACATAACACATGATTTCCAAATGGATGAGTTATAAAGAAACAAAATAAAACAATAAAAACCCAATAAAATACAGGGATAATATATAAATAAATAACCCTATGAACTTAAACTTTTAATGAACATGATGGTATAATGATTGAACTTACAAAATAAAATGTATTGGTAAAACTAACAAAAGACAATTTGTAAAACATGGAAAAATTTGCCATATATTTCCTTATCCTGGCTAATATTTTTAATATGTAAAGAGTTTCCACATACTCAGCCATAAAAAGGAATGAAACTGGGTCATTTGCAGAGATGAGGATGAACCTAGAAACTGTCATACAGAGTGAAGTAAGTCAGAAAGAGAAAAACAAATATCGTATATTAATGCATATATGTGGAATCTAGAAAAATGGTATTGATGGTCTTATTTGCAAAGCAGAAATAGAGACACAGATGTAGAGAACAAACATGGATACCAAGGGGGTGGTGGTGGGATGAATTAGGAGATTGGGATTGACATATATACACTATTGATACTATGTATAAAATAGATAACCAATGAGAACATACTGTATAGCACAGGGAAATCTACTCAATGTTCTATGATGACCTAAATGGGAAGGAAATCCAAAAAAGAGGGGATATATGTATACATATAGCTGATTCACTTTGCTGTACAGTAGAAACTAACACAACATTGTAAAGCAACTATACTCCAATAAAAATTAATAAAAAAAGTTTCCACAAATATATAATAAAATTATCATATTATATCTTCTTACACAACATCAGAAATCATCCCAGCTATCTATTTCCTTCATCTGTAAAATGGGGATTATAGGAATATCCCAATATTCACAAGGTTGTTGTGAGGATCAAGTAAGTCAATACATATAAAACACTCAGAATAGTGCCTGGTGTTCAATAACTGTTAGAAAAAAAATCTTGTCAATAGGTTCACACAGAAAACCCACAGAAGTCAAAGTGCTGGTAAATGCAAACTGTTTAGCCAGAGTACTAAAAAATATTTTAATTCAAATAATATAAAATGACTGTGCCATGAAATTCACATTTTAAAATAATAATGTTTAATATAATAAAGGTACTATGCAACAGATATTCTCAGCCATTTTTGCTGGGAGTACGAATTAAATACAATCATTCTGAAAAGCAATTTGATAATATTTATCAACAACTTTTAAAAGATATACAAACATATTAGATAACAAAATCATTATTTTAAAATGCAGATAAGATATATGCCCAAGTTATTTCATAATTACATTTATCTATAATAAGGAATTATTTAGATGCCTAATAATAGAAAAAATGTTGCCTATAGGGAAATTATTGCTTATATAATGGACAGTATGCTTTTGTCATTGTCATATTAAGGGACAAATTTAAGACATGAAAAAGTACCATTATTTACATTTATATACTTTTCTCCACTCAACTACTATTTATCATACTTATTGAATATATATTATGTAGCAGAATTGTGTATAACTGAAGGACAGCACTAAAGAAAGTTAACAGACCTTATTCCTAATATATAAGGAATATGTAAAATTTAATTTTTGTTCATCTTTTTTTTGTATTTCCTACTTTTTTTAGTGAGGAGGAATGACTTCTAAAACTTTTTATTTTTTAACATTTATAACTAACACAGTAGCACTATACGCGGCTATTAAAAGCAAAACTTTAAGCTTAGAGATATCTGACTCAGACTATGGCTCTATGCATTGTTTATGAGATCAGCTACTCAATTTGTAAATCAATAAGTGAAAGCTGAGTTGTTTTGAGCATTTCCTTGGGCTTTGCTATTGCATTGGTGTGTAACTAGAAGTGTTTAAAAACATTGACTTAGGGACTTCCCTGGTGGCGCAGTGGTTGAGAGTCCGCCTGCCGATGCAGGGGACACGGGTTCGTGCCCTGGTCTGGGCAGGTCCCACATGCCGCAGAGCGCCTGGGCCTGTGAGCTATGGCCTCTGAGCCTGCGCGTCCAGAGCCTGTGCTCTACAACGGGAGAGGCCACAACAGTGAGGGGCCCGCGTATCTCAAAAAACAAAACAAAACAAAACAAAACACTGATTTAAAACCCTGAGTTTTCAGAGTAAACAAAAAAATCAGTCTTAAAAGATATATGTTAGCCAACACACAGTCTGAACTGGAATTACACAAATCTGAAGAAAAGTAAACATACAGATTTGTCTTTTAAAGATCAGATTACACCCCCCAAAACAATCATCATTTGTTGATTCTCACTGCAAGTAAAAATGAGTGTATACATTCCTACGTGGAGAAGGATAACATGAATGTATTTAGATCATCATAGGGTCCTAGTATGTCCTGTCAATGGACAGGCAACCTCCAGAAACAGACTGGCTTTAGTCTGAAAAGGGAAACAAGGCAAAGAAAAATTTAATGTGACACATGCTACTATCATTCAGCAAAATGTTGTCAAGAGCTGTCTCATAGAGAATAACAGAAGGTTGTGGGTTCAAAAGAGATATTTCATCAAAATAAATGGCACACTAAAGTTAGCAGGTAGGATTCTTAAGACATGTTTTGTCAAAGTTCAAATGCTTTTGGTCTCATTTTAAATGTGGTACAACTTGAGGTTTGCCCAGCATGTCACAGAAAAGCAGTCTATGAAGAAAGGTGATCTAGCCCCTCTGCCGTTTATCACAGTGAGTTGAACTGCAAGCTGGTGTTTTCCAATGAGGTTTAGAAAAAGAATTTGAATGGCAACTGT
This sequence comes from Lipotes vexillifer, assembly GCF_000442215.2. Classification (NCBI taxonomy): domain Eukaryota; kingdom Metazoa; phylum Chordata; class Mammalia; order Artiodactyla; family Lipotidae; genus Lipotes; species Lipotes vexillifer. The sequence continues at coordinate 1,699,731 of NW_006783110.1, read as the reverse complement.
GCAAAGTCCACAGCCAATGAAAGGCAAGCAGGGGGAAAAGAACTCTGGGAAGCAGGAAATGTGAAAGATCCTACATCCAAACAGGGTATAGGTGTCACAGAAGATTTTTACATAGGAGAATGGCATGTTTAGATTAGCATTTTAGAAAGATTATTTCGAATGGAATGTAAAAGAATGGACTGGAGTGATCAGTAGAGGAGTCAGAGGGAAGGGGTAAGAGATATCAGGTGATGACTGCCCAGACTAGGGTTGGAACAGTGCAATTGGAAAGAAGTAGACAGAGTTGGGTGAGTTTAAGGGCATAGGAAAAGCAGCCCTTAGTGACTGATTGAACTTGGGAGACGTAACAGAGAGAGAGAGAAGAATCAAACTTGATTCCTGGATTTTCTTGGACAAATGAGAATGTTGTCACTCACTGAGATTGGTAACATAAAGGATAGGACAGTTTGGTCACAAGTGGACAAGAGGAAAATGATAGTTAAATATGGGAAAGGTGGAGGTATCCAATAGGAAAGTAGGTATAAAGGTTTGGAACTCAACAGGGAGTTCTGACCCAAAGAGCAATTTTTGCCATGGGTATGAAGAGGACCATCTAGAAAGAGAAAAGAAAAGAATCTGATGGGAATTTCAAGGGACCTAAGAAGGAGAAATCACAGAAATAGGAGAAAACGTGATGATGGCAGTGCCACAGAGGTCAAAGAAATAGTATTTTAAGAAGAAGAAATGGTTATCAATGTTAACTATTAGGCAGAAGATTACACTGGAACTAAAGAATTCTTTAGGTTCAGAATATAAAAGTCATTGGTGACTCACTGAGAGTTATATCAGTGAAACAGTGAGTGAAATAAGGGAGATAAATCAAGCGTAGAAATTACTCTTCTAAAAATTTGGATAATAAAAAATATGAAAAGATATGTAGGCTGAAGGATGACTCAGTTTATTTAAAGTAAGGTAAAGACTTGAACATGTTACTAGACAGAGAAGTTGGACATGTAGGAGGAAAAGTCATAATTCACAAAGAATCTATAAGAGACAAGATTCAGAGCACATGTGTACAGATGAGTCCTATTAATTTACTAATAGTGTTAACATTGTAGTAATTTATACATTAACTGTGATTTCTGAAAGTGAGATGTCTCACATCTTATAGAAATACATGAAGTAGATTCATCAAGATGGCAGAGTAAGAGGATAAATTTCCCCCAAAAATCACATAAAAAATATATCTACATGTGGAACAATTCTCACTGAAAACTAACTGGAAACTGGCAGAAGGACTTTTCTGTACAACCAAGGCTGTAAGAAAGATACACATGTAATCAACTGTGTAGGAAGGCAAGAAAAGCAATTGAGTTGGGACCCGTGCCCCAGGAAGGGACCCAGAGGAAAAGGGAGAATACATGGGCAGACACTCACCCTGGGGAGTGAGTAGTGAAAACCATAGATTGGGCACCCCAGTCCTGGGGTCCTACGTAGTAGAGACGAGCTCACTTTGCCGGTTGGAGGACCTCAGGGGTCAACAGGAAGACTGAAGGAAGCCTGGGCTCCGCTACTGAGGAGGAGCATAGAGATGCTGGTTTGCCCCCAGGCAGGGTGGAGAGAGGTCTGCTCTATTGGCTGCCAGGTTTCCCACAACCCAAGCCAAGCAAACAATCTAGCCTCACTCCTTCCACATCACAGAGCAGAACTGGATATGGGGCAGCCATGACCAGGAAGAATACTTGACCGTGGGACACAGAGGTGACCTGGTCTGAAGAAGAGCCTGGGAGGGTGGCGACAACCACCGTTGGCATAAATCAAGCAGTGCATAAGAAACAGCCAAGATCTCTTATAGCAGCCACTCCACCACAGCTCACACCCACTGATACATGTCGAGAGTCCATGCTGGTACCCACGGCCCTGAAGTGTAGCTCCACAACAGGGCAGGGGTGGCAGAGGCTGGAGGCAGTGATCAGCTATAGGAGACAAAGGGGACTTGCACCAGAGGCTGAGTCTGAGTGAAATGAGGAAAACCAATTGCAGGCACCTACACAGGTACCTCATTGGACCTCTGCCTGGAGCCAACACAGGCCAACAGCCCACATGGGCACCACTTGCTTCTGCATAACCTCCCTCCACTGCAATGCCTTGCTGAGGCAAGGGTCACAGTGTAGGGA
>NW_006783110.1:1653539-1697560 GCF_000442215.2 Lipotes vexillifer | reverse complement strand
GGAGGGAAAGGAGAAAACACATACTTAAGAAAAGCAGAGCCAGCTCAGGCCCAACCCTCAGGGCTACTGCTCTAGCAACTTGGAGTCAGAACCCACTCCTGAAAGGGTGGTGATGGCCACTGAGCAGAAGGGAAGCCCTGCCTCACACCCAGCTGAAGTCTAGCCTATCTATCTCCAGCCCCACTGACTACCAAGGTGAGAGTTGCCAGCACACCATGAGGAAAGACATAACTTGTGTCCATGTCAAATTCAGCTCTCCCACCAATGGCACTGGGGACAAGCAGTCTGCATAGGGACACTGGCACACACACAGACACACGATAACCCTTTCAAGACTGCAATAGAGGCAAAAAGAATTAAATGAAATGAAAAGGCAGAGGAACTGGTCTCAATTTAAAGAGCAAGAGAAAACCCCTAATACATAAATAATAAAACAGAAATAAAAATCTACCAGATTAAGAATTCAAAGCATTGGTAATAAATATGTGAACTGAATTAGGGAAAAGAAGAGATGTACACAGTGAATATTTAACAATGAACTAGAAAATATAAAAAACACCCAATCTGATATGAAAAATTTAATACTTGAATAAAAAACACACTAGAAGGAATGAACAGCAGGCTAAGTGATACAGAAGAATGTATAAGTGATGGGAAAGACAGAATAATAGAAATCACCTAATCAGAAGATTAAAAAAAATTTTTTTAAATGAAAACAGAATAAGAGATCTCTCAGATAACATTAAGAATACCAACATTTGTATTATAGAGGTCCCAGAACGATAAGAGAGAGAGAAGAGAATCTAAAATATATTTGAGAAAAGTATGCCTGAAAACTTCCCAAGCCTGAAGAAGGAAACAGATATCTAGGTACAGGAGGCACAGAGGATCTTAAACAAGATGAACCCAAACAGACCCATGCCAAGACATATCATAATTAAAATGGCAAATTCAAAGATAGAAAGAGAGTTCTAAAGGCAGCAAGATAAAAACAAAGGGTCATATACAAAGGAATTCCTAAAAAGCTATCAGCTTATTTCTCTGCAGAAAAACTGCAGGCCAGAAGGGGGTGGTATGATATATTCAAGGTGCTGAAAGGGAATACCTGAAATCAAGGATACTCTATCTGATATGATTATCTTTTAGAATAAAGGAGAGATAAATGACTTCTCAGACAAACAAAAACTAAAAAAGTTCCACAAAACCAACCCTAAAAGAAATGTTAAAGGGTCCTGTCTAAGTGGGAAAGAAGTAAGAATCAATAGGAAAGGTAAAATCCCACCAGGAAAGGCAAATGTATAGTAAGAGCTGAGAATCAACCACTTTAAAAAGCCAGTACAAAGATTAAAAAAAACAAAAATTGTACAAGCAACTATAACTACAATAAACAGTAAAAGGATAACCATGGAGACGTATAATATGACATCAGGAACACAAGATGTGGGGGAGGGGAGAAAAATGTAGATCTTCTAGAATGCGTTTGAACTAAATGACTACCAGTTTCAAACAAGAAGATACAGCTATAGGCCAATATATATGACCCCAATGGTAACCACAAATAAAAACCTACAACAGATACACAAGACAGGAACACAAATATACTACTAAATAAAATCATCAAATGAAAGGGAAGAAACAAGAAAAAGGGAGGAAGAGAGGAGAACTACAAAAACAACCAGAAAATGAGTAATAAATGGCAATAAGTACATACTTATCAATACTTACTCTAATTATCAATGAACTAAATGCTCAAATCAAAAGACATAGTGTGGCTGAATGGGAAAAAAATACACATGTATATCCTGCCTACAAGAGACTCACTTCAGAGTTAAGCACACACATAGACTAAAAGTGAGAAGACAGAAAAAGATATTTCATGCAAATGGAAACTATAAGAAAGACTGGGTATCAATATCATATCAGATAAAAGAGAATTTGAAACAAAAGCAATAACAAAAATAAAGATGGGCATTATATAATGATAAAGGGATCAGTACAAGAAGAGGTTATTACACTCACTGATGTATATGCACCCAATACAGGAGCACCTAAATATAAAAGCAAACACTGGCACATAAAGGAAGTAACTGACAATAGTACAGTAATATTAGGGAATTTTAACATCCCACCTGCATTAACAGATCATTCAGACAGAACATCAGTAAGGCAACAGTGATCTTAAATGACACAATATAAATGTTGGACTTAATAGATATCTACAGGACATTCCATACAGAAACAGCAGAATACATTCTTTTCAAGTGCAAATGAAACTTTTTCCAGGATAGATCACATGCTAGGCCACAAAACAAGACTCAACAAATGTAAGAGGATAGACATTATGTTAAGCATTTTTGTATTCCCACAAAGGTATGAAACTAGAAATCAACTACAGAAAGAAAAATGGGGAAAGATCAAACACATGGAGACTAAACCACACACTACTAAAAAAAGAAAAAAAAAGAAAGGGGTCAGTGAAGAAATCAAAGAGGAAATCAGAAAATAGCTTGAGACAAATGAAAATAGAAACTCAACACTTCCAAAATCTTTGAGATGCAACAAAAGCAGTTCTAAGAGAAAAGTTTATAGTAGTAAAGTCCTCACTCAAAAAACAACATCAAACAACCTGACCTACCACCTAAAGGAGTTAAAAAAAAAAAGAAGAAGAAACAAAGCCCAAAGTCAGCAGAAGGAAGGAAATAATAAAGATCAGAGAGGAAATTAAAAAAATAGAATTAAAAAAACAACAGAGGGTTTCCCTGATGGCGCAGTGGTTGAGAGTCCGCCTGCCGATGCAGGGGACACGTTCGTGCCCCAGTCCAGGAAGATCCTACATGCCACGGAGCAGCTGGGCCCGTGAGCCATGGCTGCTAAGCCTGCACATCCGGAGCCTGTGCTCTGCAACGGGAGGGGCCTCAACAGTGAGAGGCCCACGTACCGCAAGAAAAATAACAAAAAAATATAACACAAAAGATGAATGAAACCAAGAGCTCTTTTTATGGAAAGATAAACAAAACTGATGTACCTTTAGACAGGCTCATGAAAAGGATAAGGGAGAGGATCCAAATAAACAAAATAAGAAATGAAAGAGGAGAAATAACTACCAATACCACAGAGACATAATAAATCATAAGAGGATACTAAGAACAGTTACATGTCAACAAACTGGACAACCTAGAAGAAATGGACAAATTTTAAGATACATACAAACTGCCAAGACTGAATCAAGAAGAAATAGATAATTTGAACAAACCAATCAGTAGTGGTGAAACTGAATTTATAATTTAAAAAAATCTCAGCAGTCAAAAAACCAATACTGAACAGATTCATGGGGAAGTCTACCAAACAAATAAACAAGTGCTAATACCTATCTTTCTCAAAACAGTCCAAAACACTGAGAAGGAAGGAAAACCCAAATTCATTCTTTGAGGCCACCATTACTCTGATACCAAAATGGGACAAAGACATTACAAAAAAAGAAAATTATAGGCTAATATCTTTGATGAATACGGATGAAAAAATTCTCACCAAAATGTCAGCAAACCAAATTCAACAATACATTAAAAGTATTGTACACCATGATCAAGTTCAACTTATTCCAGGGACCCTTAGATGGCTCAATATTCATAAACCAATCAGTGCTATATACCACATTAACAAAAGGAAGGATAAAAATCATATGATCATATAAACAGACAAAGAAAAAGCATTTGAAAAATTCAACATCCATTCATGATAAAAACTCCATTAAAATGTGTATGGAGGGAACAAATCTTAACATAATAAATGCCATTTGTGACATACCACATCTAACATCATCCACAACAGTAAAAAGCTGAAAGCCTTTCCTCTAAACTGAGGACAAAGACAAGATTCCCAGTCTTGCCACTTCTATTTAACAGAGTATTGGAGTCCTAGCCACAGAAATCAGACAAGAAAAAGAAATAAAAGACATTCAAATTGGAAGTGGAGAAGAAAAACTGTCACTGTTTGCAGATGACATGATACTGTATATGGAAAACCCTAAAGTCTCTACTAAAAGCTTATTAGAACTAATAAATGAATTCAACAAAGTTGCAGGATACAAGATGAATATACAGAAATTAATTGCTTTTCTATACACTAATAATGAACTATCAGAAAGAGAATGCAAGAAAATAATCCCACTTAAGATGGCATCCTTTTTGACCCACCTCCTAGAGAAATGGAAATAAAAACAAAAATAAACAAATGGGACCTAATGAAACTTCAAAGCTTTTGCACAGCAAAGGAAACCATATATAAGACCAAAAGACAACCCTCAGAATGGGAGAAAATATTTGCAAATGAAGCAATTGACAAAGGATTAATCTCCAAAATTCACAAGCAGCTCATGCAGCTCAATAACAAAAAAACAACCCAATACAAAAATGGGCAGAAGACCTAAATAGACATTTCTCCAAAGAAGATATACAGACTGCCAACAAACACATGAAAAGATGCTCAACATCATTAATCATTAGAGAAATGCAAATCAAAACTACAATGAGGTATCACCTCATACCAGTCAGAATGGCCATCATCAAAAAATCTAGAAACAATAAATGCTGGAGAGGGTGTGGAGAAAAGGGAACACTCTTGCACTGCTGGTGGGAATGTGAATTGGTTCAGCCACTATGGAGAACAGTATGGAGGTTCCTTAAAAAACTACAAATAGAACTACCATATGACCCAGCAATCCCACTACTAGGTATATACCCTGAGGAAACCAGAATTCAGAAAGAGTCATGTACCAAAATGTTCATTGCAGCTCTATTTACAATAGCCCGGAGATGGAAACAACCTAAGTGCCCGTCGTCGGATGAATGGATAAAGAAGATGTGGCACATATATACAATGGAATATTACTCAGCCATAAAAAGAAACGAAATTGAGCTATTTGTAATGAGGTGGATAGATCTAGAGTCTGTCATACAGAGTGAAGTAAGTCAGAAAGAGAAAAACAAATATCATATGCTAACACACATATATGGAATCCAAAAAAAAAAAAAGTCATGAAGTACCTAGGGGTAAGACTGGAATAAAGACACAGACCTACTAGAGCATGGACCTGAGGATATGGGGAAGTGGGAGGGTAAGCTGTGACAAAGTGAGAGAGTGGCATGGACATATATACACTACCAAACGTATAACAGATAGCTAGCGGGAAGCAGCCGCAGAGCACAGGGAGATCAGCTAGGTGGTCTGTGACCACCTAGAGGGGTGGGATAGGGAGGGTGGGAGGGAGGGAGACACAAGAGGGAAGAGATATGGGAACATATGTATACGTATAACTGATTCACTTTGTTATGAAGCAGAAAGTAACACACCTTTGTAAAGCAATTATACTCTAATAAAGATGTTAAGAAAAAAAAAAAGATGGCATGAAAAGGAATAAAATGTCTAGGAATGAACTTAACCACAAAAGTGAATGATCTATACTCTACAAACTATAAAACACTGATGAAAGAAATTGAAGATGGTACAAAGAAATGGAAAGATATCTCATGCACTTGCATTGGAAGAATTAATATTATGAAAATGGCCAAACTTCCCAAAGGAATTGAAAGATTTAATACAATCACTATCAAAATGCCTATGACATTTTTCACAGAACTGGAAAAAATAATCCTAAAAATTCATATGGAATCACAAAATATCCTAAATTGCCAAAGTGATGTTGGGATTAAAAAACAAACCAACCACAGAAACCCTAGAGGAATAACCCTCCCTGACTTCAGACTACACTACAAAACTACAATAATCCAAACAGCATGGCACTGGCTCAAAAACAGACACATAGATCAAAGGAACAGAATAGAGAGCCCAGAAATAAACCCATGCATCTATGGTCAATTAATCTACTACAAAGGAGGCAGGAATATATAATGGAAAAAAAGACATTCTCTTCAACAAATAGTACCGGGGAAAAGGGACAGCTGCATGTAAAACAATGAGATTAGAACATTCTCTCACACCATATACAAAGGCAAACTCAAAATGGTTTAAAGACCTAAATGTAAGACCTGAAATCATAAAACTCCTAGTTGAGAACATAGGCAGAACACTCTTCAATATAAATTGTAGCAATATTTTCTGGATCTGTCAAAAACAATTAAAGCAAAAATAAACAAATGGGAACTAATTAAACTTCAAGGGGTTAATACCCAAAATATATAAACAGCTCATGTAACTCAATATAAAATAAGTATCAAAAAAAACAGCAACCCAATCAAAAAATTGGAAAGAAGAAGATCTGAACAGTCATTTTTCCAAAGAAGATATACAGATGGACAACAGGTTCATGTAAAGATGTTCAAATCACTAATCATCAGAGAAATGCAAATAGAAACAACAGGATATCATTTCACACCTGTCAGAATGCCTATCATCAAAAAGACTACAAGGAAAAAATGTTGGAGAGGATGCACAGAAAAGGGAACCCTCCTACACTGTTGGTGGGAAAGTAAATTGGTACAGCCACTATGGAAAAAAGTATAGAGGTTCCTCAAAAAACTAAAAATAGAACTACCATATGATTTAGTAATTATACTCCTGGGTATATATCCAGAAAAAATAATAACTTATTTGAAAACATATATGCAAGTATCTTTTCCGACCACAACACCATGAGACTAGATATCAATTATAGGAAAAGAGCTGTAAAAAATACAAACACATGGAGGCTAAACAATACACTACTTAATAACGAAGTGATCACTGAAGAAATCAAAGAGGAAATTAAAAAATACCTAGAAACAAATGACAATGGAGATACAACGACCCAAAACCTATGGGATGCAGCAAAAGCAGTTCTAAGAGGGAAGTTTATAGCAATACAAGCCCACCTTAAGAAGCAGGAAACATCTCGAATAAACAACCTAACCTTGCACCTCAAGCAATTAGAGAAAGAAGAACAAAAAAACCCCAGAGTTAGCAGAAGGAAAGAAATCATAAAAATCAGATCAGAAATAAATGAAAAAGAAATGAAGGAAACAATAGCAAAGATCAATAAAACTAAAAGCTGGTTCTTTGAGAAGATAAACAAAATAGATAAACCATTAGCCAGACTCATCAAGAAAAAAAGGGAGAAGACTCAAATCAATAGAATCAGAAATGAAAAAGGAGAAGTAACAACTGACACTGCAGAAATACAAAAAATCATGAGGGATTACTACAAGCAACTCTATGCCAATAAAATGGACAATCTGGAAGAAATGGACAAATTCTTAGAAATGCACAAACTGCCAAGACTGAATCAGGAAGAAATAGAAAATATGAACAGACCAATCACAAACACTGAAATTGAAACTGTGATTAAAAATCTTCCAACAAACAAAAGCCCAGGACCAGATGGCTTCACAGGCGAATTCTATCAAACATTTAGAGAAGAGCTAACACCTATCCTTCTCAAACTCTTCCAAAATATAGCAGAGGGAGGAACACTCCCAAACTCATTCTACGAGGCCACCATCACCTTGATACCAAAACCAGACAAGGATGTCACAAAGAAAGAAAACTACAGGCCAATATCACTGATGAACATAGATGCAAAAATCCTCAACAAAATACTAGCAAACAGAATCCAACAGCACATTAAAAGGATCATACACCATGATCAAGTGGGGTTTATTCCAGGAATGCAAGGATTCTTCAATATACGCAAATCTATCAATGTGATTAACCATATTAACAAATTGAAGGAGAAAAACCATATGATCATCTCAATAGATGCAGAGAAAGCTTTTGACAAAATTCAACACCCATTTATGATAAAAACCCTGCAGAAAGTAGGTGTAGAGGGAACTTTCCTCAATATAATAAAGGCCGTATATGACAAGCCCACAGCCAACATCATCCTCAATGGCGAAAAACTGAAAGCATTTCCACTAAGGTCAGGAACAAGACAAGGTTGCCCACTCTCACCACTCTTATTCAACATAGTTTTGGAAGTTTTAGCCACAGCAATCAGAGAAGAAAAGGAAATAAAAGGAATCCAAATCGGAAAAGAAGAAGTAAAGCTGTCACTGTTTGCAGATGACATGATACTTGCGAGGCATTGTGGAGATTGTAATGATTATGATTATCAAGATGAATCGGACATGCTGAAGAGGCTGTTGAATGGAATCGAAGCCTGTGGCGGGGGAGCATGCCCACAGTAAAGATGCTAGAAATGAAATACGCAGTAGAGAAAGAGAACCACGGGGGGAGGGAAATGCTTTCTATGTTCCTTGGGAAGAAGCAGCAGACAGGAAAGGTCGGGAAGAAGCTGGGGGTGCTACCTCTATGTCCGACAATTATGGAACCGCTACATAAACCACAGTCCATCTAGAGCACTGAACGCCGTTCCATAATTAGTAAGAAAGTGGGTCAATACACTAAGATGGATAATGTCAAAGACAGCTAAAGGTGGGGGAAAGAGCTAGTGACTGAACACTGTATACATACGACCTTATTTACATTAAAAAATGTGTATACACACACACAAAACACACTTGTAAATACATAAAAAGAAGTCCGAACAGCCACACCAAAAAATGTATTGGTGGCTCCCGCTGGGGAGGAAAGTGTAAGCAAGGCCTGAGATGTCACTTTATATTCTTCAGTCTTAACTGAATTTTTATGAACATCCCATATTTTGGAATAAAAGATGGAAGAACTTTAACTAAAGAGAAAAATAAGAAAGGGTAGGTGTGAAGAAACTGAGGCCCTAGGTCATGTACAGATCAATGGTATAACAGCTATTGTGGTATAACACTTCTCACACAAGAAAATTTCAGCATTGGAGAAGAATGGAGAACCATAAATACCTCTATTTAATGTTAATATTTCTAATGAATTGTCAGAAAAGGATTTCCCCCTCCAACCTATTCTAGCCTCCCACCCAAAAGCTGAGGAAAATACAGGCAACTGCCCTTCACTTAGGCCTAAGATTCGTGTCCACTAAGAGATGCCTCAGTGGTCACCACTAGTACTGAGACCAAAATATGTCCCAACCCACATGGGCCCAAGCTGAGTCTCTTCAGAGGAGATTGATTTCAGAGGTTTCGTCCTTCGAGGCATCTGGTTTCTCCCATGCAGAGCCCTTCTCAACTTGTTTCCTAGTTGAGTGACACTGATCACCTCACCTTCAGGGTTGTTATTTCTCCCAGATTCTCTCTGTATCGTCTGACAAAAGAGATACTGGGTTTAGTCACCCAAGGCTTAAATTCCCAGCAAAGAAGGTCGTCTACAAACATACCTCTTTTACTTCCACAAGACCAGAAAGAGTCAGGGCTGAACACAGCTTAGATGCCGTCTTCACTTTGCTATTGTTAACTGCTAAGAGGAAAACCCCAGTTAATAGCTTTATAGGCCAAAGCAGGAAAAATAATAAAGGCTCTCTCCTATTCAGGTCAGCAGGCATTAAAACAACAATAACCTATTCTGTTCAATATATATATATTTTAGTGATAATATTTTAATTGGACAACTCCTTTTGGTTGTTCAAAGTGCTCTTACTGATGCTCTTAAGTGTCATATAACCGTCTCGGTTCTTTGTGGCTGTCTGGAGGGGTGGGATAGGGAGGGTGGGAGGGAGGGAGACAAAGAGGGAAGAGATATGGGAACATATATATATGTATAACTGACTCACTCTGTTATAAAGCAGAAACTAACACACCATTGTAAAGCAATTATACCCCAATAAAGATGTTAAAAAAAAAAAAAAGAAAACATATATGCACCCCAATCTTCATAGCAGCATTATTTCTAAAAGCCAAGATATGGAAGCAATCCAAGTGTCCATAAACAAAAGAATGGATACAGAAGTAGTGAGATACACACACACATACACACATAACTGAATATTACTCAGCCATAAAAAGAATGAAATTCGGCAATTTGTAGCAACATCAATTGACCCAGAGAATATTATGCTTAGTGAAGTGTCAGACACAGAAAGACAAATGCTGTATGGTACCACTTATATGTTGAATCTAAAAAATTAAACAAATGTATATAGCAAAAGAAAACAGACTCATAGATATAGAAAACAAACTAGTGGTTACCAGTGGGGAGAGAGAAGGGTAGAGGGGCAAGATAGGGGTATGGAATTTTAAGAGATACTAACTACTAGGTATAATATAGATAAGCAGCAAAGATATATTGTATAGTACTGGAAATTATAGCCATTATCTTATAATAACTTTTAATGGAGTATACTCTGTAAAAACACTAAATCCCTATGCTGTACACCTGAAACTAATATATTATTATAAATCAATTATACTTCAATAAAAAGAAACACACAAATCAAAAATACTTAAATTGCTAACAACATGGTTAAGCCATCTAATTATTGTAAGAAGTTTTTCTTTTTACATTCTTTGCGATCATGAGTGAAGGTGCTGTCAGCAATCTTCTTTATCCTGATGAGAATTTCAGAAAGCGAAAAAAAGCAATGTATGTCTAGAGAGTGAACAGCAACAGACGGTTTAGAGACCTAACAAGTTTGGAATCAAGTTTTAAAAACAGATTCTGAGCTATTGATTAGGAACACTGACCTAGAGAAAATAGCAGCTGAGTACTTTATTGGGGTAAATGTGTTTCAAGTCAAGAAAGACAATAGAAATTGTGAAGTAGAAGAAAATATCAGCTTATTGATGTATTTGCTTAGCTATTACTGATGAGCATTCCAATAACCTATCATTTGCCTTACAAAATGCCCCCAAACATAGTGGCTTAAAATTACAAGGCTCAATTATTTGGGTCAAAAATCTGCGAGGTGGGCAAGGCTCCAATAGAGACAGTTCATCTCCACTCCATGCGGAATGAGCTAGGGTAGCTGGACTAGGGTAGAGGGACACCTTCAGAGATAGCACTTTGGCTTGGCTGCTAATGTAAACTCATTTAGAACTGGGATCTAGGGCCACAGTTCCTCTCCATAGGAGCCTCTCCAATGAGATTGTTTTGGTTTCCTCACACCTGTGTTCCAAAAGTGACTGTTCTGAGAGATATGAAATGGACACTTTCCACGTCTATGACCTGAGTCTGGAAACTAACACAAAATCACTTAGCAATATTTTACTGGCCAATACAATCAGAGAGTCTGCTCTTACTTAAGGGGAAGAAACACAGACCTCCATTTCTTGATGAGAGAAGTATCAAACAGTTTACAACCATCTTTAATCTACCCCTGTACACATATTTTTTAAGTTCTCTAATAGTAGGAGATAGGGAGGTTTTCATTCCTCTGCACTGCTACCATTTAGTAAGCTATCATTTGTCTGAGCAATACATTTAGTGAATATATTAATTTATTTAAGATCATCATATGTATGTTTGCCTTTGAAATGGGTGTGGGGGTGGGTACTATTTTAAAACAAATCTACCAAAGGATCATTTAGGAGGTACAGATTTCTGAAGAACTCTACCAGATGTACAGTCTAATGAATATTTCCCCCAGGAAATCCTGATGTGTCTATAGCCCCTCTGTGTGCACATCAGGCTTCATTTGCAGCTTCTTGGTCCCATCTCCAGCATAACTGTTAATTTTAGTGATACTGCCCGTAGAGCTGATGTCTATTAAGGCCAGCCAATTACATTATTTTGTTTTTGTTTTGTTTTGTTTATACTAATATGTTCTATTTCATTTATTAGTATATAGTATATAATACATATGTATGTGTTTATATACATAAAATATACGTGTTCACATAATATATAACACATAATATGTATAAGGATTATGATTAATATATTTCATAACAAGATTATATAACAATAATGATGAAATATTATTTTTAATAGATATTTATTAGAGTATAATTACTTCACAATACTGTGTTTATGTTGTACAACAAAGTGAATCAGCCATATGCATACATATATCCCCATATCCCCTCCCTCTTGAGCCTCCCTCCCACCCTCCCTATCCCACCCCTCTAGGTCATTGCAAAGCACCGAGCTGATCTCCCTGTGCTATGCTGCTGCTTCCCACTAGCTATTTTACATTTGGTAGTGTATATATGTCGATGCTACTCTCACTTTGCCTCAGCTTCCCCATACCCACCCCCTGTGTCCTCAAGTCCATCTCTATGTCTGCGTCTTTATTCCTGCCCTGCCACTAGGTTCATCAGTGCCATTCTTTTTTTTTAGATTCCATATATTTGTGTTAGCATACGATGTTTGTTTTTTCTCTTTCTGACTTACTTCACTCTGTAAGACAGACTCTAGGTTCATCCACCTCACTACAAATAACTCAATTTCGTTTCTTTTTATGGCTGAGTAATAGTCCATTGTATATATTGCTATATCTTCTTTAACCATTCATCAGTCGATGGACATTTAGGTTGCTTCCATGACCTGGCTATTGTAAATAGTGCTGCAATGAACATTGTGGTACATGTCTTTGAATTATGGTCTTCTCAGGGCATATGCCCAGTAGTGGGATTGCTGGGTCATATGGTAGTTCTATTTTTAGTTTTCTAAGGAACCTCCATACTGTTCTCCATAGTGGCTGTATCAATTTACATTCCCACCAATAGTGCAGGAGGATTCCCTTTTCACCACACCCTTTCCAGCATTTATTTTTTCTAGATTTTTTAATAATGGACATTCTGACCAGTGTGAGGTGATACCACATTGTAGTTTTGATTTGCATTTCTCTAATAATTAGTGATGTTGAGCATCTTTTCATGTGCCTCTTGGCCATCTGTATGTCTTCCTTGGTGAAATGTCTATTTATGTCTTCAGCCCATTTTTAAATTGTCTTGTTTGGTTTTTTTATATTGAGCAGCATGAGCTGTTTGTATATTTTGGAGATTAATCCTTTGTCCATTGTTTCATTTGCAAATATTTTCTCCCATGCTGAGGGTTGTCTTTTTGTCTTGTTTATGGTTTCTTTTGCTGTGCAAAAGCTTTTAAGTTTAATTAGCTCCCATTTGTTTATTTTTGGTTTTATTTTCATTACTCTAGGAGGTGGGTCAAAAAAGATCTTGCTGTGGTTTATGTCAAAGGGTGTTTTTCCTTTGTTTTCCTCTAAGAGTTTTATAGTGTCTGGTCCTACGTTTAGGTCTTTAATCCATTTTTAGTTTATTTTTGTGTATGATGTTAGGGAGTGTTCTAATTTCATTCTTTTACATGTAGCTGTCCAGTTTTCCCAGCACCACTTATTGAAGAAGCTGTCTTTTCTCCATTGTATGTTCTTGCCTCATTTGTCATAAATTAGGTGGCCATATGTGCATGGGTTTATCTCTGAGCTTTCTATCCTGTTCCATTGATCTATCTTTTTGTTTTTGTGCCACTACCACACTGTCTTGATTAGTGTAGCTTTATAGTATAGTCTCTAGTCAGGGAGCCTGATTCCTCCAGCTCCGTTTTTCATTCTCAAGATTGCTTTGGCTCTTCAGGGTCTTCTGTGTTTCCATACGAATTGTAAAATTTTTTGTTCTAATTCTGTGAAAAATGATATTGGTAGTTTGATAGGGATTGCACTGAATCTCTAGATTGCTTTGGGCAGAAAAGTCATTTTCACAATATTGATTCTTCCAATCCAAGAACATGGTATATTTCTCCATCTATTTATGTCATCTTTGATTTCTTTCATCAGTGTTTTATAGTTTTTTGAGTACAAGTCTTTCACCTCCTTAGGTAGGTTTATTCATAGATATTTTATTCTTTTTGTTGCAATGGTAAATGGGATTGTTTCCTTAATTTCTCTTTCAGATTTTTCATCATTAGTATATAGAATGCCAGCCATTTCTGTGCATTACTTTTGTATCCTGCAATCTTACCAGCTTCACTGATTAGCTCTAGTAGTTTTCTGGTTGCATCTTTAGGATTTTCTATGTATGGTAACATGTCACCTGCATACAGTGACAGCTTTACTTCTTCTTTTCCAATTTGTATTCCTTTTATTTCTTTTTCTTCTGTGATTGCCATGGCTAGGATTTCCAAAATGATATTGAATAAGTGTGGTGAGAGTGCACATCATTGTCTTGTTCCTGATCTTAGTGGAAATACTTTCAGTTTTGCACCATTGAGTATGATGTTGGCTGTGGGTTTGTCATGTATAGCCTTTATTATGTTGAGGTAGGTTCCCTCTATGCCCACTTTCTGGAGAGTTTTTACCATAAATGGGTTTTGAATTTTGTCAAATCTTTTTCTACACCTATGGAGATGATCATATAGCTTTTATTCCTTAATTTGTTAATATGGTGTATCACATTGATTGGTTTGCATATATTGAAGAATCCTTGCATCCCTGGGATAAATCCCACTTGATCATGGTGTATGATCCTTTTAATGTGCTGTTGGATTCTGTTTGCTAGTATTTTGTTGAGGATTTTTGCATCTATGTTCCTTAGTGATACTGGTCTGTAATTTTCTTTTTTTGTTATATCTTTTTCTGGTTTTGGTATCAGGGTGATGGTCGCTTCATAGAAGGAATTTGGGAGTGTTCCTCCCTCTGCAATATTTTTGGAAGAGTTTGAGAAGGATCAGTGTTAGCTCTTCTCTAAATGTTTGATAGAATTCACCTGTGAAGCCATCTGGTCCTGGACTTTTGTTCGTTGGAAGATTTTTAATCACACTTTCAATTTCATTACTTGTGATAGGTCTGTTTATATCTTCTAATTCTTCCTGGTTCAGTCTTGGAAAATTGTACCTTTCCAAGAATTTGTCCATTTCTTTGTGGTTGTCCATTTTACTGGCATATAGTTTTTTGTAGTGGTCTCTTATAATCTTTTGTATTTCTGCAGTGTCAGGTGTGATTTCTCCTTTTTCATTTCTAATTTTATTGATTTGTGTCCTCTCCCTTTTTTTTCTTGATGAGTCTGGCTAAGGGTTTGTCAATTTTGTTTATCTTCTCAAAGAACCAGCTTTTAGTTTTATTCATCTTTGCTATTGTTTTCTTCGTTTCTATTTCATTTATTTCTGCTCGGATCTTTATGATTTCTTTCCTTCTACTGACTTTGGGTAATTGTATTAAAATATTTAACCACACAGCGCATCTTCGTGTTTTGACAGGTAGATTGTACTCCATAAATTATTTATTCAAAGTGGCAAATGTGTTTCCAGAGTTTCCTAGGAGATGGCAGTTAGCATATGACCCTTTACTATTATTTTTTAGGATTCACATTCTGCATTTTCTAAATGCTTTCGAAGTCTCAAAGCAGGAAACAATAAATTCTTTACCAAGTATTTTTTTAGCAGAATCAGCAAATCCACCTCCTCCCAATGGCAGAAGGATGCAGATCCTGGTCATGTTGTTATTATCCTGCTCTAATGAACCGAGTCCAAATTTCTAAAATGTGAGTTGTCTGTTTTAAACTTTGGTCCCTGAGATTTGTAATTCTAAACTGGTGCCAGGATCTGTTTTCCTATCAGCAAAACAGGGGAAACCATATGTGCAAATTCTTCAAGATCTCCCAAGCCAATCTGTTAGAAAAATGAAAACTATTATTGTGACAGGACTTAGCCTATAATTTATTTGTTGTGCCATGGTAATCTCCTTATTTATTCTGATTGAAGGCAATCACAAGCCTGCTCAACACTCAGAGGGAGTGGAAGTAAGCCAAATCTAGTCTGAACACTGAGAACAGAAAGCACAGGCACCCGGGTGATTTCAGAGTAAATGCCTGAGTGTGCAAGGTGACATAGGATGCTGACCTTGAGTGTGCAGACAAATTTGATTCTAGTACTAGAATCCAATAACTGAGACTTCATCCTACCCCAAAGAGAGGAGTTTAACTTCATCTACTGCAATGAGCCGAGGTCAGTTAACACTATCAAAAATGGCGTGGGTTGGGCTTCCCTGGTGGCACAGTGGTTGAGAGTCCGCCTGCCGATGCAGGGGACATGGGTTCGTGCCCCGGTTCGGGAAGATCCCACATGCCGCGTAGCGGCTAGGCCCGTGAGCCATGGCCGCTGAGCCTGCGTGTCTGGAGCCTGTGCTCCACAACGGGAGAGGGCACAACAGTGAGAGGCCCGCATAGAGCAAAAAAAAAAAAAAATGGCGTGGGTTGGGCTTCCCTGGTGGCACAGTGGTTGAGAGTCCGCCTGCCGATGCAGGGGCCATGGGTTCGTGCCCCGGTTCGGGAAGATCCCACATGCCGCGTAGCGGCTAGGCCCGTGAGCCATGGCCGCTGAGCCTGCGTGTCTGGAGCCTGTGCTCCACAACGGGAGAGGGCACAACAGTGAGAGGCCCGCATAGAGCAAAAAAAAAAAAAAATGGCGTGGGTTGGGCTTCCCTGGTGGCACAGTGGTTGAGAGTCCGCCTGCCGATGCAGGGGCCATGGGTTCGTGCCCCGGTTCGGGAAGATCCCACATGCCGCGTAGCGGCTAGGCCCGTGAGCCATGGCCGCTGAGCCTGCGTGTCTGGAGCCTGTGCTCCACAACGGGAGAGGGCACAACAGTGAGAGGCCCGCATAGAGCAAAAAAAAAAAAAAATGGCGTGGGTTGGGCTTCCCTGGTGGCACAGTGGTTGAGAGTCCGCCTGCCGATGCAGGGGCCATGGGTTCGTGCCCCGGTTCGGGAAGATCCCACATGCCGCGTAGCGGCTAGGCCCGTGAGCCATGGCCGCTGAGCCTGCGTGTCTGGAGCCTGTGCTCCACAACGGGAGAGGGCACAACAGTGAGAGGCCCGCATAGAGCAAAAAAAAAAAAAAAAAAAAAAAAATGGCGTGGGTTATAAAAATGAATAAGGTAAAGGAACATTTTCTATACTCTTTATATCTCTTTCCCCCTTCCCCCACTTCATCGCCCCAAACAAGAGACCTCACTGAGCAGTGAATGAAGGTCTTCAATTACTAGAAAGCTGATATACAAATGAATGCTTCTTGTTAATTGTTTCCAATGGTATGCTACCGAAATCAGTCGAAAATGCATATTCATGTAATTGCTTTGATCTTTTCTTTGTTAAATTCAACAGCTCAAATTTTGTGAGCTATTTCATGTTATTTTAGGATAACCTCTTAAGGACATAGGTACAAATTGGTAGACCAAAATAACTTTAATGGATGGAGGCTATTGAAAAAGTGACCTGTTAAAACACTTAAGCTAATTATGACTTGGCATGAAGCAACTGTTTTCCTTCTTAGCTGAGTTTGGAGCAACTAAGGAGCAATCACACCACTATTCTAACCGCATACTCACAGATTGTACTGTAATCTCTCTTTTTATAATTTCTACAAATACTCAGTTTTTCTTTAAAAATCTCATTTTATAATATGAAAAGTTATGCCTGTGGAAGTAAGGACAACTCTTGAGGATTAGTACAGTGTTATTATCATAATGCAGGCAAAGCAGTGAAAAGATATAGCCAGGGAGAATCCTGCAGGCATTTAAGTTGTTAGAAATTGGACCTATTGGGCTGTACCCCACAGGCCTACAAGGCCTGTACCTGCCCAGCTTTAAGACCTAAGAAAGAGCTTGGAATCAGCAACAGAGAAATCAGGGGTTTAGGATGGGGGAGCTTACATGTTTGAAGCAAGGACCTGGAAGTATACCCCACCATGTGTGGCAGACGGCAGGCAGGCAGGACATGGCTGCAGTCGTCGCTAAGGAAGGGGGTGGGGGGAAATTGCCAGATTGCCAGTTATAGGGGGAGTTGATGTAAAGTTGACTCATCGTTACCAGGGAAACCAGCAATGGGGCATGCTCCCCACCATCCCTGTGATAAGAACAGTCACTATCTGGGCCTGGGGCAAGTATGTAGGAATGTCAGTCATGTGAGTAGGGTGTAGTTTCTCATTTTGGATCTGGTTCCATTTAACTCAGCCTCAGAGTCCCTTAATTAGTGCATTCCTTAACTAGCCATCAACACTGTAAACTCATCAGAATCCTTTGTGTTCTGTTTCTTAGGATGTTTGCTCCCTCCAGATTATGGGTGACATGGAGGAGCGAATAGATAGTGAGAACATTTCCCAAGGAGTGTAGTGGCAATAGTTAGTGGAAAGGTTCTCTCGAAGTTCAGACATTTGGATGGAGGGAGTCAGGGGTCGAGGACTGTGCTCAGAGAACTCTTAACTTATTAAGTCAAAAGTAATTTTATCGGTGCAAAATTTCAAGCAGTGGTCACACAAAGGATATGAGAAGTGCAGAAGAGAAGCCCCTGGGATTCGCTGTTAGCTGTACTCAGTTACAAAGGTAAGGAGTTCAGCCCCAGCTACTGAGCCTGGAGAGTGAGCTTGATCTAGGATGCGGAGATATCACAAGGTTCTTCTAAGCCCTGGGACGAGGCAAATGATGGTCTGAGGTTAAATGGCTCAGTCATTAAAATAGCTGCAGCTGGTTGATGGACAAGAGTGATTTTCCTTGGCATCAGGTATGTTGCAGGTGGGAATTGAGAGTAAATAAAGGCATTAGGTGCAGAGCTACTTTTATAAAAACTTTTAGTCCGAAAGGGAGGAAAATTTAGGTTTCAGAGAAGAGTTAACATCTCAGTGATCTTGAACTACATCCTTTTGTTATCATACTACATTAAAGTTTATTTTATAGGCTTTTGTGATGAAGACTGTTCAGATCTCTTGCGTTTCCCTCCTGTGCTCTAAGCTACATGAGACACTGTATTTCCTTTCCTTTATTTAATTGAAAGTAAGATACACTGTATCTTACTTTCAATTAAATAAAAACAGCAGACCTTTTCTGTGTCTCTTTCCTCATTCTCCACCACCACAGAGACTACAGAGAATGAACAGGCAGTTCCCCAGCGACAAAGAGAGAAAGGCAAGGTTTCCTTCCACACACACCCTCTGTCTGGTGTTGGGGCAAATGAGGATAGGGGAGACAGAGCTTCACTGTGTAAAGACCCAGGGTTGCTTTGTAATATCCTCTCTGTTCTTTGTTCTTGTGACGGTTGTCTTTCTGTGACAGTATACAAATGCCAGCTTCTGCTTGAGGTGTGTTGTGTTTGTGGGTTCTTAGAAGTGCACCCCACATACACCCCAGGTTTGAAATGTGGCTTGGGTTTGACCTTCTCCCACATTCAGTCTTGGCCCCTGGTAGTACAACCCATGGGGATCTCACAGCAGCCTTAGGAACCTGGGGTACACAGAGGAGAAACAGAACACTGTGAGGATCCTTTAGAGGGTCCACTTAACCTAATTTCAAAACCATATATTTTCTCTGTAAATGTTCAGGGGTAATGATTCATCAAAATTAGACGCTTAGAAACCTAAACCAAACAAAAGCATCACCAGACCCTCTATTTATGCTTAGAACAGCACAGATCCAGTTCCAGAATGAAAAGTTTGAGAAGATGAATGGCTGAACTTCTCTTCGCAAGAAGGCTGGGAGTTGTCACGATTTGGGAAAGAGGATGATTTCTGATGAAAGCATGAAATTGATGATATTCCAGGAAATCTGACTAGATGCTTAGGAGAATTCAGGGAAAAGACATGGGGGAGATGTAAGCTTTCTCTGGAGAGCCTCAAAAATCCTGAATAAGGGAACATGATAACCCCTAAAATTTCTGTAGCCATACTCATGATAAATGCTTTATGATAGCTGTTCAATGAAAGAAAAAATAAAGGCTAATGGGTTAGGAACAAACATCAACAACAAAAGTTCAAGATACACACTTTCCCTTGATCAGCACACTGCAATAAAGAACAAAAAGTAAACAAACAAACAAAAATCAGCACAAAAAATTCTGCTATTGTCATTTCATTGACGTGGAAATAGAGCCAGAGTTATTTTCTTTTTAAAATGACACAAAGTTGCTAATGGAACAAAGAATAAACTACCATGTGGTATCCATTAGAGTAACTTCTTTAATCTTATTTAAAAAGTGATGATTAAACCTAAACAGCATACAGTGAACCTTGTGCTCTAAAAAGGTTCCAAAGTCCACCATGTAAGTCTCCAGGTACATTTTCCATCATCTGGTCAGTTACTGTTTCAAAATAGTGTTTTACTATATACCTTTACATTCAGATAATAGACGGGCAAAAACACTATCATATTGGAAAACAGTAGAATACACAATCTAAATTGGTTTGAATACATCGTGAGTTTGTACACTCAAATGAGATAATATCAGAAAATTTGGGGTGAGCTATCTGAAACTGTTTTCAAATATATTGTCTCACTCCCTTTGTACACTAACCACTTTTCTTTTGCTTGTGATAGTCTTTAGTGAAGTAAAGATAACTCTCATGGTAATTCTATAGCTGAAGAAACTAGTATCATATGCAAACTTGATTTTCTATTGTTGTCAGAGTGGTAAGCACAAATATTAGAAAATGTTCAACTTGTTTTGAAACAAGCCTCCCTCCTACCCTCTGCCATCAGCTTAAAGAAAAACAGACTTTGAATTAATTGCTTAAGACATGCTATCTATTTCTGAAATAAGCAGAAAGATCCAGTCTCAGAATTCATTTAAATCATCTGATTTACTGCCACAGAAAATAAGAGAACTCAGTATTATGGATTTTCTTAAACATCGAAAGTCTGTGGTTAAGACTCTCAGGCTTTGCTGTGCTCAGTCCCACTATTAAATCCTTATAACTCTATATGCAAATGCCATGCTTATAAGGGATCTTTATTTGTGATCTAATATTTTCATTTTAAAATGAAAATAGCTAGCTAAAGGTTCTCTGAGTTCATTTTTCCTATCTCTTATTCTCATTCACATTATTATGTTAACATTATTCTATTTATTAGAACACGTTTCAGTTAAGGATATTAAAGAGCTTTGACGGGCTTCCCTGGTGGCGCAGTGGTTGAGAGACCCCCCTGCTAATGCAGGGGACACGGGTTCAAGCCCTGGTCTGGGGGGATCCCACATGCTGCGGAGCAACTGGGCCCGTGAGCCACAACTACTGAGCTTGTGCATCTGGAGCCTGTGCTCCACAACAGGAGGCTGCGATAGTGAGAGGCCTGGGCACCACAATGAAGAGTGGTGCCCACTTGCCACAACTAGAGAAAGCCCTCACACAGAAACGAAGACCCAACACAGCAAAAATAAATTAATTAATTAATAAGCTCCTACCCCCAACATCTTCTTTAAAAAAAAAAAAAAAAAGAGCTTTGACAAGCATGAACAAATTCCCCCCTAAAAAGTAAGCTGGCACAAAGCTAAGATAGAATGACGGTGGGTAAGATGAAAAACAGTGTAGAGGTTAAGTTCCCCTACTCAAAGACAATCCACGAGATAGTCAGTGTCTGTTCTTTATCCAAAAGTTTAACCCTTTGCAAATGAAGGACCCAAGTGTCCAAGTGACACTTACTATTCAGACAAATTGCTTGCAAGGGTAAACTTTGAAGTATGAGAAGTTTCTGAAAAGGCAATTTGACAAGCACCTAAGCTTGACTACCTCTTAAGTGCAGTTAATGAATGGTCCTCATAAGTGTGCATTTTTAGGATAGTTATTGGCATATATACAGGGCTGAGAATCCTTAGAATGATCACTCCAGTCTTGGTAGGCAAGAAATGAGGAAAAAGCCCACACAGTGTAAGTTTGCCCAATCTACAGGCATGTCATTTTTCTTCTTCTAGTGTGTCTGGTATGTGTCAGACATCAAAGAAAGATGCATATGAGAGAACCATCTAGTATGCCCCTATAATATCCTTCAACTGAATCTAACAAACATATATGCCTCAATTATGAAATAAGTATGTCACATCAATTACATAACTATTTTATGTGTGTCTTTAAGTTTCAGTGGCAGAATGTTAATCAATAGATGAGTGGTTAAATAAGTTTATGGTTCATTGACATTGGGAATGCTCAGAAATACATTAGGCAGATCTAAGTTCACAGACATGAGGCTTTCCTATATATATATATATTCATATTTTAAATTAGAGAACAACATTATGTTATGATCTTATTGATTGCAGAGAACACCTATGCTCTATATGAGTGCATGCTTGTATGATAAATATAAAATAAGGATACAAGCTCAAGTGTTAACATTACTTGCTTCTACAGAGGGAAGTGGGACAGGTAAGCAAAGGAGTTTCAGCTTTTATTGTCTGTATATGTATTATTTTAATGCTTAGAAATTGTGCATGTATTTATGTTTTATTTGAACAATTTATATATGACTGGAAAGGCACCACAGCATAGTGGTTAAGAATACAGGGTCTGGAGCCATATTGCTTGTGTTCAAACACAGATTACCACTATCTCTATAAGCTTGTGTAATACATTCTGTGTGCCTGTTTATTCATATATAAAAGATGAACAACAGTGACTCATACCTTACAGAGGGTTATAATGAGAATTAAACAAATTAGTATAAGCTATTTGTTTACAGCCATCCTCAACAAAAAGAAAGGATTTTTAAATATTGGCTATTATTATTATCTTCATATTAGATTATTTTGAGGGTGATGATGATGATAAAAAATAGGGTGTCAGAGAAGAATCTTATATGATTAGGGCAGAAATACAATTAAACCAAAAGGAGATGATGTTGGTGGCCTCAAACTTAAACCACTGCAACATCTAATCTCAAAAGACAGTAGAGCAATGAATTTGGAACTCTGAGAAACAAAGTGAATTCCAAGAACTATATAACCTGACAGGCTTGTCATTCAAGTATTAGGAAAATACATAGTAATTCTGAAATAATCAAGAAAATATAGCACTGTAAACATTACTTATTATTTGTTAATAAAGTCTGTCTACGATGCAGAACAGTACAGAGATTAAGATAGAAAATACCACATGTTTAACACTCAGTTCCATTTTATGTCAAATCTTCGTGTTTTGTCATTTGTCCTCACTTCTGCCCCCTCTCTTAAAAATACAGTTGAAGATATTTCCTTTTCTATTCTCCCATTCCACTCACCCCCGCTCATGTCTGGGTATGTACACTTGCCTGAATTTGGTGTCCAAAGTTCCCATGCGTGCTCCAGTAACTTAATTAGAAATGCTTTCTTAAACAATAAGTTTCTGCAATGTTTTTTTTTTTTTTTTTTTTTTTTTTTTCTTGCGTTATGCGGGCCTCTCACTGTTGTGGCCTCTCCCATTTGCGGAGCACAGGCTCCGGACGCGCAGGCTCAGCGGCCACGGCCCACGGGCCCAGCCGCTCCGCGGCATGCGGGATCCTCCCGAAACGGGGCACGAACCCGCGTCCCCTGCATCGGCAGGCGGACCCTCAAGCACTGCGCCACCAGGGAAGCCCTCTGCAATGTTTTAAACTATACGTAAAAAGAAACTTAAAATGGGATTTTTCTTGCTTCAGTTTCTACGAAGGCCTTAATGTGATAGATACCCAATATAACAGTGAGGATGTATATCAAAAGGCACATTTTCAATGTAGGTTTTCAAAAACGAATTCTATCATTCTTAGGCCCTTCTTAGGTACTCTTACTTAGACTAAGAAAATAAAAATTCAACAGATTAGAGAAGAAAAAATAAATGTTTGTAAAGATTCTTTGGAGAGAGTTGCTTCCATAGTTCCAGAGATCCCCCTTCAAGGGGATGGGGTGCTGCTTCCTTCAACATGATCTTAGAAAAAAGAGGCTTTGAAAAGACCATGTGAAAAGAGATGTTTCCCTTGAGTCTGAAGTCTCATTTAACTGTGGGCTGACACATACCTGATCTGAAGACAGGAGGCAGCAGGGCAGAGAGAAGAGGGCAGTGTCTAAGAAGTAACCCACTGGCAGGGGAGGAAGTTGGGGTGGACATTTTCCACAGACAAGGATGGCAATACTGTGAAGGGTCTGAGACTTTAGCCTATTTTCGAGCTAGCAAGTTAGGCTGCCCTTATTTCCTGGATACTGACAGGAGACATGAGACTCCTGAGTCAGAGACAAAAAGATGATTTACTAGCCACAGAAAATAGTAGCCAGAGAATCAGTATTTGCACTAGTTCCCCAAGCTCCAACTCCCACAGGATGATACAGGAGAACTGGGACACACTTCCACAAGCACTGGGCTGTATCAAAAGAGAGGAACCCTGAGCTTAAAGAACACAGGGCTTTTATAATGAGCAGTAGTCTGTATGATATCTTCCCCAGATTGAGACATTATTTTTATTTTACGGAACAACAAACAAACTTCCCTTTGCCCTGGAGTTAGAAATTCTCTGTCTTCCAAGACAGCTATCTATACAAACATTCCTGCAAAGGTAGTCTGGAACTACCTTTGTTCAAAGGCAGACAGTGCCTCTGCTCAGAAGACATACAGGAACACAAAAGACCCATGGAGAATTTTCTCCCAAAACAGATATGATCTACTGAGAGACAGAGCCACCCTACAGCAAGTTTATGTCCAGCTGAAGGAAGACAACCTGAAAGGGGTAGGTAATCAAGCCTGGAAAACCAGAAGCCGAGGACGGAAGCCATTAGCAAAAGAGAAGCCATAACCTCATTCACAGGTGTTGCAGCCTGAGAGACCCAGCAAAGAAGGGATTACAACTTACTTAAGACACCAGGAAAAAGACGGCATTTAAATTGAGAATGATTTGATCAATCAGAGTTCAGACTGAAGGTATTCAGTTGGAAGGGAATATAAAGAGGCAAAAATGGGAATCAAGGTATGATTCAGGGAACAGGAAAGAGTCCAATGTTACTGAACGAAAACTTCAAGAATTTATTTTGGTTAACATTTTAAATGTTCATTTCTCAAAATACTACATTCTTGCTCCTCTCTCTGGTTATATAGTAACTTGCAAATGGGCAACAATGCTGCCTTCGATTGATAATATATGAGGGATGCGGAATAGGGTCTGTAAAGACCTAAGCTGAATACAATCTACACTACAAAGATATTTAAATTTCCATTGGCTAAAAGAAAATGTCTTTAATATAAACCTACTTGGAGTTTCAATATACGAAAACACAAGACCAACAAAGATAAAGAATTTGAAAGCAAAGTCTTCATAATGGCTAAACAAAATATAGATTCTCTTTATTATTGCTTTTATGTTCTAGAAGAATTTAATTGGGATTTTTTTTTAGCTTTCTGTCCCATTTTCATAACTATACAAATGCAACTTATTTTCATGAATGATAATAGATTCCAATCTAACATAACATGTCTTGCTCTGACATTTACACACACACAGCTGTGGGAACAGATAAATCTGGCACAATGTTTATTTTCTAAGTGTGTGAAAGGAAATGGGACACTCCTGCTTAATAAAACTCATATAGCACTATAAATCTAAAAATATTATAAAACTGTCCCTGAGATGGAAAAAAGTGATAGCATAATTTGAAATGTCCATTTTACTATTTAACATTATGTTGTATTAGTGTCTTATGCAACATGATATATAGCCGCTTAGAAACAGGTAACATTGAATTGAATTTTCTTCAATTCGTATAAGTGGAAAATGAGAAAAGGGCTCCTAATACATGCATAACATTAAAAATTGCTATTAAAAATTCACATGAAGAATGAAATGACTGAACTCTTATCATGCAGTACAAGAAAGTCTTGATTATCATATATGCCTTAAAATATAACTATTAGATGTTTCCAGTGATAACCCGCCCCCAAGATACTTTCCAAATCTGAGGATTACATTAAACAGCCTCCATTATGTTTTTCATCCTTTCTACACCCAATTTCCATCTTTTCCAATTACAGTCTTCCTGGTGCACACACAGCTAGCTACCTTGACCTAGAGAACGATAAGTATTAAGTGAGGAACACATTCATTAGATGAACAGAGGATAGTATTATCCAACAACAACACAAAATAGGATTAAAATGAATTTTTTTTCGTAATTAAAATACAGTTTGTCTCCAGGCTTACTTAGCAGCGCTTCACAGCGCATGCACTAATATTCCTGAGAGCACATCACTTACAGATCAGTTGTTCTTGGTGGAGGATGAGAGTGGGAGGCAGTTTTACCCCCAGGCACAACTGGCAATATCTGGAAACATTTTTGATCATCATGATGTTAGGTGGGGTTACTACTGGCACTTGGTGGTTGCTGACCAAAAGAAAAAGGCAGAGTATAAGTGCTGTGAATTTCAGTTTTATTCAGGGACTTTACTGAGCACTATAGCTTGGGAAACAGCCTCTCAGAACCCCTGAAAGAACTGTTCTGAAGAGGTAGGGGGAGAAGCCAGTAAGTGTAGGAATTTTGGCTAGGGAATAAGGGCAGTAAAGCTTATACCTTGGTAAAAGATTACTGCTAGTCTAAAAGAACCCATATCTCAAGCTAATGATTTTAGTGCTTTCCTACATATAGGAAGCTGCGAGAATTTGGGTTCATTAAAATTCTTCCTGAGAGGGCTTCCCTGGTGGCGCAGTGGTTGAGAGCCCGCCTGCCAATGCAGGGGACGCGGGTTCATCCCCCAGTCCGGGAAGATCTCACATGCCGCGGAGCGGCTGGGCCCGTGAGCCATGGCCGTTGAGCCTGTGTGTCCGGAGCCTGTGCTCCACAACGGGAGAGGCCACAACAGTGAGAGGCCTGCGTACTGAGAAAAAAAAAAAAAAAAAAATTCTTCCTGAGATATACATCTAACCATCTGAGGGGACTGTTCTTCCAAAGCACAGAGTGCCTCATCCTGTTTTTTTTTGTCCTGAATTCCTTCCATGGTGCATTGCTGGTCAGCAAGTGCAGTGGCTAATGAATTAAACCTTGCAGAAGTAGAGCGTGGGCAACATTGTTTTACAGGGGTGAAGCCCGGGAATGATGGTTAACGTCCGCAATGCACAGGACACCACCAACAACGAAGAATTATCCAACCCCACATGTCAATAATGCTGAGGTGGAGAAGACCTGCCCTAGAAAAAACACTTCACCCCACATCACTCCCAACTGTCTTTCTCCATGTCTTTTCTTTGAGCAGATTTTTTGCTTCCTGTATTAGAACTTTTCTTTTAAAGCACCAGTTGCCTATGAGTCAACTAACTTAAATCAACTCTTCTAACTCCTATGACTTGTTCTTAAATTCACAAACTGTATTTCCTTACCTATTATCTCCAGTTCAGTATAGTGCAAGGCACTGGTGGCCTCTCTACCTTCTAACGATATAACCAGAATTTGTGGTCTGTGGATACTCACCTATTTCTCAAATACTCCTTGAACAACAACAACAAAACCCCTGGAAAAGTGATAACATCTGTGGCTACCCACTCTTTGAGCCTAGGTATGCCCTTTGCTCCTGAGGATGCTATTAAAAATCTCTTGGCATGTTAGCTAAACCATCAGACAACATTAGTGATATACTTTGTGGAGTTAAACCATGCTCATCTCAACCAAACTATGCTTAAAGAATTGAAATAATCAGGAATCTAACAATGGGACATTCGTGTTCAAGGAGTTTCACCAGTGTTTATTCTGGGAAGAAATACAACAGTTAATTTACTCATATTTCTCCTGAACTTTTTTTTCCTTCCTGCGTCTGTCTGGATGCCTAAAATCGTTTGTTATAGCTGTCGTTTACCTGATATACTGAACACTGTGCTGTGCAGCACAGATTCCCCTTTAGAATTCACAGGTTTGTTCCCTCAACTGCTGGGAGTGCTCTCATCTAAGTTCTGTCCTGAACTTGAGGATCGTCACCTTGGCCAAGGTCATGCCCCCTCTCCTGAGCATCCTGCATACAGTGAATGATCAAGGGTACAAGGACCTAACCCCAAATCTGGACATTATGTGTGGGCAGCCCAAGCATCAGGCTCCTCATGGGGTAGGATGCGGCTTTGGTATTACTGCGTAGGAGCCCAGCTTCTTCCTCTGCATAATCCAGCTTCCTTCTCTTCCAGGGACATTTCCTAGTAAACTTTCTGTATATTAAGCCACATTTCAGAATCTCAGGGAACTGACCCACAGCCTCAGAATTGTTATATCACCTTGTTCTTATACTGTAAGAAGCATATATTTTGTACAACAATAATACCTATTATATATAAAAATAGGTAATGCTCATGACAGTAAAGATGAAATTGGGATTTAGACCTAAGTAAAATGTGTTCAACACAAATGAGCGCTTTGTTTTCCTTCTATGTGCCAAGGATTTCAATAGAAGGCTATATTTATTCCACTTTGTAACACAGATTCAGTGTGCTGATGATTAATTGCTTGCTGAGTACAAATGTGGAAGGGTGCAATTTTGCTAACAATTCTTTCTCTCCTTCCTTCTTTCTTTCTTTTTTTTTTTTTTTTTTCCTTGACAGAGCCTGGATTGATGGACTAACTGAACTGATTTATAGGTCTCACTGTGAGAGATAAGCCTCAGTTTGATTATCAAGACTGTCTCAGGTGGAAAACTGAAATCACTGTGCATTCAATTAGTTATTGAATCTTGACACACCAGGTGCAGGGGTCACTCCACAAAGTGGTTGCTTTTGAGTAAGAAAACACATTCAGAAAGGGGTTTAGAGAAACTTGGCACTGTTGAGCCACTTTGTGATAGATTACCTGAAATGGCCCATGTTCAACATCAGAACAGGGCTGCTTTGACAGTAGGTAAGAGGATAAATCAATGCATGTGGCAGTGCTATAAACAAATCAATATAAAAAAGGAAGAAAAATTGGGCTTTCAAGAAAGTTTCAGATGCACTCTTTGGATTTAGATAAAACAGCCTTGGTATTGTGAGGCCTCCCACATTTAGGGGTAGAAATAGGCCAGGGTTAAATAACGCAGGGCCTTCTCCCCACAGCATTGCCCTGGCCTTATCATTGTGAATTTGACTGCTGATTAGAAATTAGCAGGTGAAAGGAGGAAATACACATAAAAATGTAAACTTTTACATAAATGTTGATTAAGGGAAGGAATCGCCTAGGTCCTTGGTTTATAATTAGAAGAATGAACTATCCTTACCAGCCAACATACATCCAACTTACTCTCTGGACAAATTCTCAAGTCAGGGAAGGTGTATTATAAAATGTGAGTCCCTCTAGCTACTTCAGTCGCCTTGCTCACACTTCTGCCAGATGAAAACGTAGGAGACGGGGTGGGGAGAGGACAGCAGTGGCTGGTGCTGCTGAGTCTCTCTCTTCTCATTCATTCACCCCCTTCTAGGAAAACAGGTGAAAGTTAGACAAGTCACCTGGTGACACTAGTCTCAATTGTGTGCTCTACAATTACAACCACTCTGCATGCCTGGCCTGCTCTTGGAACTCAATCAACCCCTTGACGGGTTCTGAGGGTCTTGTCAGAAAAAACCTGTCATTATCAAGATCCTTCTCCTCTGATCTTAACCCTCTTCGTTCACATACTAACTCACTGAACTTCTCCCCTTCCTTCACTCTCCTATATCAAGACAGAGTAATTTTATTTGAGACATTCTCCTCCAAAGTCACAAATCCTTCCTGGGAAATCTTTACACCTCATCCACACAGATGTGATTCACACAGAAACATGGCATTATCATCCTCACATTCTCCCCAAGAGGAGTAGTTATTTTTGGCTTTAATTACCCTGGGGGAAAAGAAACATGTTTAAAAATATCACCTCTGGCTTACTTCTAACAGATCATCCTATCTCTCAGTGATGTAAACATTTATCCACATTTGCACAGTTTTTCATCTCTAGACCATAGTGTCCAGAAGTACACCTGTTGTAAAATATAGGTGCTGTACTCTGTACAATTGGTTTTCTCCATTCTCCCGGGACCAAAATCACCAAGTGGATTTGACTCTCTGCCTGTAAATATGCCCCTTTACAATATTTTAGGTTTTTAAAAATTTACTTCTGAGGTTAAGGAATCTGACCAAGATTTACTTTGTGAAAAAGGCCTACTTTCTCACTTGCTCCATTTTATTCTGTTAAACTTGCACTCTCACTACTCCTGTGACATCAAATGTGGGATGTGAGACAAAGAAGCTGAGATAATTTTAATGCATTAGAGCTATGTCCTTGAAACCTTACACTAAAATATTTATGCCCACAACCACCTGTGCTATACTCTAATTTAGTGTATTATTAAACTCCAAATCAAGGAAATTAACATAATTGTATGAAAAAAAAAACTTTAAGGAAAATAGTCTCACTTTTGATCTTGAAGGGGAGAAATTGTCACCCCAAAATATGCCACTTTGGCATGAGGATTATTTTGAGCTAAAGGCAATCAAAACCCAGCAAATTCAGGAAAAGCTCTTTACCTTCCCCTCAACTGCCTATACCAGGGGCCTATACCAGGAAGAGAACTATTACCAGGGACACCCTTTGACCTAAGCAACTTATCTGCATAACAGCGTAACCTTTGTTTTCTTAACATCCCCTCTACCCTCCCGTGAATGGCCTTTCTCGCCTTTGTATCCCCAGACCCCTACCCTTTTCTTAGCTCATGTTGTTATATAAGCCTCAATTGCCTGGCTGCCTTTTTAGTCTTCATATCTCTATAGGCTCCTGCATGTACGTAATTTTGTTATTTTCTTCTGTTTATCTCTCTATGTCAATTTAATTATTAGATTAGACAAAGAAACTAGAAAGAAAGAAGGGAAAATGTTTCCACCCCTACAATCTCTACTTTCATGACTTAGATAATACTGTGAACAGTAACAACAGAAAAGGACAAAGAGACTCACCCATCATCCAGTTACACAAGGGTAATGCTGCAACCCACCAAGAATGCACTCTGAGAGGAATTCAGAATGAAAAACAGGGTGAGCTACTCTGTGCTTTGTTTAAACGCACCTTTAGATGGATGCATATCTCAGGAAGAATTTCAGTGACTGCAGATTCTTGCATCTTCCCATTCATAGGAAAGCACTAAAATCATTAACTTGAGATATCTATTCTTTGAGATTAGCAGTAATCTTTTACCAAGATGTGTCTTTGACTACCATATTTCTTAGCCAAAAGATAAATATATATATATACTGGTTCTTCCCCCACCTTTTCATAGCAGTTCCTCAGAGCTGTCTTCTGGGCTATAGTCCTCAGTAAGACCCTGAATAAAATTTAAACTCACAACTCTTATGCTGTGTGTCTTCCTGTAAGTCAACAATACTCTGTTCCCTCAACTCATATATTTATTCACTTTTATTGTGTCAGACAAACCCGGTAAAATATCTTGACATTTGATTTCAGACCTAAGGCAAAACGTTTCATGGTCTGCAACCTCAAATTATTTCCAGACTTTTTGAGATGCTGTTCTCTGTAAATGTTCATACATATAAATGCAAATAGCGTTTTTCATAGCAAATATTACTTCTCCAAACTGGCTTCTTAAATTTTTTTGTGTGTACCTCATTTAAAATGCACATTTTGTAGGACTTTTGAAGCCAAACTTGTAAGATAGAACACATGAAGGTAACTATCACATTTATTAGTATAAGAAAAAATTAAATAATGACAAACTGGTGACATTGAATTCTGACCAGAAACAGAGATAATACAAACTTTGGATCTAGTTTGGCTTTCAGATATGATGACTGATTTTATCAGTTTGCCCAGGATTGTCCTTGTTTTCTGATTTCACATTCTGGGAACCTCTCAGTTCTGGGGAAAACCTCAGTTCTGGACCATTGCTCACCTGATTTCCAGAAGAGCTCACAAAACAGCAAAAACAATTTACAGCAGAGGTTCTTAGTCATCTACCTTGAGAGCAACAGAAGAAAAACACCAATATGGATAAGCAGACAAACCATTTAAGGCCTATAGTAGTAATGTAAAATATGTTGTAGAGTTTGATTATTCAGAAATGTTTACAGTGCCCAAGGATCTCAGGCTTCAAGTTGGAAATCACTGATTGCGTAATATGTGTTTATAAGTGGATACTGTTTCAATCAGCAGCATGTATATGTATAGTCAAGAAAAAGGCAAGAAGAAAGAATAAAAAAAAATTCACAAATTTAAGCAGCTATGGTTCTAAACAGTTGCGCGAACACAAAATGAATATGACATTTGGGGCAGCAATGAGACCAAAAATGATTTAAAAATAGAAATAGCCATTTAGTTTAAAAAATGAGACCTGTGTAATATGCAAGCGAAATGAACAATTTTAATCTTAAATTAAATCTTAGAAATGGAAGGTCTTAAACATTTCTGAATGTAATATAGCTATGGCCTACTAGCTAAGGTCTGCCAGCATTTACAGAATGAAATTCTCTCTTTTAAAAAAGAATGTAAAATGTTTATGGTTCCAGGTGAAAGGCAGCAAAATCTACCACCCCAAAATATGCCTTTTTGGCATACTGATTATTTTGAGCTGGTTATTTTTAAGAAACAATAGATACAGGTGAAGCTCTGAAAACAAAGTCGAAGTTTCCCTTTCAGGAGATCTACATTTACAAGGGAAATCTCCATTTGTAAGAGTGTCTTCCTCTTGGTACTAGGAAGAGAAGGTTGACTATAAATCTGTGGAAGCTCTTATCAATGCAGAAGGCAATGACTTAAATCTACAGAACAACCTCAGCCCTGTTCACTGTGCTTTACTTGGTAACTTCCCATGACCGAATCCCCAATGCGAGCAACTTCTTTTGTCTTTAGCTTAAGATGGTATTTAAGGTGGTATCTTGGACCATTTCAGGGAGTTGCTCAGTTTTCCTGGGTATCTCCCATGTCTACAGGAACTATACGTGTTATTAAAGTTCTATTTGTTTTTCTCCTTTTGTTACAGGGGATTGGGAGGGGTGGTCTCAGTCAAGAACCTAAAAGGGTAGAGGAAAAATTATTTTTCTTCCCCCACACAGGTATAGAGTGGGACATTAAGGATGCATCCCACAGATCTACATCTAGAAGCAATGGAATATAATTTTGACAGGGTGTGAAGGAAGATTTGGCCCAGTTTTCAATAACAGCTGAAACTGAGTCCCCGCGAAAAACGAGTTCCCCTGCCAAGTTTACGATTAACCTCTCTATCTAAAACTTTATTCCCTTTCTTTTCCTGCCCCTGTTCCCCTCAGTATTAATGAGTATCAAAGAAAAGGGGGAACTGAAACTGAGTGGGATCCTGTGGGGCCTTCCTGGGTACAAAAGCCCCTCAGGACTCCCATTTCTTGTCTGTAGAAAAGGCTTTTTTTCCCTAGGCCTTCTCTGCGTTCCAAAGAGCAGACTCAAGCGATTACTAATTAGGAAAGTGAGGGAATGCCAAAACAAAGGAAAAACAATCAAGAAACTATATTTCATATCAATCCCAATCTCCCAATTTATCTCTCTCCGCCCCCCTATCCCCTGGTAACCATAAGTTTGTTTTCTACATCCGTGACTCTACTTCTGGTTTGTAAATAGGTAACTAATAAGAAACTGGTGTATAGCACAGGGAACTCTACTCAGTACACTGTAATGGCCTATATGGGAAAAGAATCTAAAAAAAAAAGTGGATATATGTATGTGTATAACTGATTCAGTTTGCTGTACACCTGAAACTAACACAACATTGTAAATCAACTAAACTCCAATAAAAAAAAAAAAAAAACATAGTTCAGCAATAAAACAAAGTCCTAGTTACTCCTCAAGGGATATCTGATGCATATCTTTAGTTGTTCTGCAGAAAATAACAACTCCACTCAGGTGAAGGATAATTATTACATGCTGACCACAAGCACTTAGACCCCAGACTGGATGAAACCAGAAGGATGATGACTGAGATTCCTCAAACATCACCCTATTACCTCACTGCCAAACAATCAGAATGAAGTCCATGACTGCAACCCTCGCCCCAAATGTTGCCTTTAAAAACCCTTTCCTAAATGCCATCAGGAAGCTCCAGTCTTTTGAGCAAGAGCTGCCCTTTCTTCCCTGCTCAGTGCCCTGCAAATAAACACTGTACTTTCCTTCACCCACAGCCTGCTGTCGAAGTTCAGTTCAGTAACATAGTTTTGGGTGAATGTCTATGGCAAATTCTCATGGTTTACTCTGAGCTCATACAGATATCAATTAACAGAGACCTGCTCTAACTACTCAACGATGTCCATACACACTTCTCATGTTTCCCTAGTTTGATCTCCTGACTACGTCTAAGTGAATATTTCATATGTTTTCCAGTTTTCTCAAACTTCCTGCAGATCCCTGACATCCACCTTACAAAATAAATTTTGCTTTATTTTTCCCAGAAAAAGCAGATGCATTCTGTAAATTCTCAGCCACCTAATTAACAAAGTTTCCTGCATTCACACCTATCCTTCCTCATTCTCTCTTCTTACAGTGAAGTTTACTCCTTTCTGAGACAGACTGCTCAACAAAACATGGGGGATTCATCACCACACAAGCCCCAGGGAACTCACACTACTCATTTTCAGTCTCACGCCCTACTGCCTTCTCCCATTAGAAGTTTACCTTCATTTCATTATACCTCCTTTCTTTTCTATTTTCTTGCCAACAATTTTGCTATGGTACCCCCTTTTTTTTTTAAACATCTTTATTGAAGTATAATAGCTTTACAATGCTGTGTAAGTTTCTGCTTTATAACAAAGTGAATCAGTTATACATATACATATGTCCCTATATCTCCTCCCTCTTGCATCTCCCTCCCTCCCACCCTCCCTATCCCACCCCTCCAGGCGGTCACAAAGCACAGAGCTGATCTCCCTGTGCTATGCGGCTGCTTCCCACTACCTATCTACCTTACGCTTGGTAGTGTATATATGTCCATGCCTCTCTCTCGCTTCGTCACAGCTTACCCTTCCCCCTCCCCATATCCTCAAGTCCATTCTCTAGTAGGTCTGTGTCTTTATTCCTGTCTTACCCCTAGGTTCTTCATGACATTTTTTTTTCTTAAATTCCATATATATGTGTTAGCATACGGTATTTGTTTTTCTCTTTCTGACTTACTTCACTCTGTATGACAGATTCTAAGTCCATCCACCTCACTACAAATAACTCAATTTTGTTTCTTTTTATGGCTGAGTAATATTCCATTGCATATATGTGCCACATCTTCTTTATCCATTCATCTGTTGATGGACACTTAGGTTGCTTCCATGCCCTGGCTATTGTAAATAGAGCTGCAATGAACATTTTGGTACATGACACTTTTTGAATTATGATTTCCTCAGGGTATATGCCCAGTAGTGGGATTGCTGGGTCGTATGGTAGTTCTATTTGTAATTTTTTAAGGAACCTCCATACTGTTCTCCCTAGTGGCTGTATCAATTTACATTCCCACCAACAGTACAAGAGTGTTCCCTTTTCTCCACACACTCTCCAGCATTTATTGTTTCTAGATTTTTTGATGATGGCCATTCTGACCAGTGTGAGATGATATCTCATTGTAGTTTTGATTTGCATTTCTCTAATGATTAATGATGTTGAGCATTCTTTCCTGTGTTTATTGGCAATCTGGATATCTTCTTTGCAGAAATATCTATTTAGGTCTTCTGCCCATTTTTGGATTGGGTTGTTTGTTTTTTTGTTATTGAGCTGCATAAGGTGCTTGTAAATTTTGGAGATTAATCCTTTGTCAGTTGCTTCATTTGCAAATATTTTCTCCCATTCTGAGGGTTGTCTTTTGGTCTTGTTTATGGATTCCTTTGCTGTGCAAAAGCTTTTAAGTTTCATTAGGTCCCATGTGTTTATTTTTGTTTTTATTTCCATTTCTTAGGAGGTGGGTCAAAAAGGATATTGCTGTGATTTATGTCATAGAGTGTTCTGCCTATGTTCTCCTCTCAGAGTTTGATAGTGTCTGGCCTTACATTTAGGTCTTTAATCCACTTTGAGTTTACTTTTGTGTATGGTGTTAGGGTGTGTTCTAATTTCATACTTTTACATGTAGCTGTTGAATTTTCCCAGCACCACTTATTGAAGAGGCTGTCTTTTCTCCACTGTATATTCTTGCCTCCTTTATCAAACATAAGGTGACCATATGTGCGTGGGTTTATCTCTGGGCTTTCTATCCTGTTCAATTGATCTATATTTCTGTTTTTGTGCCAGTACCATACTGTTACATTACTGTAGCTTTGTAGTATAGTCTGAAGTCAGGGAGCCTGATTGCTCCAGCTCCATTTTTCATTCTCAAGATTGCTTTGGCTATTTGGGGTCTTTTGTGTTTCCATACAAATTGTGAAAATTTTTATTCTAGTTCTGTGAAAAATGCCAGTGGTACTTTGATAGGGATTGCATTGAATCTGTAGATTGCTTTGAGTAGTACAGTCATTTTCACAATGTTGATTCTTCCAATCCAAGAACATGGTATAACTCTCCATCTATCTGTATCATCTTTAATTTCTTTCATCAGTTTTC
The DNA here is from genome assembly GCF_000442215.2 of Lipotes vexillifer. NCBI lineage: Eukaryota > Metazoa > Chordata > Mammalia > Artiodactyla > Lipotidae > Lipotes > Lipotes vexillifer. The sequence continues at coordinate 1,661,517 of NW_006783110.1, read as the reverse complement.
TTATAATTTTCTTCATACAGGTCTTTTGTCTCCTTAGGTAGGTTTATTCCTAAATATTTAATTCTTTTTGTTGCAATGGTAAATGGGAGTGTTTTCTTGATTTCACTTTCAGACTTTTCAACACTAGTGTATAAGAATACCAGAGATTTCTGTGCATTAATTTTGTATCCTGCTACTTTACCAAATTCATTGACTAGCTAGTAGTTTTCTGGTAGCATCTTTAGGATTCTCTATGTATAGTATCAGGTCATCTGCAAACAGTGACAGCTTTACTTCTTCTTTTCTGATTTGGATTCCTTTTATTTCTTCTTCTTCACTGATTGCTGTGGTTAAACTTCAAAAACTATGTTGAGTAAGAATGGTGAGAGTGGGCAACACTGTTTTGTTCCTGATCTTAGTGGGATTGGTTTAGGTTTTTCTCCATTGAGTACTATGTTGGCTGTGGGTTTGTCATATATGGCCTTTATTATGTTGCGGAAAGTTCCCTCTATGTGTACTTTCTGCAAGGTTTTTATCATAAATTGGTGTTGAATTTTGTTGAAAGCTTTCTCTGCATCTATTGAGATGATCATATGGTTTTTCTCCTTCAATTTGTTAATATGGTGTATCACATTGATTGATTTGTGTATACTGAGGAATCCTTGCATTCCTGGAATAAACCCCACTTGATCATGGAGTATGATCCTTTTAATGTACTGTGGGATTCTGTTTGCTAGTATTTTGTTGAGGATTTTTGCATCTATGTTCATCAGTGATATTGGCCTGTAGTTTTCTTTCTTTGTGACATCTTTGTCTGGTTTTGGTATCAGGGTGATGGTGGCCTCGTAGAATGAGTTTGGGAGTATTCCTCCCTCTGCTATATTTTGGAAGAGTTTGAGAAGGATAGGTGTTACCTCTTCTCTAAATGTTTGATAGAATTTGCCGGTGAAGCCATCTGGTCCTGGGCTTTTGTTTGTTGGAAGATTTTTAATCACAGTTTCAATTTCAGGGCTTGTGATTCATCACTTCATATTTTCCATTTCTTCCTGGTTCAGTCTCAGCAGGTTATGCATTTCTAAGAATTTGTCCATTTCTTCCAGGTTGTCCATTTTATTGGCATAGAGTTGCTTGTAGTAATCTCTCATGATCCTTTGTATTTCTGCAGTGTCAGTTGTTACTTCTCCTTTTTCATTTCTAATTCTATTGATTTGAGTCTTCTCACTTTTTTTCTTTATGAATCTGGCTAATGGTTTATCAATTTTGTTTATCTTCTCAAAGAACCAGGTTTTAGTTTTATTGATCTTTGCTATAGTTTCCTTCATTTCTTTTTCCTTTATTTCTCATCTGATCTTTATGATTTCTTTAGTTCTGCTAACTTTGGGGTTATTTTGTTCTTTTTTCTCTAATTGTTTTAGGTGCAAGGTTAGGTTGTTTATTTGAGATGTTTCCTGTTTCTTAAGGTAGGACTGTATTGCTATAAACTTCCCTCTTAGAACTGCTTTTGCTGCATCCCATAGGTTTTGGGTCATCGTGTCTCCACTGTCATTTGTTTCTAGGTATTTTTTGATTTTCTCTTTGACTTCTTCAGTGATCACTTCGTGATTAAGTAGTGTATTGTTTAGCCTCCATGTGTTTGTATTTTTACAGACCTTTTCCTGTAATTGATATCTAGTCTTATAGCTTTGTGGTTGGAAAAGATACTTGATACAATTTCAATTTTCTTAAATTTACCAAGGCTTTATTTGTGACCCCAGATATGATCTAACCTGGAGAATATTCCGTGAGCACTTGAGAAAAATGTGTATTCTGTCGTTTTTGGATGGAATGTCCTATAAATATCAATTAAGTCCATCTTGTTTAATGTATCATTTAAAGCTTGTGTTTCCTTATTTATTTTCATTTTGGATGATCTTTCCATTGGTGAAAGTGGGGTGTTAAAGTCCCCTACTATGATTGTGTTACTGTCGATATCCCCTTTTATGGCTGTTAGTATTTGCCTTATGTATTGAGGTGCTCCTATGTTGGGTACACAAATATTTACATTTGTTATATCTTCTTCTTGGATCGATCCCTTGATCATTATGTAGTGTCCTTCTTTGTCTCTTTTTAAAGTCTAATTTGTCTGATATGGGAATTGCTACTCCAGCTTTCTTCTGGTTTCCATTTGCATGGAATATCTTTTTCCATCCCCTCACTTTCAGTCTGTATTTGTCCCTAGGTCTGAGGTGTCCCTTGTAGGTCTGAAGTGGGTCTCTTGTAGACAGCATATATATGGGTCTTGTTTTTGTATCCATTCAGCCAATCTGTGTCTTTTGGTGGGAGCATTTAGTCCATTTACATTTAAGGTATTATCAATATGTATGTTCCTATTCCCATTTTCTTAATTGTTTTGGGCTCGTTATTGTAGGTCTCTTCCTTCTCTTGTGTTTCTTGCCTAGAGAAGTTCCTTTAGCATTTGTTGTAAAGCTGGTTTGGTGGTGCTGAATTCTCTTAACTTTTGCTTATCTGTAAAGGTTTTAATTTCTCCATTGAATCTGAATGATATCCTTGCTGGGTAGAGTAATCTTGGTTGTAGGTTTTTCTCCTTCATCACTTTAAATATGTCCTGCCACTCCCTTCTGGCTTGCAGAATTTCTGTTGAAGATCAGCTATTAACCTAATCTTATGGGGATTCCTTTGTATGTTATTTGTTGCTTTTCCCTTTCTGCTTTTAATATTTTTTCTTTCTATTTAATTTTTGATAGTTTGATTAATATGCATCTTGCAGTGTTTCTCTTTGGGTTTATCCTGTATGGTACTGTCTGTGCTTCCTGGACTTGGTAGACTATTTCCTTTCCCAAATTAGGGAAGTTTTTGACTATAATCTCTTCAAATATTTTCTCAGACCCTTCTTTTTTTCTCTTCTTCTTCTAGACCCCTGAAATTCGAATGTTGGTGCATTTAATGTTGTCCCGGAGGTCTCTGAGACTGTCCTCAGTTCTTTTCATTCTTTTTTCTTTATTCTGCTCTGCAGTAGTTATTTCCACTATTTTATCTTCTAGGTCACTTATCCGTTCTTCTCCCTCAGTTATTCTGCTACTGACCCCTTCTAGAGTATTTTTAATTCATTTATTGTGTTGTTCATCATTGCTTGTTTCCTGTTTAGTTCTTCTAGGTCCTTGTTAAATGTGTCTTGCATTTATTCTATTTCCAAGATTTTGGATCATCTTTACTGTCATTATTCTGAATTCTTTTTCAGGTAGACTGCCTATTTCCTCTTCATTTGTTAGGTCTGGTGAACTTTTACCTTGTTCCTTCATCTCCTGTGTGTTTTTCTGTCTTTTCATTTTGCTTATCTTACTGTGTTTGGGGTATCCTTTTCACATGGTGCAGGTTTGTAGTTGTCGTTGTTTTTGGTGTCTGTCCCCAGCGGCTAAGGTTGGTTCAGTGTGTTGTGTAGGTTTCCTGGTGGAGGGAACTAGTGCCTCTGTTCTGGTGGATAAGGTTGGATCTTGTCTTTCTGGTGGGCAGGTCCATGTCTGGTGGTGTGTTTTGGGGTTGTCTGTGGCCTTATTATGATTTTAGGCAGCCTCTCTGCTAATGGATGGGGCTGTGTTCCTGTCTTGCTAGTTGTTTGGCATAGGATGTCCAGCACTGTAGCTTGCTGGTTGTTGAGCGAAGCTGGGTGTTGGTGTTGAGATGGAGATCTCTGGGAGATTTTCGCCATTTGATGTTACATGGAGCTGGGAGGTCTCTTGTGGACCAGTGTCCTGAACTTGTCCTGTACTTGTCTCTCCCACCTCAGAGGCACAGCAGTGACACCTGGCTGGAGCACCAAGAGACTGCCCTCCACACTGGTTAACTTCTTAACATTTGGTGACCAAACTCTCTAAGTCTCAAATTTCCCCATCTGATAGTGTTGGAGGGTCTCCTGCAGTGGCAGGGAGTGGCTGTGGCTCACTGTGAGGACAAGGACACTGGCAGCAGAAGTTCTCTATTGTACCCTCTTTTATTTTCTGTTTCTTTTTTAATTACTTGAAATATACCCTTTGCTCACTAGTCTAATATAAATCTATTTCATTCTAATATAAACCTATCAGATTATATTCCTCACAGTGAAGCTTTATCTGCATCTCACAAATTTTTACATGTAATATTTCTTAATGAAAATATTTTTCTAATTTTCATTAAGATTTCTCTTTTAATGTGTGTGACCATGGCTATTTGGAAGTATGCTTCTAAATATTCAAATGAATGTGTTTCTTTTTCTGTTTTTGTTATTGATTTCCAACTTAACAGACATCAAAAACATATCTAAATTGTTCATATTTATACAGACACTTATTTTAAAGGCATTTGCATTGAAGAAGCAAAAAAAGAATTGTAGGCATGGACCATTAATGAGAAAATATTTCAACTTAAAGGAAAATGATCAGTGTGAGTTACCTAACATCCTTCATTGATGCATTGTGGAAGGCAAAATAATCCCCCTCCCAAGATGTCCATGTCCTAATCCCAGAATTTGAGACTATACTACAGCACATGGCAAAAGATACTCTGTATATGCCATTAAATTAAACACAGGGCTTCCCTGGTGGCGCAGTGGTTGAGAGTCTGCCTGCCGATGCAGGGGACACGGGTTGGTGCCCTGGTCCGGGAAGATCCCACATGCCGTGGAGCGGCTGGGCCCGTGAGCCATGGCCGCTGAGCCTGTGCGTCCGGAGCCTGTGCTCCGCAGCGGGAGAGGCCACAACAGTGAGAGGCCCACGTACCGCAAAAAAATAATAATAATAATAAATTAATTAATTAATTAAAGACAGTGAGATAGAGAGAGCAGCCTGGATTATCCATAGCAATCCTGTGATTAGAGCAGCCAATCAAATCACATGAACCCTTAAAACAGAGAACATTTCCAAGCTGTGGTCAAAAACAGAGATGTGATATGTGACAAAGGAGGAAAGGTCAAAGAGATGCAATGCTGCTGTCTTTGGAGATGCAGAAAAGGGACCACAAGTCAAAGAAAGTGGGCAGCCTCTAGAAACTACAAAGAGCAAAGAGACAGATTTTCCCCTAGAGCCTCCTGAAAGAAACACAGCTCTTATGACTCCTTGATGTTTGCTCAGCAAGACACTCATCAAACTTCTGATCTTCAGAGCCATAAGAAAACAAAATTCCACAGTTTTAAGTCACCAGGTTTGCTATGTCATCAATAAAAAATGAATATGTTTATCTCATTTTTACAGCTTTGATATAATTTATCACATCTTCTGTGAAATCCTCTCTACTCATAATTTTATGATTTCATGTTCCTCTGGTTCCTTTAGACTTTCTTCACTGCACTTTGAAAATGGTTCTTCTTTTGCCTATCCAATTAATGTTGGTGTAACTCTGGTAATTTTTCTCTATCCTAGTAAATTTTCCACCTAACTCTTTTCCTTGGTTATATCCTCTGTGCCAGTGCTTCTCAATCAGGGGCAATTTTGACCTCCAGGGAACAGTTGACAATGTCTGGAGACATTTTTAGTTGTCACAGATTGAGCGTTTGTGACACCTAGAGAGAAAAGGCCAGGGATGATGCTAAGCACCTACAATGCAAAAGACAGCTCCCCACAACAAATCATTCTGTACAGAATATCAGTAGTGCCAAGGCTGAGAAACCCTAATCTATACCCACTGATTATGACTAATGACTGCCAAATTCCCGTTTTAACTTTAACTTTAACTCTTTACCCAGAGCTTTAAACTAATATATACAGCCAACTGCTCCACATGTAGAATTGAAGTAATAATCTCCTCTCCGAATTTGCTAAAGTTTTCACTATTAAAATAAATAGCAACATCATTCTGCCAGTTTCCCAAAATGGTATTTGGGGTATCATTTGTGTCTCCTTTAAATTCTTTCATTTAACAAATCCCATTACTTTTCTTTCCCTGAAACTCCATGTAAACTTGGACTTTTCAGAGGCTTCTCATTACTGACAGGGCAAAAGCCTCATTTTTTGTAGAATAAAATACTTCCAAGGATGTTATTCTAGTTTTATCTTTCCAGCCTCTTATGCCGTATCATTTCTCCTCTCATAGGCATGGAATAAATATTAGTACTATCAACTCAGTAATATCCTCAAGAAATCTTAAATTTAACAAGAGATTTAGGACAAACTTACTGATCCCTAGCATCAAAGACTTACTCAAGTTTAAAAACATAACTAGCTTTTGGGGTGTATTAGGATATTATGAAAGAATTTAGTGGAAAATGAGATTGGATGGTAATCTTCTTGCTGTCCTGGAATTGGGCCCAATAGGAGTCAGCACTCCCTCCTTCCTACATCTTATCAAAGGTGAACTAGCTGGTTAAGGGCATCTGTTTGTACAATCTGTACTCCTTGCCCTCATCACTATAAGAAGTAAGGAGAAAATTAGAGGGAGAGTGAAAGCTAATCAGCAGAATCAACTGTGGTTTCCCTTAGCTGGGGTTTAGATGCTTACCACTTCCCACCCCACCAAGAAAGGGTGTTGGATTGGAAAAGGATGAGGATGTTGGAGTTAGATCTTATATACTAGGAAACTGGGTAATGGAGAGGCTTTTGAAGGACATTCCAAAAAATTTACACATGTGATCCAAGGAGTATTTAGATTCAGCCGCCCAAAAGAAATGGTGCAATTTCATGCTTGGTTTCAGGAGGAAAAGATTTTGTTTCTTGTCTCTGATGCATCCTTCCTACTCCAATACCAGAAGAAGGAGGGAGAGGATGTAAAGAACTGTCCATCTCCAGGTCCCTCTAGCCAAGGTCAAGGCGGAGTGGGGAAGATGAGATCAGAGGTTTAAAGTGGACCTACCTGTGCTTTTAATTAAACAAAACTGACAGGAAAACTGTGTAATGGTTTAGTGATGATAAAGGATGATTTGATATGCATAAATACATATTATTTGAAAGACAGATGGGAGAAAAATAATTCTATTTCAAGTTTAATATAATTTCAAGCTCAGGTTGTTTAATAGATGACTTAATTTACAATTCTGATATTTAAAAAATCTAGAAAAAACACCCTAAAATACAGTTGCGGGAAAATGCCTGTAAGAATATCTATTCATGAAAAAATATTTGAGGTAGCTAATTTTTACTTTAATCTTTATATTTTTATTCTGCTGTTAAAGAATATTATGCAGAGATAAACAAAAAAATTATTAATCCTATCAATCACAAACCCCCTGCTGACATTAAAATGTATATTGTATGTAAATGGTTAGAAAATACATACAAAAGGCTTTGATATGAAATGCAAATATCCTTTTATCCATTCCCACATCCAGTCTCCTCTGTACCTTTTCTCAAAGGTAACCACATTTTTACAAACGTATCCTTCTGATAAAGTGTATACACTGGCATATATAGTATTTACTTGTTTATTTTTGATCAAGAGAATCCCATGATACCATATCAAAACATAGATTTTATTTCATTCATTCTGTTTAACAGCTGACATGTACAGTTATTAGTTTTTTAATCACTTCCTAACTAATAGAGATTTAGTATACTCTAGCTTTTTACTATTATGAATAATGCTGCAAAGCATACCCTGTTTGTATATCTTGGCTTCTTTCATGATATATAGAAGAGTTCCTGTTCCCCAATTTATGTGTCAACACCGAGTATCATTAAGATTTTTAAATAGTTGCCAATATGATGGGTTAAAATATTATCTATTTATTTTGCCTTACATTACATTTACTTATTTATAAGTGAGAATAAGCTTTAATATATTTATTAACATTTTTATTTTTTATTCTGTGAAATAATCATGCATGTAACTTATCTATTTTTTCTTTTTTAAAAAATTTATTTTATTTACTTATTTATTTATTTTTGGCTGCGTTGGGTCTTTGTTTCTATGTGCAGACTTTCTCTAGTTGTGGTGAGTGGGGGCTAGTCTTCATTGGGGTATACAGGCTTCGCTTGCAGTTGCTTATCTTGTTGCAGAGCACAGGCTCCAGGTGCGCGGGCTTCAGTAGTTGTGGCTC
>NW_006783110.1:1634280-1653353 GCF_000442215.2 Lipotes vexillifer | reverse complement strand
GAGCGCAGGCTCAGTAGTTGTGGTGCACAGGCTTTGTTGCTCCGCGGCATGTGGGATCTTCCCGGGCGAGGGATTGAACCCATGTCCCCTGCATTGGCAGGCAGGTGCTTAGCCACTGCACCACCAGGGAAGTCCTATCTACTTTTTCTGTAAAATTTTAAATATTTTTCTCATTAACTTGCATGGAATCACTGTAGCAAGTAAATTTGCTTTTTGCCTGAAATTTGCAATATAGTATTTTTTCACAATGTATGATGTATCATTTAATGTTTCGTTGGTTATGTTTATCATATCAAAGCAGTCAAATTACCTAATATTTGTCTTTATAGATTCTCAGTTTCCTGTATTGTTCAGAATAGCATACCTTACTCCAATAAATAAATTTATTCTTACTTTCTTATAACAAGTTTATAAATTAAATCTTTAAAATTAAAGCTTTACTTCATCTGAAAAATATTTTGGTGTATTGACAAAGACATATATACAATGAAGTGGCTGGTCATTTCTCAATTCTATGTATAGAATAATCCTAGTATTTTCCCACTTGCATGACATGCAACTTAATCATATATAGCACATCCATATTTATTAAGTCAGGAACAAGGTATCAATCCCCAATGTCATCACTGTTGTTTAGCCCTACTCTGCCACTGTTATTTGGCCCTTTTCTAGAAGAAATCGCTGATGTAACTTGACAAGATGCAGAAATAAGAAATATAAAAATTATAAAGGAGTAGAAAAACATGTTCACTTTCTCTCAGACAATTTGACTATAATACTAGAAACTTCCCTCATAAAATCAACTGAAAAACTATTCAAAATATAAGAATTTAGTAACTGGCATGGTAATAACATTAGTATTTTTTCAATTGCCTCATTCTCTAAAGTATGTATTTGTTACCATTGAGTGAGGCTTTCTTTTTTTTTTTTTTATTCATGGCATGAACCTTAACTGGCCATGGTATACTGACATATTATATTTCTGTATCATTTAGTTCAATTTGCTAATACAGGCATTCCTTTATCTGAATTAACCCAATTCTGAAAAGGCACTGAATATCAAATTTTTGAATAACAGGAGCCTTTGTTCTACTATTGTAAAATGTGAAGAATATTTTGTTCCCGGTCTATTTCAAAATCTTAACCAATTTTACCCAAATACCACTTAAACACCCCAAACACTTCCATAATAACTTACTGAGAATTCCTTCACTGTATAATACATTCAAGACACTAATTACCCAAGTATTCAATAATTAAACACATGAAGGGGTATATATGTGGGAGATAAATAAAAAATCTGTTTAGAATGCAATGATAGAACTTTAAATACAAATCATGTTTTGAGTTGATAAGGGAACAATAAAGACTTTGAGACCTAGTGAATGTTCACTTGAATTTATTGCTTAGGAAAGGCAGGAAAACTTTAATACAACACAGAGGGGTTAGGCCCTGTGGGATGAAGGGTTCAGGGAAACAAACTGGTACAGAATTTTTTTTTAAGGGGATACATCCTAAATAACCTTAAATCACGTTAGGCCTGGAATATCAGTTAAGTTGTAGGATTGGTTGAATCAAAATGGTCCACTTCAGTCATGCACTGCAAACAGTCACAATTTCACACCTAGGCTGCTTCTCTGCTTTTTGACCAGTTTACTAAGAAGAGCACTTCTATTTCTTATTTCTGATTGCTTATTGCTTTCTATGCTGCAATACCTCATACCTCCAGGCTAGGCTTCTGTACAGTTGTCATTTCAGACTTTCTCACCTTTTATCCTATAATACATTCCATACTGTAAGGGAAAACTAAAAGATTATAAGAATACCTAATGCATTATAAGTTGAATTCAATTGGATATGGCATAGGTTCTGGGGTCCTGGGGGCTTCTTTTTTCCCCACCCCTCCCCTCTTTGATTTTTCTCCCATCTTTTGCTTATCTTATGTGTACATTTAAAACAATAACTCCTGATTTTTAAAGCTCAGCCAGGTAAATAGGGCAAGGGTGATTGTAACAAAGGCGAGTCTCCCCATCATTGTTGCTATGACGTGTGCCTGATGCTCTCTTAAAGCAAGAGCCTCCTTGAGCTTTTGGAGCAGGAGGCCATAGGTGGGAATATTTCAGAGGACAAATGTGATCTAGCAGCCAACGATGCAATAGTTCTGATGGGATTACTCATCAAATTCGTAGAGAGAGACTGAGCAAGACGGCAGAATAAGAAGACTTGAAACTCACCTTCCTCATGAACAGATCAAAAATATATCTACATGTGGAACTCCTCTCACTGAAAACTAATGGAAACTGGCAGAAAGACTCCTGTAAAACCAAGACTGTAATAAAGATCCACACATAATTCGGTAGCAGTCAGGTCAGAACCTGTGCTCCTGGGAGGGAATGCAGAGGAGAAGGGACACTGGCAGAGATCTGCCCTGGGGAGTGAGGGGTTAGAGCCACAGGCTGGGCGCCCAGTACTAGGGGTCTACACTGGGGAGATGAGCCCCCTTGACTTCTTGGCAGACTCCTGGGACCAACAGGAAAGCTGTGAGAAGCCTGGGCTCTGCTCCTGAGGAGCACGTCCATGCTGGCTTGCTCCCAAAAAAGGCAGCTCCAGTGGCTCCTATAACAGCTTCACTGTGTGTCCCAGCCTGAGCCAAGCGAATGCTCTAGCCTCATTTACTCCACATCACAGTGCAGCTCTGGATTTAGGGCTACCACAAATAGGGAGAAAGCTCAGCTGTGAAAAATAGAGGTGACTTCATCCCTGAGCAGCATCTGAGTGGGGCAGCAGTGGCTATCGCTGACTCTTACTCAGGTGGCCCAGAACTCTGACAACAGACATCCAGTCTACCATAGCTCACCCCCCAAATACATGCCAAGTGTCCATGCAGGCCCCACCTGCCCTAAGGTGCGGTTTCACAACAGGGTTGGGGCTGTGGAGGCTGAGGGGAGCAATCTGCTGTGCGGGAAAAAAGGGACTTGAACCTGAGGCTGCATCTGCATGGAGTAAGGAAACAATTACCAGTGTCTGCACAGGCAGCTCATTAGAGACAACTTGGACCTCTGTCTGTGGCTACCACAAGTCTAGAGCTCGCATGGGCACATCTTGTTTCAGAATGCCTCCAACTCTGGGGCAAAGATCCCAGGGCTGATAAAGTGGAAAACAAACACTCAAAGGGAACAGTCCCAGCTTGGGTCCAACCCTCAGGGCTTCTGCTCCAGCAACTTGAGATCAGATCCCAACACTAATAGGGAAGAGACAGCCACTGAGCAGAGTGGAAGCCCTATCTCACCCAGTCTTACCTCCTGCTGATACGATAGGTGCTAGCACATCCTGAGGAAATACATGACTTGGATCAACATGAAATCCAGATCTCCACAGTATGCAGGTTCCTCAAAAAACTAAAAACAGAGTTGCCATACGATCCAGCAATCCCACTCATGAGCATATATCTGGACAAAACTATTATTCAAAAAGATACATGCACCCCTATGTTCATAGCAGAACTATTTACAACAGCCAAGACATGGAAACAACCTAAATGTCCATCAGCAGGTGAATGGTTAAAGAATATTTGTATATATATTCGATGGAATATTACTCAGCCATTAAAAAAATTAAATAATGCCATTTGCAGCTACATGGAAGAACCTAAAGATTATCATACTAAATGAAGTCAGAAAGAGAAAGACAAGTACCATATGGTATCACCTATATGTGGAATCTAAAATATGACACAAATGAACTTATCTAAGAAACAGAAACAGACTCACAAACATAGAGAACAGACTTGTGGTTGCCAACGGGGAAAGGGTGTGGGGAGGGTTGGATTGTGAGTTTGGGACTAGCAGATGCAAGTTATTATATATCAAATGGATAAAAAATAAGGTCCTATTGCATAGCACAGGGACCTATATTTGATATCCTGTAATAAACCATAATGGAAAATAATATGAAAAAGAGCTCAACATTGTAAATTAACTCTACCTCAATTAAAAACAAACAAACAAACAAACAACAACTTCAGATCTCCCACCAAAGGCATTGGGCATACACAGTCTCTATAGGAATGCTCGCACATAAGAATACCTTTTCAATACAGCAATAGGTAACTGTTTCATCTAAATTCATAGAGGAAAGGAAAATTAAGCAAAATGAAAAGGCAGAGGAATGGGTCTCAACTGAAAGAGCAATAGGAAAATCTTAATAAATAACAAAACAGAAATAAACAGTTTACTAGATAAAGAATTCAAAGCATTAGTAATAAAAATGTTAACTGAATTAGGGAAAAGAATCCAGGTACCCAGTGTATAATTAACAAGGAATTAGAATATATAAAAAAGACCCAATCAGAAATGAAGAATTCAATAGATGAAATTCAAAACACATTAGAACAAATGAATAGCAGACTAAGTGATACAGAAGAACACACAAGTGATCTGGAAGATAGAATAATGGAAATCACCTAATGAGAACAGCAAAACTAAAAACAAATATGAAAAATGAAAACAGCTTAAGGGATCTCAGCAGAATACACAATCTTTTCAAGTATACATGGAATGGTCTCCTGGACAGATCACATGCTAGGCCATAGTACAAGTCTCACCAAATTTAAGAGGATGGAAATTATGTCAATAATTTTTTTCTGACCACAAAGGTATGCAACTAGAAATCAACTATAGAAAGAAAAATGGGAAAAGAACAAACACATGAAGAGTAAACAACATGCTACTAAAAACCCAGTGGGTCAATGAAGAAATCAAAAGGAAATCAGAAATACCTTGATAAAAATGAAAATGGAAACACATCACTCCAAAATCTATAGAATTCAGCAAAAGCAGTTTTAAGAGGAAAGTTTATAGTGGTAAAGGCCTTCCTCAAGAAATAAGAAAAATCTAAAATAAACAACCTAACCTACCACCTAAAGGAATCAGAAAAATAAGCAGAAACAAAGCCCAAAGTCAGCAGGAGGAAGGAAACAATAAAGATTACAGAATGAATGAAATAGGGAACAAAACAAAAACCAGAAAAGATCAATGAAAACTAGAGTTGGTTTTTTTGAAAAGATAAACAAAACTGATAAACTTTTAGCCAGGTTCACCAAGAAGGAAAAAGAGAAGATCCAAATAAACCAAATAAGAAATGAAAAAAGAGAAATAACTGATACCACAAACATACAAAAAAAAAAAAAAAATCATAAGAGACTACTACAATGAGGTATATGCCAACAAATTAGACAATAATTAGAAGAAATGGACAAATTTCAAGGTACGTACAAACTGCTAAGACTGAATCATGAAGAAACAGGCAATTTAAACTAACCAGTCACCACTCATGAATTTGAATTTGTAATAAAAAAAAACTCCCAGCAAACAGAAGTCCAGGACCAGATGGCTTCAAGGGGAATTTTACCAAATATATAAAGAAGAGCTAATACCTATTCTTCTCAAACTATTCGAAAAAATTGAAGAGATGCAACACTCCCAAATTCATTCTATGAGGCTGCCAATACCCTGATAACAAAACCAGACAAAGACACTAGAAAAAAAGAAAATTACAGGGACTTCCCTAGCTGTCCAGTGGTTAGACTTCGCCTTCCAATGCAGGGGTTGTTGGTTCAATCCCTGGTCAGGAAGCTAAGATTCCACATGCCTCATGGCCAAAAAACCAAAAAAACATAAAACAGAAGCAATATTGTAACAAATTCAATAAAGACTTTAAAAAATGTCCACATTAAAAGCTAATATCTTTCATGAATATATAGAGAAAAATTCTTAGCAAAATATTAGCAAACCGAATTCAACAATATATAAAAATGGATCATACACAATGATCAAGTGGGATTAATTCTAAGGACCCTTGAATAGTTCAATATTTGCATATCAATCAATGTGATACATGACATTAACAAAAGCAAGGGTAAAAATCACATGATCTAGTCAAAAAATGCAGAAAAAGCATTTGACAAAATTCAACATCCATTCATGATAAAATCTCTCATCAGAGTGGGTACAGAGGGAACATATCTCAACATAGTAAAAGCCATTTATAACAAACACACAGCTACCATTATCATGAATGATGAGTAACAGAAAGTCTTTCCTCTAAAATGAGGACAAAGACAAGGATGTTCACTTTCTCCACTTCTATTTAAGGTACTGTTGGGAATTCTAGCCACAGCAATCAGACAAGAAAAAGAAATAAAAGTCATCTAACTTGCAAGGGAAAAGTAAAACTGTCACTATTTGCAGATGACATGATACTTTATATAAAAAACTCTAAAATCCCCACCAAAAAATTATAAGAACTAATAAATACAGTAAAGTTGTAGGATATAAGATTAATATACAGAAATCTGTTGCTTTTCTATACTAATAATGAACTAATAATAATAATATTATTAATAATGAACTAATAATAATATTATTAATAATAATAATAATAATAATTAAACCAAATGGTTTGTTTTTAAACTATTTTATTATTATTTTTTTATTATTTTTATTATTATTATTATTTTTTCTTTTAGATAATTTATTCATGTTAGACTAACAAAGCATTATAACAACAACAACAAAAGAATGTCTACAACTTTTTCAAATTCAGACATTGAGATTAAGAAAAAATAAAGTTAAGTTTAGGACATTTTACAAATTTACCATTCATTTTTTGTCTTTTTCTCAGCTTCTGAATTGTTTAATTTTCTGAAAACCACATCAGTCAATTTTGTAAACAGAGAAAGGAAAACTTTTATTATGATTAGATAATCATGCTTTCCCCAGGAAGTAATCTCAAAAGAATCTACTCTTGTGGAATTTTAAGTTCAAAGACATCTGGTTAATTTTCTGATAAATAGCCTCTATATTTCATGTTTTAATAATGATGCAGCTTTTATGTTTTAGTAATTATTCAGACAATTTCTAATGACAGAATCATAGGCTTGCATAACCTAGAGATAAATAAAAGGTTCTACAGATTAGTTTATTCACCCCCTGACAGGAAAATATTCAAATTTGTTCTGCCAATTTAAAATGTATGCAGGCATCAAGGTTTGCTTCATAAACTCTTCCATCCAGTTCAACCCATGAAGCTTCCAGAACAGAGGTTTACAGCACTCTTTAGCCATAATAGTCCATTCACCATGCAGTCATCTGCATGTGAATAACAAGGTAATCTCTTGGACTCTATCCCATGATATCTGGCTTTTCCTCTTTAATACCTGAGTCAATATTAGAAAGCCATGAGGTTTTCACTTGTAGTGGAAATGTCTTCTCAATAAAAAAACACAAATCCATCTGACTTTGAGCAATATTTTTAGGAAAGTATTTTGCTTTGCTTTTTTTTAAAAAATGTGATGTTCTTTTAAGAGATTCTCCTACTCTATTCTCCTAATTTCTGTCCATTTTATCCTTTCATCAGTTAGCCGATTCTTCCTTGAAAGTCCTCCCCATTTACAATTTGCTTCTTAAAATATCAACTTAAGAAGGTAAACATGGAGTAAGTGTATGAGCCAGTCCATGTCTGGGGCTTCAGACTCTTTTCATCCATTTATGTATAAAAGGCAGACCTCTCTTCAGGGCACCTCATGTGGGACCTTTCTATCCCCTTCCACTGGTATGCCTGCTCTTGCCATCACTGCTGAGACAGAGGCCAGCACGGCTTGTTTTCAGACCCGAGGTTGGAAAGAGTCCCTACAAATGTATCTACTTCATTGGGCACTTGGGAAGGATAAATGAGATCATGTACATATAAAATTTAGGATAGTATTTAGCACAAGTTCTCAGTAAATGGTAGCTGCTATTGTTGCTGCTGCTGCTGCTGCTGCTGCTACTACTACTCCTACTACTAACAGGTATGTTGTAGAGCAGGGGTCCCCAACCCCCAGGCCACGGATGCAGTACCCGTCTGCAGCCTGTTAGGAACCGGGCCGCACAGCAGGAGGTGAGCTGGGGGCGAGCCAGCGAAGCTTCACCTGCCACCCATCACTCCCATTATGGGCTGAACCATCCCCCTACCCCACCACATTCCATGGAAAAACTGTCTTCCACAAAAGCAGTCCCTGGTGCCAAAAGGTTGGGGACTGCTGTTGTAGAGTCCCCATGAGGTCAGAGATCATGTCCCCAGTAGTGAACAGGACACAGAGCCTGATACAGAGTGTGTGCTCCATAAATATATATTTAACTGAACTATATTCTAATCACTATTTCTTAAAACATTATTATGGAGAGTCCATTCTATATTCAATAAAACAAACCTACACACAAGAGTTTGGTGCCCAAATTATGAGTAAGTTGTAGACTACCTGTGCTATTTTTACACATTTTCTTAATATTTTAACAGAATATCAATATTAAAAAGTAATGCAGATATCAACATATGCATATATCCCATCAATCACACAGAGGTTTTTTTTAATAAGTTTGAATAAGTGGTACAGAGAATATAAATTAGATGCTCCATTTTAATAAGATACAATAGCATTAAAAAGCAAGAAATTAAGAATAGACAAAAAGAAATACTTCTCTGCATACAGCTGGGTTAACCCATGGAACTAGTTCCCAGAGGAAATTATTGAAGCAAATAGTTTAGTGTGATTCCAAAAAGGATTAGGCATAATGAAGCAAAATTTTGAAAATGACTTGCAAATTTATGCCTGCAGATTTTCAAGGGAAAATGAGATTTGCCCATGGAAGTGTGCACTCTGGCATGCAGAGAAACCAGAGGTGAAAAATTATGGGTCTATCTCAAAAGCTAAGAGTTGATTTTATTTTTATAAATTGCTTTCAATTAGTTAAATATTCCAAATTTGGTACTGCAGATTCATAGACAGAAATAGAAAACTGTCATCAGTTTGTAATCAAAGAACCAGAAATTTCAAATAATCATAATGCATTCTAACTTATTTTGGAAAGAAAGATTTTAAAATGGCAAGCAAATAAGTCATGACTATGTATTGAACACAAAGGAACATTCCACTCAGGGCAGAGTCAGCCCTATGCCCAGCATCTTCTATAGGACGACAGGCTCCACACTGATGGCTGATGTCCCTGACTATGGTAGAAATAATGGCATTTGGGGTGGGCTATGTATTATATACTTTACATAAATATTCTTATTAATCTCTACAACCTTAAAAGGCAGCTGCAGTCCTTTTTTATTTTTATTATTTTTAACCAAGTGAAGACGCTGAAACTTAAAGTCAAATTTTCTAACCTCACCCAGGTAGAAAAAGTCAGAATAAAACTGAGTAGTCTGACCTCAGATTACTCATTTTACAACCTTGAGACCCTATATGAGCAATCATCAAAGGAAGTTATCCTTTGACATACTTTTATTTATTATTATTATTTTTATTTATTTTTTTTTTGCGGTACGCGGGCCTCTCACTGTTGTGGCCTCTCCCGCTGCGGAGCAACAGGCTCTGGACGCGCAGGCTCAACAGCCATGGCTCACGGGCCCAGCCACTCCGCGGCATATGGGATCTTCCTGGACCGGGGCACGAACCCGTGTCCCCTGCATCGGCAGGCGGACTCTCAACCACTGCGCCACCAGGGAAGCCCTATACTTTTATTTTTAATTATTTCCTTTCACATTCTTTCTGAGAGAGTATAAATCCTGTTACAGATTATAAATTAACTAATATACAAACTTCCTATGTACATATGATCTCAAAAAACTACCATCTGTGTACCTAAATATAAGATTGTTTTGTAGTAAAGGGACTTCAATCTCATGAGCACATTACCCACTTTTTTTGTCAGTATATAGTTCTATGTTTCTCAGCACTGACAGAACAGTAAAGGTCAAGAAACGACCTAAGAATGTGGACTTTGTGATTTTTGGCCCTGGTGATCAACTTCTTTGTTGAACTTCTTTGTTGTTACTAAATTTTCAGAAGGAAAATAAAATATTTTTTGCCAAGGCTAGTTTCTTTGTCATGTCATTGTCCAGTTTTCATCTACACAAGAGAATTAAATGGAAAATTAGTTTAATAACTATGGTAGTATCTGCCCTTTACTATTTGCCAGGTTTTTACATATAGAAACTCAGATCCTCATAACAACTACATGTTTTAATATCCTCATTTTGTAAATATGGAAATATTTCAAGTTAAGTAATTTACCTATATACATACAGCCAGGGGTGTCTGGGCTGAAAATCAAACCAGGTCTGAAGGACTTAAAAACCAAATGCCTACCGTTATCCCAAACTGCTTCTTATCTACCATTTACGCTTGGTTTTCTGCCTCTAAATTGACACTGTATATATTTTGGACAGATGGAAATAACTCTGTCCATTTAAACACAAGAACCAACAGGAACATGCTAAAAGCAAGGTATGAACTTCACAAAGCACAACCAATGTTCTCACCATCATCATTAATGCTTAATTCAATATTAAACATTGATATTATTTATATAATACTGAGCTTAACTTACTCATTTCTTCAGGACCGCTAGGTGAGTCCACATTGAGTTTTTCCATTAGTCTAGCAATAACCACAAGGCAGGTAACAAATACCACGATCTTACAATGAAGTCCAAAAATAATTAGCAATTCATATATGATCACACCAGTTAGTTCAGGAGCAGAGACCAAACATAAACTTGCATACTCTGACTTCAAATTCAACGACTGAAATAACCCTGCCTTGTAATTCTCTTGTAAAATAGCTTAATGGAGCTTGAGGCAACAAGAGAGAACATTTTAAGTATGGGATTTAGAGTCAATAGATCTTGGTTCCAGCTTTGGCTCTGCTATGTGCTAACTGTATGAACATAGGAAAATCATCTTATCTCTCCAGGACTGTTTCCTCATCTGTGAAGTGGAAGTTAATAACAACTCTGAAATAGAACTGTTTTAAGAACTAATTGCAAGATACCCCAAAATGGTTTTTGACAAACCACCAAGATTTCATTGATAGTTTCTCTGATCCAAATTTAAAACAAATCTTTTTTGTTTTATAGAAGTTAAACAAAAATTTCTATAATTTAGGCTAATATTAGGTACAAGATATTTAAAAAATTAGCCTTTTAATATACTAATTCTTCCTTAAATCTTATAAACTTTTTGCTATTATTATTTTATTTGTTTTCAATCTCCCCTCTGGCTTCCATCAATTTTGGCTAATTGAAATAATTTCCTTACTAGTTGTTACCATTAGAAACACAATCTCTTCTGTCAAAGCCAATGTTCTTTATTCCTTAGATCTGACTAAGAGTCAAGCTTCTGTCTGGATTCAGAATATAGCGAAATCATTTTTCAGATGGTGCTCACACCACAGCTTCTATGCCTACATATTTACTCTATTGTGCTGACAGAGTGGAAAACAGATTTTAATCATAGAGTCTAATAGATATGATATCAAGGTTACATGGCAAGTAGATTTATATAGTAACTATGGGTTATATAATCTCAGCCTTCTGACACATCATCAAGCAGGAAGAAGCCTACAGCCACAGATTATCCTGACTTTCCCTCTTGAATTTTCACTAATATTTGTCCCAGATCCACCATTTCATCATGGCATGCCCAGGGAGAACAATTCTGCTGTCAGCTTTGTTGTGTCAAAACTGTTAGGGTTTCCCCATTTCCATTAGAAGAAAAACAGTCCAAATTCTTTAGCACAGCAAACAAAGTTCCTTATGACCTGGTCCTAAAACACCCTCTTCTCCCACTATTAGCTATACAATTTGTGCTGAAGCCAAATGTGAATATCTGTGTGGCCAGAACTTGTCCAGGATTTGCTCTTTGTTATCTGCACTCCTATCCGATAAGCCCCTCTCTGCCTGTGTATTAAAATTCTTTCCAATGTTCTAGGCAAGCTTAAGTATCCCTTCCTTCTGGAAGAGTCCACTGAAAAAATGACTCCCTTCTCAGAAGACTAGCAATATTTTTAATAGTTATCTCATTGTTCCTTGAATTGTAACTATAGGTGAGTAGCCTTGTCCACTCTTCTAGATTACGAATTCCCCGGAAGCTGAACTTTGCTTTACCTATATCTGTACCTTCCTCAATACCAAATATGGTACCTGACCCATAGTAATTATTTAGTAACTCTTAAATAATCATCCAGTTATCCAGGCTATAAAAAAGAAAAATCCCTAGGATAGGAAGATAGATACAATTACCTTTTCTGGAGAGCAAACACCAGTTGATATAAAGCAATAAGAAAAAACAAGAAGCAGCTTTTGTTCTTTACGATCTTTAGATTTAGTCAGGCACTTGAATACAAATGCTTTTTCCAACAGTGAGGTAATATATCCCAGAACCAGAAGAGCATCCTCTGGCTGCAAAGGAGTTACGTTTTCCCTCACCCACCTTTCCCATCACGCCACGCATGCTTCATTCATACTCAACCACATTCTTGTAAGCAAAGACCATCAATGCATGGGCTGCAGGAGGCTGAAATGAATCTCATCCATCCTATATTTTTTTCAGTTCTCTGTCTCATTCAAATAAAATTCAGTAGCAGAGATGTTGCTTATACTTTTGAGGGTAGCAACACATCACTATTGTAGCAAAGACTAGCATAATAGCAAATAGCTCTTAGGTCACTTTGAAGGAAAGCTGGGGTTTCTAGCTGACAAAGAATATGATTTGCCTTTTGGTAATTTTTGTTTGTTTTTACACATCTATATTGTAGCTTAACTTGATGAATTTCTCAAAAAACATTTGAGATACCTATAGTTAAAATATCAATTATAGGGGGCAAGAACATGGTGGCAACAAGCTCCAGTATGTACACCAGGAGACTAATATATGCTGTTTCCTCTGTCACTTAACCAATCTGAACCCTTAAACTGTAAAACAAGGTACTTTGCCTAGATGATTTCTAAAGTCTCTGGTGAGGATTTCTGTATCCCTATCACAACATATTATTGCTCAGTTAGAAAAAGTTAAAAATTAAAATGATAGTGTCAAAAATTCCTACCACCTGTCAGGGACTATTAAAAGGGCTTTCTGTGTATTCACTCATGTAATCTTCACAATAAATGTATAAGGTAAATTCATCAAGATCCCATATCACAGATTAGTAAACTGAAGCATAGTTTAATTCATCCAGGTTCCCTTAAGTGTTAGAATGCATAGTTTGGCTCCAACGTAAAAAGTGCTCCAAAGCTTTGCTACTCAAAGTGTGGTCCACAACCCAGCAGCATCACATCTCCTAGAAGCTTGTTAGGTTTTTCTTCACTTTTCTACATTTGCATTAAAACATTATTTATATTTTTAAAGAAATAATGAAAATAAAATACACACTCAATCTACTGCTATTAAACTACTAAAAGCTATTTTTATTATATCATCTCACTTCCTCAAAAATACTGGTACCCTTTCAAAAATATGACAGCTTATTTCTTTAAGAGAATCATATTTTGATCATGTGAACGTATTTCTTCAAACCTATCATCATTTCTTGAGGGGCAGGTTGAGATAAACTTTCCAAGAGCAGACCAGAAATATCTCCATATATAAGGAGATTCATATACTAGATTTTATTAAATTTCTTCTGAGAACTTAAAATCAATGTTTTATTTGATATCATTAAAAAGGGGATCATATCAATCAACAGTCTAAAATAGCTACTCTGCAAAGCATTAGTCAAGCCAATTCTCTCACAAGACAACATTTCAATTTCTAAATATATTTCTGTAAAGGTTATTTTCTGATAAGGTAACTTGTACTGAAATTCTATGTTTAAATTAATCTCTGCCAAATACTCTAGAATAAAATTATTCATAACTTTAATACATCTATTTATATCTGCCTTTATATGATTATCACTGTGCATTATATTTATAGCTACAGAACATTTCATTATTTCAAATATTGTTTATACTGTTCAATATTTTCCAGAGGAAATATATCTAATGAACAAATCAAACAGGCATATTTTTTTCTGAATGTTGCTAATAGCCTTGAATTAACTGCTTTAACAAATCTGAAAGATGCATAACTTTACTTTGGAAGAGACATTTATCTAAGACCAGGGTACATAAAAATGATCTATTCAAATGTCCAGAGGTCACAAGCCTAAGCAATATCTTTAAATATCTTTGATGTACTTTGCTGACCTTGTGTATTTCAGCATGGAAGCTGCACAGATGGATGGAAAGAATTAAGTCTAAATGCCTAAGTATAAAGTACTCAAAAGGTAAAAAAGAGCATCCGATTGAGCTTTAAAAGGAAAACAATGAGGATTTTTTTCACAGATATTCTCCACTGAATGAATGGGGCATTTAATTACCTGGTGAAAATGAAAAAAATGTCCTCATTACCTTTAGCCATCAATTTATGTGAACTTCCCCTATTTCTTACCAAAGTTCTTTATTTCTAACTCTCCTTATTTGAAAAACAATACTGACAAAACTTAATGCCATCCCCTAAAGCATCTCTGGATTTTTGAAGGACCCCAGCTGTTGATATGGATGATCATGAATATGGATAAATAAGTTTAAAATTAAAAAAGGGTAACAACCCAACTTTAAAAAGTGGGTCAAGGATATGAACAGGCTACACACACACACACACACACACACACACACACACACACACACCCTTACACAAATCTTAAAATAACCAACACAATTATATAAAGAAAAGCACATCAAAATTTTGTGATATCAATTTTTCTCTCTCAGTTTAGAGAAAGTCAGAAAGTTTATCATAGAGAGTGTAAGCATGGGTGGAAAGGAGAAACTTCATACATTGTTGTTGGGAGTATAAATTTGTACTGTCTTCTTTGGAAGATACTTTAGTGGTGTCTAAGAAAATTTTAGGTGTACATATGTTTTGAGCCAGCAATGTCACTTCTAAAAATCCATTCTATAAATACAAATAACATTGAACATGTTTGTTACACGTACAAATCATTGATGCTTGCAAGTAATATCAAAAAACTGGCATAAATGAGATAAATCTACATGTAATGATATATGATAAACTATTAATTAAATGTTTATTTAACTCGATGGCTCAATAGTACTGGGTTGGCCCAAAAGTTCATTCAGTTAGTGAATACGTTGCTCAATAGAGGTCTTCATGAAAATGAAAAATGTGTCTTTCTTTTTACTTCAAACGAAATGAACTTTTGGGCCAACCCAATATATTAACTTTTGATCAATGTTATCATATAGAACTGTCATATGTATTATGTGTATGTGTATTTATGGTATTTTAAGGTATGGTACTGAAAGAATATTAATTATATACTTAACCTGTGAAATTTCAAACAATAAATATATATATCCACATTTCAAAAATCAGAGCATAATTCTACTTTTATAATGACTAGAAGTTTATAGCTACTGGGTCTTCAATAATATAACATGATATTGATGAGAATGATAATTTATTTGATGACAACTTCTTAATACCATAAACTTCAATTTTGGCATTTCTCTGTAGCAGAGCATGTTCTTTTGCCAATTAATTTCACAATTTGGTTTCAAGGGATATATGAAACCAAAAAGAAAGTGTTAGCAGATCCAGCAATAATAACAAATATTTATATAGCTATTATTAAGGACCAGATTTTCCTCTACACACTTGGCACCTACTGATTATAACATCTCTGTTTTACAATTATGGAAAATAAGTCACAAATAGGTTTAGTAACTAGCCAAAGTTCACAGATCTAGTGGCAGAATACAAATTTGAATCCAGCCCGTTTGACTCTGTATACCATACTCTTCACTGCAGCATAAGATTTTCTCCTTAAAAACCTAAATAGCAAAGAGGTCTTATGATGACAGGAGTGTGCGTGCATTATATAATGTTCGAAGTTTACTACATTAGGTGTGTCATTTCATACATATGTGTGTGTGTGTGTGAGCATTTGTGCACATGTGCATGTGTATGTACATTAGGGGTTAGGATTTCACTATACACACACACACACACACCGAGTGTGTATATGAGTTTGTGTACAGGTATGTGTGAGAGAAAGGGGAAGAAGGGAGCTAAATTGTAGTATGCTGTGATTTAGGAGAGGTAGTAGTTAGCTTTATTCCAGCACATCATCATCACAGACACCCACGTACAACTTTTCTTTGCTACACATTAATATCAAGACAGTAGGCTAAGTTACAGATGGCAATAAATGTGCTCACAGCTTCCTTGCTATTTGGTAATGGGCATCACCTGGGAGCTCATTAGCAATGTAGAATCTTAGGCACCACTCCAAACTAACTAAACCAGAATTTTAATTCAAACAGGATTCCAGTGTTGGGAGACCTTTCTCAATGGGAATCATGTCCTCTGAGCAGAGGCATTGACAACTTTTGTTTTCAAGGATATTTGCACAGCAGTCTTGGAAGACAAAGATGGTATCTCCCACCATAGCATAGGGGGTAAATATGTTTACTTTTGAGGTTAATAACGATAATGTCTCTCTCTGGGGCAAAGGTAGAGCAGGTTTGTTTGCAACTCTTCCAAAGATTTAAGACTTCCTACAGTGGAGGTTCCTCAGCTGCTATGCAAACCCACAGTATGCGTGGCCTCCCCATGGGCTACTCTGCATTGCCCCATGGGTCTTGAGGAGCAAGAGAAACCAATGAGACATCAACCTCAGGCTGCCTGCTGTGCCATGAATAATAAATTATTTTGTCTCTGGACCATGAGCCTCATGTCTTCTGCCAGTACAAGTGAAACTGTGGGAGCCTAACTTATTTGCTTGAAGGTAAGGTAAAGTCTCAGACTCTCTACAGTTGTTGACAGCCAGGTGTTTTTGTACATAAAAGTTTGACAAGCACTCTGCTACTTCATTTCAAACCAGCAGCTAAATAAGCATAGGGGAGAAACACTTAAATGCAAACCTATACAGGCATCAATTAAAAGAAGCGTTCCACGTGTTTTGGAGTGCCGAAACAAGACTGAGGTGGTTGGTGACATAGTTGCATAGCTCAGTTCCTCCGAGACAGTTTTTCCAGGAAAAAAAAAAACACATCATTTTTTTTGGTGGGGGCGGGGAGGGCAGAGAAAAAGCTCTTAGTTAACCTTGCTCCCACAAGCATACATTCACAATTTAAAAAATAGATGACCCATAATTTCCTGGAATTGGGTACTTGGCATGTGATCTGAGGTTGGAATTGTGTATTAAGAACATGCACTGCATCCACCCCCCAATCCACAAGAATAAACGACAATAGCTCTTGGACACTTGTTTACAGCTTCCCAGTTAAGAAATACTTTGACTTTGAAAGAAACATGAAAAAGAAAAAACTTTTCTTTCAGGCCCAGCTATTTAATCTTGTAGCAAAATACTATACTGTCATCTATGTGAGTTGTCTGAAAGAAGCATCAGGTGTCAAAACGCAAAATGATGTTTTGGCCAAAGAACAGCCATTTGATGAAGATATTTATACAAGTCTCAGGCTCTCCCTCCACCACCATCTTTTAGCTTTATAATCACAGGCCCACTTGGTGTTTTATGTCTAGGCCTCTTAATTCAACAACTCTCATAAAATATTTTTCTTGATTTGTTTCACTTTTCTAGAGTTTAAATGCCATAAATAAATATGAGATTTAATTTAACAAAGTGTTTAATAAAAAAAATATTTTGCCTTAAATTGCATATATGGCCCTATTTTATACTAGTACAGTGGTTCTCAATTTTGGCTGCATTTTA
Organism: Lipotes vexillifer; assembly: GCF_000442215.2. Lineage (NCBI taxonomy): Eukaryota > Metazoa > Chordata > Mammalia > Artiodactyla > Lipotidae > Lipotes > Lipotes vexillifer. The sequence continues at coordinate 1,635,727 of NW_006783110.1, read as the reverse complement.
AAGACACCTGTGGAGATTTTTAAAAGTCTGAGGACACCCAGGTCACACTCCAGACCAATTACCTCAGAATATTTTGGAATGGGACCCAAACATCAGTACTTTTTTAGGTTCCCTCAGTGATTCGAATGTACTACTCATTAAAAACTACAGAAATAGGATATATGAGCTTCAGGAGGGCAAGGATATTTTTAAACTTAAAGATAGATTTATTCCTTTAGGATCTTCTGAAGTCATTTAACCTCAACACTGTGAAGTCCTATTTTGAGAAAAATGAACAAATATAAATAGAAAATACCCAGGACCTATTTACTAGCATTGTACAAACAAAAGGATTTTATGAAGCTCTGAACTTGGTCAAAGTATATGTTCATTTGTAAATAAAAGTCTGATGCAAAGTTGAGGTAGAAAACTAAAGGATAAACCTTTATTTAAATCAATTCAATGACTTCAAAGAAAATAAATTTTCCCTATGTAACTATGTGAATAGCATCACATGACTAGTGTCTTAGTTGTTAGTCTACTCAGGCTGCTGCAACACAAAAACGTGGACTAGGAGGCTTAAACAACACATATAGATTTCTCACAGTTCTGGAGGCTGGAAGTCTGAAATTAGGGTACCAGCATTGTTGGGTTCTGCTGAGAATCCTATGCCTGGTTTACAGATGGCCATGTTTTTGCTGTGTCTTCACAGGTCAGAAGATACAGAGGAAGCAAGCTTTCTAGTGTCTCTTCTTGTAAGGACACTAATCCCACTGATGAGGGCTCCACCCTCATGACTTAATCACCCCAAAGGCCACACCTCCTATACCATCATACTGAAGGTTAGGATTTCAACATATGGACTTAGGAGGGACACAAACATTCAGTCTGTAATAACCACCCACTGTAAGTAGATAGAACAACCCTATATATTTTTGTATTACCCACTTTTCTTGTCTCTTTTTTTGTCAGTCATTATTTTAATTTTCTTCACACTTCTGTTGGTGTGCTATAATTTTTTGTGCTTCTATGGTATTTTTAATTTATTTTGGAATAAGGTAGGCTATGAATTAATGAAGAGAACTGAAAACTGATAATATGGAAAATTATTTAAATTTGAAGAAAAGGTTTAAGAAAGACATTATTGACCCAAGGCCTATATTACATTTAGGGTACTCTTTAATGTTACTAAGAATGACAGATTTTCCAAATTTCTTCCTTTACTCTCATTTCAAACTAATAGCTTTTTCCTCCTTGTATCCCTTTGCAGAGTGTGTCCCCTTAGATTCCTAGGACATAGCCTATGGACCTTAGAGAGATGGACCAATGGAAGGGAGACTGGAAGACAGACCTTCCCTCACGGATGCTCCAGAAGGTACGTCTACATGGCTGGGATGCTGGAGTATTTGCTTCTGATGTCTCTTTTAAGTCAAAGATGTTGTGTTTCTCCTGAGGCCTTTTTCTTTCC
>NW_006783110.1:1632921-1634034 GCF_000442215.2 Lipotes vexillifer | reverse complement strand
CCTAACTTCATCTGAATTTGATTCTTAGTAGAAGAAAGAAAAAGAAACAATTGTCTGAAGGTCTGTGTATCAACTGAATGAAGTCAACCTGACAAGTCTAATACTTTGTAGATGAATCCTTCATCTACCTTAAAAAGTGAGAGTAAAAGATGCTTGCCCACCAAAAGAAGCTGAAATTTAGTGCAACTACAATTCAAATGTACAGTCTTAAGTATTATATTTTAATATTATATTTTATTATATCACATATTTTTATTATATATATTGTATTACAAATTTTAAATTATATTTTAATGTTCAAATTGGTGAGAGTTGTTTTAGAAGAACAAACCAGGAGGATTCCAATTATAACCAGTGAGCCCACCTGCCCCTATTCTCTCCACTTCCCTTAGCTGGGCCAAATAATCCCCACACATCCACTCAGCTCAGACTCAGACTTCAAGATGGATTCTCTTCCAAGAAAGGAGAAGATCCCAGGACACTCTATAACAATAGTGCTGCCACAACCCCACGCTACTTTTGAGCCTAAGGTCTAGGCTAAGTAACTGTTTTTTGGCTCTATGCCCTTGGCTTAAATTTTCTCTCCACATTTCCTCTTAACAGGGGATTTGCATTTTGTTACTTTTGTCATGTTGCTGCAAATCCTCCCATGCCCAGAATCCTCTCTGTACTGGAGACCCCTCCCCAAGCTCAGTCACCGTGACTGACCTGCTTGCCAAATTTACCTTGTAAGGTTTTCAAATATATTATGTGCAAATTTATGAATTTTCAAGAAAAGTATTTAGATCGAGGAAAATTGTATCTTCCTTTATTTTCCTTTTCCCATTCTATTGTGCCAGAAAATAGTAAGTAACTTTTTGGTAAATTCAGTTATTAACTATTAAAACTTCAACTGTCAAGGTTTTTCCCTCTCTGCTTTCTCCCTAAGGTGATATTTAAATTCCAGGGCCTTCTGCACTGACATGAATTGTGGTAGGGAGTATTTGGGAGGGGGGATGAATTCTTCTGTTATGCTATTTTATACAGTTCTTTTTTTTTTTTTTGCAGTACGCGGACCTCTCACTGTTGTGGCCTCTCCCGTTGCGGAGCACAGGCTCCAGACACGCAGGCTCA
>NW_006783110.1:1616087-1632839 GCF_000442215.2 Lipotes vexillifer | reverse complement strand
GACACGCAGGCTCAGCAGCCATGGCTCACGGGCCCAGCCGCTCCACGGCATGTGGGATCCTCCCGGACTGGGACACGAACCCGTGTCCCCTGCATCGGCAGGTGGACTCTCAACCACTGCGCTACCAGGGAAGCCCTAAAGAGTTCTTGATAGGGTTACATGAGATGAAGTATGTGAACCACTAGCATCAGCAGTCTGATGCATGAGAGATGCTACTGAAAGAGAAACTTACCTTTTTCTTAACTTCAGTTGTCATTCATTAGTATCTAAAGAAGCTTTTTTTAAAAAAAAAAATTCCATTTCTATATTCCTGATTCCACATGTAAATGGGTAGCTGCATCATTACTTTTAACTTCTTGAGAAGTACTGAAAATTAATCTTTTGACAATGCTTCCTGACCCTTACTCAATCCTCCTGAAAGGAGGGACATCCCTAATGAGGATGACTGGAAAGAACCTCACTTTCATTAGTTCACGATTGTGGGTCAGGCAGTGACTGAGTCAGAGGTCACTTCTTGAAGGAGGCTCTTCCCTTGGGTTTCTGTCCCCTCTCCTCCTCCCTATGTCATGGGTCGCAGTCAGGTCACTTCTCTGCTTCCCAACCCCTGCTTGTAACCAGGCAGGTTTTCCCTTCTTCGGGGGGAATTATACTTTTCTGAAAACCTCCAATCAATTCAACATGGAAGATGGTTCCAACAGCAGTACTCAATTCATCTTTACCAGTAATAATCATGATATATTTAGATCCTAGATTCAAATTGAGCTCTTTGTTCTGTTCAATATGATTTATCACCCCAAATTCTCTATCTCATTATGCATTTCTTATTATTGTTGTTATTACCAATACTGTACCCTCATGATAATTCAGGAAGTGAATTACTTACTAAAAAATTAGAAGGGAAAGCATAAAGAGAATAGAGTACACCTAAGAAACACTAAAACTTATTTTTGTTTCCTGCTTTGCTGAGGGATGTCTCCTGTGAGAAGATGAAGCATATTTTCTAATTCTTCAACGTGACAAAGTTCTAAGATAAGTCAGGCTGTTCCTGTCCAAAATTCCTATAAGGGAAATTTATAGCCTGAGTAGTCTATCCTGAGAACAGATTTCAGATAAACTCCCAGACACAGAGACAAAGAGGAGAAAGAAAATGATGGCTGGGAAAATAGATGTCAGAGGATCACAGAGAGGAATGAAGCTGTCACACAGATAGTGGGTGGTAGCCACAAAGGGTCAGTAAGGCTTGAGGATGAGTGTGGGGCACACAAGGAAAGAATCATACCCTCCAGAGACCAGGAAAGGGGTAATTTTGGCAACTCCACTTGGAAGGAGAGGCAATAAGTTAGAGACTTAGCTCTGTGGGGAAACTGTATCAGAATGCAAGGTATGGGAAAAGATGGGTATCCAGAGACCTAAACCTTAGACTCATCTTTGATGTTCATGAGTTCCGTCTGTGTCTAAATCATCATTTTTAAATCTTTAAACATAAGGAGATAGACACGATTATTTTTCAGGTTTTTTCCAGCTCTGACATTCAACAATTCTATGACAAGAGAGTGAAAGAGAGCCTTTAAATCTAAATAATCTGTTGAGGTAAAATAAAGTGAGAGCAAACAGTGTACCAATGTGTCTCCTAACATTCTCTTTCCTTGTGACAAGCAATGGCTGTTGTGAACTCAGGTCATCTATGTGAGTTGGGAAATGGTCAAAAAAGGAGAAAGGTCCAAGAGCTCCTCCAAGCCAAAAAAAAAAAAAAGAACTCCAAGATATGGTTTTAGATAATAAGGTACACTGTTCCTCAAAGGAAAATATTGTCCATAAAAAGGGAATCTAGACTTCTATTTAAAGGACAGCAAGAAAAAGAGGGGGTGGGCTGGAGGTGCTATAATCGTTAATTAACACAACAGTATTAGTGAACATTTGTATGAGCTCCTGAAGCAACTATAAATCATGGAAAAGTGGTCAGTGGTCAGAGACAGCCAGGTTGTTTCTGAGGTAAATTTTTAACTCTCAGAAGTCTCAGAGTTTACAAAAGTATTCACCAGATCATACTAGCAAAACAAAAATCTTCCACTCTAACTCCAGTTTCTCCTAGAATAGTTAAGAGCTGGAGCATATATTCACTTTTTCTAAGGTGACAAGATTCTTCAGTGAGTATCAAGAGATGCCTATTCAGAAGTTCTGCCAGAAGTATTTACAGACTGAGCAGTTTGCCCCTTAAAAAAAGAGAGAGACAGAGAAAGAGTTTCTCTGAACAGCAAAAGAAACTTTTGATTTGGCAGATCCTTGCTTCCTACATACCGATAGGTTTATCTTTAGAACCAAAAGCGATGCTATTCTAAAATTTGAAAGCTCTCAGATTTAGTAGGCTGAGACATTTTGCTCCTGACGCTGAGAGCTAAGAGGTGACACCTGCACATTATCTCCATGCTGAAATGCAAATTCTTGTTTGGTATCTACCTCTGGCCCATGCTATTTAATTTTGCAACACACACACACACACGAATAAAACCACAGAGTGTTGCATATCTGCTTCCTTTCCAAGCATGAAAGTCTAAGTGTCTCTGGCTAAAAAGCATTCAATTGTTACTTGCTTATGCATGAATTATAAAGCTACACATTGTAATTGCTCAGTAATTTAGCTACAAGGATAGGAAAAAGTACTTTCAGCCTGGATTAGCTACTGCACTTGGTTGCAGAGATCCACGGTGTGCCATCTGTAATGAGGATCAAGCAGGGCTCAAAGGGCTATCTCCAGTCCCTTTTGAGAGCATTCCTTGTTCAGAAGTCCCTTTCCTACAGCTTATATAAAAACAGACAGTTATTTAACTTGATTAAGTGTAGAATATTTTTATGGTTATTATTTTGAGCTCATTGCCAACTTTCACAAACATGCTCATTTACCAGAGATAATTATGTGTGATTTTCTCCTTTAATGAAAGATAAATAATTTGGCAGTCTTGCCTCACATATTTTTCTACTTCAATACAATTCATTGTTTGGTGGGATGTCCTTTATTCTTGTACTACTTGGTGTGCAAAATGAGTTTTCTTTAAATCAATTGTGCTGCTTTTCTGTGAGGCGCTGCTGTTCACACCAGGTTTAGAAAAGACCATTAAAAGCTGATACTACATTAGGCTTTGCTTGTAATAATGTAGCTCTTTGTTTACAACTTACATAATTCACTATAGGGGCAAAGCTTCATCAAATTGGGACAAAAGGAATAGAAAGTACCTTTCTAGAATCTAAATAGAAAGAACAAGCTTTGACTGGCTCTACTTTTCATTATATTTCGTTGCATTAATGCAGAAGACATGTTCCCAGGCCTCAATTTGGAAAAGCAATGATTTGTTGTTTTGTTATATGAGATGGTGTGTGCATGTGTGTGTGTGTGTGTGTGTGTATTTAATATTTTTAAGGTAAAGCCCGTATAGAAAAAATTCAAGAATATATGGCTCCAACTTATTTGATAGTCCCTATCATAAACTCCCAATTAAATCTGAATCTAGACTAGATTCTCCAGACTAAAGAAATATTTGCTTTTAGTCTCACTAGATATTGAACTAAAAGACAAAGATAATTCTAAACTCCAATCCCTTTCTCTCTATAACAGTGCTGTTCGAAAGAACTTCCTGTGGTAGAAATATTGTGTGTGTGCCCTGTTCAATACAGCAGCCACCAGCCTTACCTGGCTATTGTGCACACGAAATAAAGTGAGTGTTACCAAACAACTGAATTTCCAATATCATTGTTTTGATTTAAATTAATTTAAATTTAAATAGCAGTATGTTGCCAGTGACTACTGTATTATACAGCATAGCTTTATACTCATCAGTAGAGTAGGAGAAACACTACCAGTTTGCTCAACTCCAAGGGTTAGGGTTAGGGTTAGGGTTGGTTAGAGTTAGGGTTAGCATGCATCCTTGGGGCATGGCTCCTGAAGTTGTACATGCACAGTCTGCAGCCTTACATGCTGCTTTGCGGAGGAGTTATATAATTAAATGGAAAGGGGAGGATGTCTCATATTCCTCCTCCATCGGGAAATGAGAACCAAGTTAATCTGGCAGACAGCTAACACCTAGAGAAACATTTAAACCTCGTATCCCACTCGACTATGAAACCCAAGTTATGTTTGGAATTCTTCACTATGACTACATCAGCTTCTTAAACCACCTCCTCCTTTAAGTATGTGTATTTAAACCAAACTTTGACTACAGTTTGGTTACTAAGAGTAGGGTGTGAGATAAGAGTGATTCCCCAACCATCTGTTCCATGTCAAAGGCAGAGATATTTTTTAAATGAAAACCATACTCATATCCAACTTCATAATCATATCTCTACTTGGATACCTAGTACGCATGTCAGAATGCCTACTCTGACATGATAAAATGCCCAAAATACAATATGACAGGATACTTAATTTCTCCTCAAATCCTTTCTTCTCCCAATCTTCTCCATTTCAGCATATGCCATCACCATTCACCCAGCTTCACAGGCCCAAAACAAGGTTAGTTTTCCTCTCCATCTTCTCTCCACTGACATTCTCTATCTAATCCATCAGTGAGTATTGTTGGTTGTACCTTGAAAACCTGTCTAGACTCTGATCCTCCTCCACAAACCACCATCTTCTCTTGCCTGATCTATAGCAACAGCCTTCCTACTCTTTGCATCTATCCTTATATCCTCCTGTGCTCTTCATAACCCGTTGACCATACCTCATGGTGGGAAGACACTAATAAATACACCTGGTAACACCTTGCTATCTAAGCCCCGACTATCTTAATTTATCTCAACTCTCATCCTACCATAGTGCCTCTTCCATAGACTTCCTGCCATTCCTCAAACACAATAAGCTCATACCTTCCTTAAAGTCTTTCACTTACTCTTCACAGAGTAGAATGCACTTCCCCACATCTTCCCACAGCTTGCTTCCTAACAGTTGTTATCCTGATCACCATAAACTGTCATTTTGTATCCCTCCTCTTACTCTTCCTCAAAGTGCATGATATTATGTGAAATTATATCATTTCATTATTTGTCTTTCTGTTTTTTTCTGTGGTTTCTTCTGGCTTTTCCTATGAGACTGTATGCTCCCATGAAATCAAAGATTTCATGTCTTATATACAGAACTTATCTCAGCACATAGAGCAGTGCCCCCAAATTTGTGGACTAGATTAACTGAATTTGATTATATCACTCATCCAAACACACAGACACAGTGAAACACAGATATGTGCACAGACACACATGCCACACACTCATACTCTGTAAAAATTTCAGAGACTTCTCCTTGGTTTTGTGGGGAAAAAAGAAAAAAAAAGATCTTTAACTTGGGTAACAAGGTTTTGTACAGTATGGCTTCCACCTATCTCTTCAACATTATCTCAAACCACGCTGATACCTCAGCCTCTTCATTTTAGCCACACCAACCTCCTTTTGTCTCTTGTACTCAGCACGTCTCTTCACTAAAAAGACTTCTGATATATCCACTGCTTGGAAGGCTTCTGTCTTTTCCTCCTGTTCAAGTTAATTCCCACCGATCACTGATGTACTAGAACAAGAGTCCTTTCCGCATAGAAACATTTCCCTAACTCCTTAAATAGGTCAAATCTTCCTACTTAAGCATGAGACTCCCATGAATAAGTGGAGAAATGAACATCAATAATGTGGCTTATGATTCTTGGGCCTCTGAGGATGTTTGAATATTGAGACTTTACCTGCTGCTTATGGTATTCCAAGTAATTAAAACTCATGTGTAGTTACACATTAGTCACATTCCCCCAACTGCAAGGGATGTCGGAAGGGAGATGGAATGGACCAGCAGGCTCTGCATGCTTTCCATCACCATAATGGTGACAAAGACAAAGTTGACATTGCAGAAGTTACCAGAGCTTCTATTTACCTACTGATATTTACTGTGTTCTCATAGGAGAACAAGTAACATCATTCACTTCAGATAAGGTAGGTTTGACAATGCACTGAATGTTAAAAGGAAAAGAGCCTAGATAAAATGAAAACAACACTGTGTCCTGGTGAGAGGAAGAGATGGATGGGCTATATATAAATGTGAGTTCATTAAACATCAGGAGACAGTGATTACAACAAGGGTTGGTACAGTGTGCACTATGTCATTTTCATGAGTGTATTTTCTAAATATCATTTACAAAAAGACTACAAGTGAGAAATTTATCAGGAAAAACATTTTTAAAGGCATGTACTAAAATGTGAGAATTGGGGAGATTTACTAAAGTATCAATTAGTTAAGTAGGTGTTTATACACTCATTCCAAAAGGAGAGAAGCATGTCTCTGTAATCTAAGAATCTGTCAGAGGACTGAGCAACTAATTGGCAGGTCACTGAACAAAATCCTCCAGCTACCTACACTGGTTCCATGTCTGAGTGGGATTCAGCAGTCTTGGAGAAATTTGAGGATAGGGAATAAAACACACAATATCCACGCAATGAGTCTGCACTAGGACTCTGCTGTTCACTAATTATATAGGACCCTGTATATTTAAAGTGAAAATTTGAGTGTCCTCAAGTAAAAGGGAGCCCATAGCCAGAGCGTCTGTCACACAGCACAGTAAAGCCAAGGGCTACATTAGATACTGACTCAGTTTGTGCCTCTCCTGATGTCCTTAATTAACTATAATTATAATCCATCTCACACCCATAAAAGATTCATTTTTACTCCTGTCAACAGTTTTACTTGTGGATTTTCCTATAATAACAGTTCTCCTGTCTATTCTCCAGCCAGATGGCACCTGTCCACTCAGCCATGCCTCTCAAACATGGTTGTGTCCTCGCTCACAAGTAATCATGGCTCATCAGGAAATTGACACTGACATTCCCTGATCATCTTCTGAATCAGCTATTTTTTGAACAGCTCAGGAGCTCTTATCAACCAGAACCAAACAATAACACTACTGAAGCTTCCTGACATGAAAAAGCAACATAACCACGCTCTATGAAATGTAAGAGGGTAACAAAGATTAGGTGTGTTTTAACCATCAGAAAGCCTATATTGAATTATAAAACAGTAATTCGCAAGCTTAGTTTTGCAGGTTCTAGGTTTTATATTTCTATATGGATATTTCAAAAAACATAAGCTTAATTTTCAAAAGAATTAACTTCAGTGCTAAAAAAGAAAAAGTTTTTAAATTTACTTAGTAAGTATTTATTATTCAGGAACAATTCCAGAACATGGGTTTAACAGTGCAGGAGGTAGTGTCTATTCTCCACAGTTTTATACTTCAGGGATCAGTACAGAGATGTGAATATACCATCAGTTTGCAAAGTAATAAGTGCTCTTAAAGACAAATGTAGGGCTTGGGGAAGTAAGTTAAAGTGACTGGGCTCTGCCTTGGTCAATCATGAAAAGCTTCCTTGAAGAAATGATATTTCAGCTGAGACATGAACTAAGCGTTTGAGTTGTTTAGGCCCCAGGGAGGGTGGCTATAGGGGGAGTAGGCAGGAAAAGTATCTCAACAGAGAGAATGCTGTGCTATCTTGCATCAGAAGCATCAAAGTTTAACCACATTCTGAAATCCTGGGAATGACTAGGATTAAAAAAATCAATTTAAGAGACTCAAAATTGTCATTTCCACATGGGGAAAGAGAAAAATCATACACGACATCCTTCCATTGATGTAACTCTCTCATAGGTGAGGTTTGTGGTAAGTTGAGGTCAAGTTTGACTTACTAGAGTGTATTTAAATTGCCTCCTGAGGTAATGACAACAGGGATAGAGAGGGGGATATTAATATAAATTATATTTAATAGGGAGAAATTGGAACTCAACCCTTTAACAAGGCCGTAAAAACACAAAATCTTTATCATAGGCGGGGAAATAATTTTCCTCCAGACTCAAATAATTTGGCAAGTGAAATAGGGTCTACGCCAAAGATAATTGGAGACAATGAAGATAAATATGCCAATGTGCTATATTCCTTCTCCTTACCACATGTAAATACTTCTTAAACCAACAGTTATTTCCTGCAAGATACTTGGCTAAGCACAAAGATTTTTTTTTTTTTTTTTTTTTTTTTTTTTTGCGGTCCGCGGGGCTCTCACCGCTGTGGCCTCTCCCGTTGCGGAGCACAGGCTCTGGACGCGTAGGCTCAGCAGCCATGGCTCACGGGTCTCGCCGCTCCGCGGCATGTGGGTTCTTCCCGGACCGGGGCACGAACCCGCGTCCCCTGCATCGGCAGGCGAACTCTCAACCACTGCGCCAAACAGGGAAGCCCAGCACAAAGATTTTTAAATGAGCAAAATGAAGTCATTTTCCCAAAAGAAAGATCAGGTGATAAAAACAGTGATTTTAACACCGGGTGACAACTTTTATGAAAAGGAAGACACAGGGAGCAAATGAGAGTAAGGAATAAAGTGGCCCACTTGAAAGAGAGAGGAATTCCAAAGCTTCTCAGATGAGCTCACACTTTGACTTTCTTACATAATTCTTGGGAATTGCCCGGTGGGCAAGCTGGGGGTGGATGGGGTGCATTTGTGGCAAACACGTGAGAGGGCTGAAAAGAGATTCACAGGAACCAAGGATAGTTTGCTATGGCTGGACTAGTTTACGTTGGTTGGACTAGTTTACTCTGAGGGAATGGCAGGATGTGAGGCTGGGTAAAAAGCAGGAAGATCAGGAAGAAAGGGAAAGGCTTATTTGTCATTTTTGGAGTTTGGGCTTCACCTTACAGTCAATGTGGGGTCATTAAGGGATTTTCAAAGACATGAAGCAGCATGGCCAGAATTACATTTTTGAGGATCACTTAATTGTAATAGAAGAATTTCAACTGGATCATCCAGAGGGCAAACAAAAGTAGGGGTTCAGGTTTCCAATTTTATAAGTTAGATTATTTTAATAGCTTTCTGTGCTGATTGCAGTTGCGATGGAATGGATACCAGGAATTTGACAGATACTCAGAAGATAAACTTCACGCAAATTATTGCAAATGGGCAATGGTTAACAGAAACTCTCACCCCAAATTCAGAACGCACTCACGCTGACAAGTATAAATATATTCATGAGGAAAATGGAATAATGTATTTGAAATAATAACTGTGCTGCCAGTTTATACGGATACTGTAAACCAAAAATTACCATTAACTTAAATGGCCACTGATTATATGGCATTTCTTCTTTCTCAGGATGGGAAAGGCTATAAAATTGTATATACAGACACACACAAATTACAGAAAAAGAGGTATGTGTCAGGAGGGAGGAAAATTAAATCTTTTAAACTGTTAAAATACCTAAAGGATTTTAGAAGCCACTTTCCCACATACTATTTGGTGAATTACCATTTAAAAAAAAAAGTCAGTCAAACCAGAAAAATATTCCTGAAAAATACAAATGATTGCAGGTAAAGAAAACTGTTTAAAATAAATGAAGGTTTACTGAACAAAATCTGCTTAATAATTTTGGCTGAAGGTTGTAGACAATACATGGCAATAAAAGCAGGTACCTTAACATTTCTGCCAGGCAAAAAGAAACAATTCAGCAAGCAACCGTGAACTGATATGCAGCTAAATAAACAACCAGCAATAAACACTGCTATGCAAGTGCTTTTTACATAGCTAAACCAAGCTGGGTGGCTTTGGAGTTGGAGAAGGAAGTGCTAAATATGTAATAGCCTGGGGCCTCGCTGGACCAAATAACAGTTATTTTCGAGTAGGTCAAGCAAGAGTCAATAAAAAAGAAAGCAGGATTGAATGTTGGGTTCAGCGTAGGCTAATAATGCCCTTCTGGGATAAACTTGGGTTGCAAATAGCCAGAACCAACTACCAGTTCTGGAAGTATAAGTTGAAGAGCTAGAAAATTGATAAATTCTGCAAACCAGAGTCATCCTGAACACAGATTCTCTGTGTCAATGATTTTTCCAACATGGTTAGCAGAAACACTTGCAATGGAATCACAGGTAAGCTTATTAAATGCAGAGTCCTGGACATCACTTCCAACATACCAAATCAGAATTTCTAAGGGAGAAGCCTGGGAATTAAATTATTTAACAAACTTACCAATGATTATGCCTTCTAAGGTATGAAAACTATTTTTGGTTGTTTTATTGCTTTTTGTTTTATTTTCAAATACTATGGTTTATATATAAATGTAGGGATGGATAGTGAGGTGATAGATAAAGAAAGGTAGATGGATACATACATATAGATAATTAGATATATAGCTAATTCTAGGTCAATTTTTTTTTCTTTTGCAGCAAGCAAGAGCTCAACTGGTTAACACCATATTAAAGACAGAGACTGTTTACAAAGCAGGTTCTTTTGAGATAGAACAAATATACACGCAACAATTAGATGATATTAAGGTACTTTATAATCAAGTACCAAACTGTGTGAGGCAAAACATGTTCACCAAGGTGAATCAAAAGATGGACATGCCCTTTATTCTTCCTACTCCTTGGCTTGCCTGCATCCCTTCAAGTAATTAAGGTTTCTGTACAATAACCTATCATAGCAACTCAACATTATTTAATAAACTTTTAAAAAATTATACCATAAAATCTTTGTTGAGGGAGTGTTATTTATGAATTTCTTTGAAATAATGAAAATCTTTTGTTTTTCTAATGGGAGAAAAGCAAAGTAATAAGTGCACACACTTAGCAGATTACATATAAACAATGTCTTCAAGGGCATAATTTTTTCTCTCTTAAGTCCATGAATCTCTTTTACAGATACATTGGTGACAAAGTGGAACACTAAACAGACACTTCACTTCCTGCTTTTTCATTGGGTTTCTGTTGAAGGGAGAGGGTGAGTGGGGTCAGGTTTGTGGGGTGACGACAGTTGTCAATTAAACACTATAAAATTTTATAGACCTATGAATATATGTGTATGCTGCAAATCCTGAAACCATAAATCCACCTGACTATTGTGAAATCCATCACTATAGACCATGAATCTAGAGTAAACCTCAAGGTTATGAAAACTACTAAATAAGTTTGTAAAGACGTACATAATTTACCAACCTGCTCTAATTTAGATTAGCAAATTCTTCCCTCCTGATGGGCACTGCAGAGAGTAAAATGAATAAAACCTGTCTTACTGTCTGCTATTTCTTCCACAAAAAGGCACTGGGCAAGTAGGTGTGTGACAATTCTCAATGCCATTATCAACAGTGTTTCTTTAGTTAATGCTCCTGATAAATAATAATTTTTGAACCCATTTCTTATGAGAGTGCTGAGAAATGACAAACTTCAAAATCTAAAAATTACCTTAAAAAAGAATAAATTATCAAACTCATCTCTTAAACATTAGAGTTGCTTCTAGATCCCAAACTCCCACCTGCTAGTCAATTCCATTCCTAGCAGGAAGGCACAGAGGGTGGCAAGGAAAAGATTCAGCTTGCTGCTTTACTCAATCCTATTTGGAAATTACCCAGCTTTGTGCCCAATTGACCTTGCCAGATTTCATCTTTTTCCAACACAGAATCTAGGGTAGACTCATTTTTTTCCCCCCATGGTTGATCAGAAACTGCAAAATATTGAAGCAGTTGACCTCAGGATATGACTGTATAAGTAAGCAAGTAGTCTCCAGGTTGAGGCCATAGAAGAGCCATTCAGTATATTGTTATTTCCTTTAAGATTTGTTATGGTGAACGGTCTAAAAATATCTATGTCTTAGAAAATACTTTGGCTCATACTGACTTCACCAATTTGGATGTAATCTGAATAAAATACGAAATAATCCCTATTTATTTAAAGGACAAAATAATGAAGAATTTTCCTTTTCCACCTTTGGTTACCACTGATAAATCATCTTTGTGAATGAATTAGGAGAAAGAAACACCAACATTGTGATTCCTGGGCAGACTATTCATCTTCTTGTCCATCAGTGAGTTTCTTTAAGAAGAACAAAAATACCTATGGTTACAAGGTAAGTGGGAAGATCTGAAAAAAGAATTTTTTTGTAAAGCTTTTTATCAAAGCGAAATTGCATTCCTCATATGTATAACAATAATATGGCTAATATGGTCTGTTTCCTTTTAAGTCCTAAAAAGTGACTGTGGTTTTACCTAAGATTATCTAAAAATCAGTATTGAAATAATTGGGTAGGTATTAAACTATGCATCATTCCTCTACCAGGGACAAAAAAGTCCTGATCAATTGGAAAAATCCACATCAAAACTCTGGGTTGGCTCAAGTTCATTTTCATCATAATCACAATCCTGTTTATCACAGGAAACAGACTTCACATTATTTCAGGGTTTTCCTAGAGACTGAAATACGCATTAAAAGCTTCTTTTTCTTCCTTCCTTCCTTTTTCCAGCAGACCTCAGTGCATTTATGGAATTTTTTATAGACCATAGGCAAGTGACATTTAAGTATTTTTGCATAACTGAGGCATATATCAGGCAAGCATATCACGTGTCAGACTCAGTTTCCAGAAAAAAAATTCAGTTCTATGTAGTTGCGTTTCACTTCCCCCATCCTTGGTATATGTGTTCAGCCAAGTGCATGTTTTGTACCTTCAAATATTCAAGTATCTCCTTCCAATAACATCCCAAAGTCTGTATTTTTTACATTCCAGGAAGGAGTACCGTCAACTTGTGAGGATTAGGTTGATTCAGTAGCTGTGTTAGCTTTGGTTATCCTTCATAGTTTTAAGTGGTCTGTAATGGAGGTCAGTAACATTCAAATTCAGCTCTTAATAAGATCATACCAATTTGAAGGAGATATTAGGCTCACATCTGTGCCAAAATGATAGTTGAAATGGAGATCATTTTATAGCTATTTATGGAAGACATTTTATCATTTGGTTTAATAACTAAGAAGTTATGTAGCATTTTGAAAAGTTGATTATTTTAATACATGTGGAAGAATGCTATTGTTCAAGAAATTTAAGACAATCAAATAGAGGTTTGGGGATTTCCCTGACAGTCCAGTGGTTAAGACTTCGCCTTCCAATGCAGAGGGTGCAGGTTTGATCCCTGGTCGGGGAGCTAAGATCCCACATGCCTCACGGCCAAAAAACCAAAACATAAAACAGAAGCAATATTGTAATGAATTCAATAAAGACTTTAAAAATGGTCCACATCAGAAAAAAAAAAAAAACTTAAAAAAAAATCTAGGCTTATCTATGCCTGTTAAACACATAGTCTATCAACTTAATTATCAAATATGCATGATTAAGCACTCTTTTAGGCATTGTAAATATAATCCCTGCCATAAGTGTGTTCGTAGTTCTGTGAAGAAGCTTAGCAACTTTTTTTAGAAGCAACTTGCTTTTTGCTAATGAAGTCATACATAAAATCCCTGTACATTTAAACTTAATTTAATGGCCACATTATTATTTTATAAATATAAGCTTGTAAAGCTTTATTTGTAAAACTAATAAGAATAATGATGCTTTTATTTTTAAAAAATTTGCCTTATGGTTACAAGTCCAACTTAGCCTCTATAGTATTTATTTTTATCATGTATTTTAACTACAGAATATTAAAAACCCTATTTACTCACTAATTATTTGCAAAGATTAGCTGTTATTGAACTACTTATCATGACAATTCAGGATACTCTTCATGTAAATACAGATAGAAAGAAGACTCACAGAATGAATTAATCAGGTAGACTGTGCTAAATATTTTGTGGCATTCAACATTTTAAAAATATGATGTAGGGGCTTCCCTGGTGGCGCAGTGTTTAAGAATTTGCCTGCTAATTCAGGGGACACCGGTTCAAGCCCTGGTCTGGGAAGATCCCACATGACGCGGAGCAGATAGGCCCGTGAGCCACAACTACTGAGCCTGCGCGTCTGGAGCCTGTGCTCCGCAACGGGAGAGGCCACGACAGTGAGAGGCCCGCACACGGCGATGAAGAATGGCCCCCACTCGCCGCAACTAGAGAAAGCCCATGCACAGAAACGACAACACAACACAGCCAAAAATAAATAGATAAAGATTTTTAAAAAATGATGTAATATTTGATTATATGTTTATTATAATCTTTAAACTATTTATTTTGAAATAATTTTAGACTTATAGAAAAGTCTCAAAAATAGTACAGAAAGTTCCTGTATATCTTTCATGCAGCTCACCCTAAAGTTAACATATTTATAACTATAGAGCAGTTATTAAAAACAGGAAATTAACATAGCATTATAATCCTATTAACATAGCAATACAATACTATTAACTAAACTATAAATCTTATTAAAATTTCAACAGCTTTTTTCATTAATCTCCTTTTCCCATTCCCAGAACCAATCTAGGATTCCAAATTGCATTCAATTGTTAGTCATCCAGTAGTGTCACTCCCTGTTTTTCTCTTGTCTTTTATAATCTCAACACTTTTTAAAAGTGCTACAAATTATTTTGTAGACTTTTCCTCAATTCCTTTGATATTTTCTCATTATTAGAATGAAGTTATGAAAACAAAGATTCATCTCTAATTGTATGAACTATTGTGATGTCATTTCCAGTTTTATCTATGGCTTGATCTATTTCATCAATTTGGGAGAATTCCTGTCATATTTGCCCTTCAAATGCTGCTTCTGCCCTTTGTTCTCTCTCTCTAAATCCATTTATACATACATCAGACTTTTGCATGATATTCCTCATGTCTCTTGTGCTCTTTTCTGTATTTTCAATCATTTTTTCTCTCATGCTCCAATTTATTTTCTGTAGACCTAGACTCCCATGCTCTTAGTCTTCTCTTCAGCTTTAATATATTTTTTTACAGACTCTAGCTCAGTTTTTCCATATTTTGATCTATGGTTAACATGTTAATCGCAGTTATTTTGAAGCCCATATCTCATAATTTCAATACCTGGCTTAGCTGTTGGTCTATTTCTATTGTGTTGTTTCTTGGCTTTTGGTTATTGATCCTCAGTCTTGAAATCTGAGGAGTAGTTTACTGAATGTTGGCTGTTTATTGTGAAAAAGTATTGAAGCTCTAGGTGTTATGTTACCATAGATCTCTAGAGAGAAATTATGCTGCTTCTAGCTGACAGAGAAAATATAGGCAGATCTATTCGAGGGCGTGTTCAGACATTATGAGGGCTGATCTATTTATGAATTGCTCTTACATCAGTTGTAATAAACCATCAGGGATTTCAACTGAAAGCCTTAGGTGTTTACCATGACCCTTCTTACTTAAGGAAGCCTAAAGTTACAATTTTTTGTTTCTATAGCACTGTGAGACTTCATAAATCTCTGGTTATCATTTTAGTGTTTTTAATAGCTGATTTTTTTAGTTCTTTGTGTCTCATCCCATACATACACAATTCTTTTCTCCAGGATCTTGTCTCATTAACTGTTGTCTTCATTGGTAGCTTGAAAACCATTTTGTTTAGATATTGTTTTCTTTTCTCTCCAGCCCAGTGAAATTTGATATGCTCTGGGCTACTGCTTTTTCTTAATTAGCAAATGCCCTAAGCTGAAAAACTGAGGGAGGGTATACCTTGGTGCATTTTCTCTCTCTCCAGAATCTTGGCCTTTCTGATATATTCAAATTTTGTTGTATTTTACTCAATTATTTTTGGTGAAGTGTTAGCTACTACATCATAGTTGGAAGATGAAGAACTGTTACAGACACTTTACTGTCTTAATTTCTTAAGTACATGTTTGATGCCAGTACAATGTGACTGCTCACTGCAGACAGCTCTTTGGTCTGTTTGCAGTGGTCCCTTCTATTATCCTGGAGCAGAGGGCCAGATCCCTGCCTCCATCAAAGTGCCCTCCCTAGGCGCCCACCAGCTCTGTCCACAGGTCTTCCTCACAGAATTCTCCACCTCTTCTGGCTCATAAGACTTTTAAATCCTTTATTGGTCTTAGAGTCTATTTACTCTCAGCCAAGGTGACCTAACCTCCAATTAGCCGGAGTAGCATCCAATTAACATGGAATGTAGCATATTTTCTTCATCTCCAGTGAAAACCAAGACAAATTGTTCCCTGAAAATATCACATTCATTTAAAATACATATTAAGGATGCATTAATTAACTCGGGAGGAATCCTTTCACAAAGTATATGTATATCAAATCATCACATCATACACGTTAAATATCCTACGATTTTGCAATCGTACCTCAATAAAACTTGAAAAAATATCCATCAAATGTTTGATTTCATAGTATTCAGAGAGGTAATGAATATCTCTCTGTCTTAAAATCTAAAGCAGCATGTATTTTCCCCTTAATATCTCTCTTCTTTTTATCAGATACAAAAGCAAAAGTCAAAGTGAGGAATTCTCTTTTCATGGAGTTATCATTAATATTGCATAGTTGGTCATAAGTTACATATCCATATCAAATCAAACATTAAAATTCCTTTCTCATTGCCTTTAGTTCTTAGTAAAATTTGTTTCACTTTACACTTTGGCTTTTAGCTTCCTACCAAGTTTTGAATCATTCTCCTAGTCTCATATGTTTATCTTTTTTTCCTAACATTTTTATCTGACTACCTAAAGCCGAAATTCAAATGTTCATGGATCCATACTGGATTCTTTCACTACATTCATATTTTCTTCTTCACTGAAATAGTTTTCATAATCAATATGAAAGTTCTGAAAGCATTCTAAGATTAAATTTTTTTCCAGAATCTCATGGTGTGGAGAAATATCTTCATATTTTCTGAAATGTCTGAAGTCTAACTTCCTTCATATCATCCATTATCTAAAGATACAAAACAAGGCACTAAAAATGATCTATTATAGGGCTTCCCTGGTGGCGCAGTGGTTGAGAGTCCGCCTGCCGATGCAGGGGACACGAGTTCGTGCCCTGGTCCGGGAAGATCCCA
>NW_006783110.1:1594622-1615864 GCF_000442215.2 Lipotes vexillifer | reverse complement strand
AAAAAAAAAAAAAAAAAAAAAAAAAAAAAAAAAAAAATATCTATTATGTTACATTCATTTACAAGATTTTCTGAATTGACAAATTATTGTTTATTCGACAAATATTCACTTTTGCTCATTTCAGTTTCATGATATACTAAGCTTATATTATTTGATATATTACAAAAATATTTTGCAAAGTATATAATATGCTGTATAAGATCCAATTGAAATTCATACTAATTTCAATATCCTCAGAATAAGAAAATATTGATTGATATTTATAAGAGGACCAAGCACAAATTAGATATTTTTAACAACTTTCCAATACAATTTTCGAAGTTGGGGCATAGTCTTTACCAGCATATTTATTATTATAATTTAACTTTATTTTTTTTAATTAATTTATTTATTTTTGGCTGTACCATGTGGCTTGCGAGATCTTGGTTCCCCGATCAGGGATCAAACCTGGGCCACCTGCAGTGGAAGAGTGCAGTCCTAACCACTGGACCACCAGGGAATTCCCATAATTTAACTTTAAAGTTATGCAGAAAATTAAATGAGAACCTTTCCAAAATTTAATTTACCCTTGAGTAACTTCATTGGTAAGCTTCAGAAAAGAGGTACCGATGAAGAAAACTTTGCAATAAATCTTCATTATCCTCATATGTAAATATCACTGCTTGGTTTAGTCAGTTCACTTAATAGATTAATCACTGCTTGGTTTAGTCAGTTCACTTAATAGATTAATGATAATAAATAAGATCCATATCTCATGCATAACTAATTGATATATCTATTTCCGGATCCTCATGTGGTTGTGGTCATATGTCATGTTCTTACAAACTACTTGTTATAAATATCATCACTGTAAGTATAATGGCCTTATCATGCATTTCACAAATCAGATAAGTTACTTGTAAAGAATGTAAACCATTAGACATATTTTAGCTGGGATGGAAAATTTATTTTTGGTATATATAGAAAGCCTCTGTAGCTTTTCAAACTGTCAAGAAACTGGAACTATTTAAGAACTATAAGCCTGTTGCCTGTGTGGTTAATGACACTAGGTCCAAAGCGGGGAATGAAACAGAATGCCTCAAAGCTGAGGAAGAACATTTAAAAGTCTAAAAAAAGAGTCATGTACCAAAATGTGCATTGCAGCTCTATTTACAATAGCCCAGAGATGGAAACAACCTAAGTGTCCATCATCGGATGAATGGATAAAGAAGATGTGGCACATATATACAATGGAATATTACTCAGCCATAAAAAGAAACGAAATCGAGCTATTTGTAATGAGGTGGATAGATCTAGAGTCTGTCGTACAGAGTGAAGTAAGTCAGAAAGAGAAAGACAAATACCGTATGCTAACACATATATATGGAATTTAAGAAAAAAAAATGTCATGAAGAACCTAGGGGTAAGACAGGAATAAAGACACAGACCTACTAGAGAATGGACTTGAGGATATGGGGAGGGGGAAGGGTAAGCTGTGACGAAGCGAGAGAGAGGCATGGACATATATACACTACCAAACGTAAGGTAGATAGGTAGTGGGAAGCAGCCGCATAGCACAGGGAGATCAGCTCTGTGCTTTGTGACCGCCTGGAGGGGTGGGATAGGGAGGGTGGGAGGGAGGCAGATGCAAGAGGGAAGAGATATGGGAACATATGTATATGTATAACTGACTCACTTTGTTATAAAGCAGAAACTAACACACCATTGTAAAGCAATTATACTCCAATAAAAAAAAAAAGTCTCATCTAATGGGAGATCTCAGTGGGAAAGGTTTTAAGCAGTGTGCAATGTGGAAGGTCATAGACAAAAACTTCGTAAAAACTCTTTCTGTCTAGAAAATAGTCTTCTGCATAATATCTTCCCCAAAATGGCACATTAAATAAAAATAACTTCTTGTTAATTTCACAAGTTTAGCATACTACTTTTATCTAATTGGATATCCAAATATTTGGTCATGGAAAATAAATATGATATGGGCTGATACCCAAAGAAATCTCATGACCTTTATTTAGTGAATTGTAGTTGTCTATTTTAAAATTTAAACTATCACTAAGGAAGCCAAGTTGACAGTTCAACATGGCATTCTTTTTCTTTCCCGAGTTTAACTTCTGCTTAAGTGCTATGATTCATCTAAAAGGAAAGAAAATGAACACAAAAAGGCACAAACTTGGAAAAATTTGTCATCTGAAGACAATGAATATATATATATATATATATCTACACACACACACACAGGCGGAGCTACACAATATCTCTTTTAATTTTATTTTTATTTTAGGCTGCGTTGGGTCTTCGTTGCTGTGTGCAGGCTTTCTCTAGTTGCGGTGAGCGGGGGCTACTCTTCATTGTGGTGCGCGGGTTTCTCATTGTAGTAGCTTCTCTTGTTGTGGAGCACGGGCTCTAGGCATGTGGGTTTCAGTAGTTGTGGCACGCAGGCTCAGTAGTTGTGGCTCGCGGGCTCTAGAGCGCAGGCTCAGTAGTTGTGGTACACGGGCTTAGTTGCTCCGTGGCATGTGGGATCTTCCTGGACCAGGGCTCGAACCCTTGTCCCCTGTATTGGCAGGCGGATTCTTAACTACTGTGCCACCAGGGAAGCCCCACAATAACTCTTTAATACTACTAAATCATAGTCTAGAGTGCTCCCTAGATAAAAACAGTGCTTAATTAACCAAAACCACAATAATTCAAAATTCTATTTACATTATTGATCCTAGCACGTCTTTGCTACCTTGAAATAGTAAAGCACTAAAGGTGAGGTGTATACAAATACAGTAATAAGCAAAGGTTGACTATAATCACAAGATGGATTCTCCATAAAGCAATTTACTGTGTTTAGTTCAATGAACAGACAGCGGTTTCTTCTCGTGTGTGGCCAATGCCATCTACTGATTTATGCACTAATGTCTTTAAAAATGCTTAGGAAGCTTACATCATAGGACTAGCAATTATGTCACCTGGATTTAAGAGCAAAAACAAACAAAAATCATCTTAAATGATTAGAGATGGTCTCTCCATGTTTATCAGAGGATATACAGTTTCACCAGTCACCCCTCTCTCCCCAGGTCTTCCCTGTAGCTGAGAAGTCATGATTCGCTATAGAATGAATAGATGTTTTACAAGAAGGCAGAATAATTAAAAATGTCGACTTATCAAAATCCTTAGTTTAAAAGTTACATCCACTAAAATGCATTGTACTACATCATATTTATCTTTGCTCTCTTCCAACTATAGCTTTGTTAATTGCTTCCTTTCTGTATATCATCTGTCATGAGCCATTGTTTTATTAAATCATTTAAGTTTGGTTCACCCCCCCTTTATAACTCTCCTCACTCTCTCTTCTACCTCTATACAAATAACACCTCTAATATGTACACTTCCTTCAATATCTGACCTTTACATAAAAAACGAGAGCCAGTTTCAAAGTACACTAAACTTATATTATTTGATATATTACAAAAACATAAGTGTAGATAAAATGGAATCCTTCATGCTCACTTAACAATATTTTAGCTGCCTCTATGTTTCTGCCCAGACAACCTCCTCCATTTCCCCCTGAATAAGTTATAAATAATGCAGGGCAATAAAGATAAAATTTATATTGTACATGTGGGACCAAGAATTGTTGCTCAACACTGTACCATGCTGCACTCCAGCTTACGATTGTGAACAACTGTGAAGTATTTCTAAAGTAAAGTCACACAACAGTTAAATTTAGGGACATTATTTACCTAGATGCTCTTCAAAAGCTGAAAACAACAGAGACAGGCATCACAGTTCATGTTCCACCTGATAAGTCATTCTGGCATTTTAATTACCTAAGTACTGGTTCATGCAGAAAGAGGTTCATGTTGTTTTCTTCATATGGTGGCAGCAGCAACAAAACAAACCCAGGCTCACCTGGGAGATCCAGACACAGTGCTTTAAAAATGGCCCTAACAGGGTGACAATGAATCTCCGACCTCCTGCCTAACCATCTCTTTTCCTTTACTTGGTACCACGTCTCTAGTCCCAATTCCCCTTATTTCATTCCAGATTTTGAGCCCCTGATCTATCTTGACAATCAGCTGGATGTCAATGAATCCCTAAAAACCAAGATGCTAGCCAACAATTGCTTCTACTTAACCCTCCTGCACTTATTCATATATCAAAAGGGGAGAAACAGCGTTGACAGTCTAAAAGGATTAAGGTATAAGGTGGACATTTTGGAAAAGTCATGTCTTTCTCTCCTCAGTGGCTCCTCATACATGACTTCCAATGCCAGTTGCTCTTACCAAGTAATAGAAAGTAAAAACACAAACTAGGGCTTCCCTGGTGGCGCAGTGGTTGGGAGTCCGCCTGCCGATGCAAGGGACACGGGTTCGTGTCCCGGTCCGGGAAGATCCCACATGCCGTGGAGCAGCTGGGCCCGTGACCCATGGCCGCGGAGCCTGCGTGTCCAGAGCCTGTGCTCCGCGATGGGAGAGGCCACAGTGGTGAGAGGCCAAAAAACAAACAAACAAAACACAAACTAGAATATCCTCTGTGCTAGGAAAACAGCCATCTATAGACACCTGATACACAGGGCAGTTGATCCAAATACATGAGCAAGCAATGCTACAGGGGAGCTAGAAGAGAGTAGCAAGACTCCCTTTACCAGAGCAGTGCTCTGTATTATTCCAGATATTCAGCATCAACTTATACAAAAGTCTAGGATTCGAGTAGGGATCTGCATAATTTTCTGTATCATGTAGTCAGATACATCTTTTATTTATCACCATGTAGGGAATGTCATTATTCTAGTGATAATGAATATAATTAAATATTTTAATTGGTATTTTTAAAATGTACCTCAACATCGCATCGCAACTTAACAACTACAACAAAATAGTTAAACAACAACAACAAAAATTCTCCCATGGGATTTTTGGGATCAGAAATACTACCCCAAGGTCCAGAAGACCGAATGTTCTTGAAAATTGAAAAATGATAAAAATATAAATAGGTAACCTTACAACTCCAAATAGAACTAGAACATAAATTAAGCTGAATATTCAAACAATGGGTAGGTCAGAGTTTACTGCCCTAAGCATCAGATCGCTAAAACAAAGTGGGGCCTTTAAGACATGCTCTCAGGAGCTTAATGTAGCAAGATAAGGACTCTTTTCCCATAGATGTTCCTAGAGCTGTTATGTGTAAGTTCTATGACACTGGGTAAACGAAACACCCTTCCTGCTCCTCAGACTCCTTGGTAAAAAGAAGATGGCAAAACCTACCTGGTAAATTTACCAGGTCAATTATTTACTCATTCAATGTAAACATAATCGAGTGCATTATGTGC
Organism: Lipotes vexillifer; assembly: GCF_000442215.2. Taxonomy (NCBI): domain Eukaryota; kingdom Metazoa; phylum Chordata; class Mammalia; order Artiodactyla; family Lipotidae; genus Lipotes; species Lipotes vexillifer. The sequence goes on along the minus strand of NW_006783110.1, from coordinate 1,610,547 downwards.
CTTTTCCGAGGGCAAAATATATAGGCTCATTTCAGAAAAGGAAATTCTACCACTCCTTGAAAACACTTTGGCATTTTTTCCCTAATATTTGTATCACCACATCATAATCCTAAATCCTGCTTTATTTACTAAGCATTATATCATAAGAGGCACATGAATTTTGGAACTAGAAACCTCAGAAATCTGAATCCCAGCTCTTCCATGGAATTGAAAAGTTTATTTAAATTCTGTGAGTCTCAATTTCTTTACTTTGATAATGGGGATAATATTAGCTACCTCATCCACTTCATAGGCTCCTTTAATGAGATAAGGATTGTAAAAAGCCTGACACAGAATTTAATATATAATTCATCAATAAATGTTACCTTATTCCCATTCTACACCAAAACCTACTGAAGTCGAGATAAGGCATCTGTCAAGCAAACCCATCCATCAACCAACTAGGAACCACACTCAGGACTTCAGTGCTTTGAAAGGTGCCACGAAGGGCTGTGTGTGTGTGTGTGTGTGTGTGTGTGTGTGTGTGTGTGTGTGCATGCACGCATGCGTGTGTGTCAGCATGTGTGTGTTTGTGTACACACATCTGTGTGCCTTCATGTACATTTCCTTAAGACCCTGCAAGTGGAAGCCTCTTCAGGGGCAGGGACAAAGAAAATGTCCTGGGAGATGGATGGCTTCTGAAGGACTCCAGAAGAAAGCTGAGGCAGGCTGCTGATTGCTCTGCAGTCCTACTCAGTACCTCTGTCACCAACTGAAAAGGGGTCACCACTCATGTTAGAATCTGCTGGCCTTTCACCCCTGTACAGTCTCCAAACAGCAGTCCTCTCCATCTCTCACCTTAGAGCTTCTGTGCCAAGATGGCATGCTGAGATTTTGCAAGCTCTGAACCAAAAAGGTTATTTTTCAGCTGGATGCGGCTCAGAGAATCTAAGGAGAGTACAAGGTAATAAAATCAAGACTCTGCCAACAACATTACCCCCTTATCCCCTGCCATTAAGATAGTTCTGCTTTACTCTGCAGGATATAAAGAGGATTTAGCTGAATAAATCCTATTATTTATTACAGCCGCCATTTACAACAGAAATAGTTTCCACCCGCCTGCTTAGGAAAATGGGAAAATTATTAGATCATCACTTATGGTCACAGAAACATAAGTCTCCCAGCTGGCAGTGAACTTCATGCCGCAGATAAAAAGATTCAACGCAGATAAAAAGATTCAAGATGATGGAGACTTAGAAGATGACAGAGCAAGGAACAGCAACTTCTGACTTTCTAGCATTTACTCTGAAAGTCACAGGAATATGTCAAACTTTTAGAGCCAGCAATAAGAGCTGTAAACATGAAAGTGCAGGCTCCCACTTACATCAACACAGAAATTTAACCCTGAAGGGAGGCAAAGATTTGACCACAGTCCATTGACAGGTTAAATTTCCTGCTTTCACATAAAGTTGTTGAAAATAAGAGTAAATACAGTCCTTTCAAATAGACACATTCTATCTTTCATTCTTATCCAATCAATCTCCAAATGAAACACAATGCTTGGATACATTTAAGTTCCTTGACACTTAAATGCATTTGTAACATTGGTAAAGGAAAAATTACATATTGTAATGCATTAAAGCAAGAGAGATCTCTATCTCCTGCCATCTTTGAAAGTTTATGTCTATAATTTTCCCTTCCTGAAGCTGTGATTGTTCCAACCTATTATGTTAAGTTAAAAATAAAATATTACCTTTTTTAAAATCACACAAACATTTTGAGCATTTTTTTAAAGAATAATGGCCTTTAGTTGGTTCCTAATTTGATAAGTCTGCTGCCAATTCTGTCTTCTAGTATAGCTTCTCTTTAATAAAAAGCTGTAAAAGTTTACAGGTATTTTTAAATGGCTGTTACTTGTAGGATGTCGATCATACTGTCAAGCATTCCTAGTACCCTGGGGAGCCAGGAAGGACACACATTTTGACAAGATATTAGGCTGTTGCCTAAGGAGTTGGAATCTAGCTTCTGGTTCCACCATCTCTGATGATTATTTGACTTCAAACAAGTGACTTAACTCCATAAAGCCTGGTACACACATCTGCTTCCCATACTAGATTGTAGGCCATTAAGGGGATGTTTTTTAAAAAAGGAAAAAGAGGAAACTTTCCAAGGTGGCAGAGGAGTAGGAGGATGTGGAATTCATCTCTCCCCACAAACACATCAAGAATACCTCTACAAATGGAACAGTTCTCATAGAGCACCTGCTGAACATTAGCGGAAGACTTTGGACACCTAAAAGGATAAGAAAAATCCCCTCACAACTGGGTAGGACAAAAGAAAAGAAGAAAAAAAGAAAAGAGGAATCAAAAAAGGGACAAGTAAACCTGGTGGGCTGAACACTAGCAGAGGACACCTAAAAGGACAAGAAAGATCCTTATGTAACCAAGTAGGATGAAAGCAAGAAGAAGAGAAAAGGAAGAGGAGAGCAAACAGGACAGGACCTGCACCCCAGGTGGGGAGCTGAAGGTGAGGAGAAGTTCCCACATCTGGGGAAGCCCTCTCACCAGTGGGGAGATTAGCTGGGACAGAAGGGTAGCCTTGGGGGCTCGGAGGAGAGCCCAGCAACTGGTCTGTGGCAGGCAGGACAGAGTGACCTATTCAGGTGGTCTGTGCCACAGCCCTGCATGTCCCAGCCTGAGAGAGGTGTCTGTTGGTGCACGTGGGGGCTGGGGGTTGGGTGCTGGAAAATGGGGTTTGGAGAGCAGACTGGGGGAGGGGACTGCTGTTGGCGGTGAGGAAACAGCCTGAGGGGACAGGAGTGAGGAGCTCTGCAACCAGAAATGCTCGTGGAGGAAGCCCAGACCACCACAGAAGCAAAGCGCCGTTGTTGAATGATGCATAAAGGGCGTGGTCAACACTGTAGCCTCTCTCCTCAGGCACCGGCCCCTGCCTCCATGGGCACTATGGAGGACTCCTGAGGGAGTGGGCTCTTGCCATCGCCTCCTCTATCCCCCCACCCCTCCTGGGCAGCTTGCTTGCCCCGATCACTGCCTGATGGGCTCACATGTTCCGACTGCTACCCCAGCACCCTCCCGCCTGGGTGGCCTTCTCACCCCACTCACAACCTCAGCTCCTTCCTGCCTGACAGGCTCGTGTGTTCTGTCAACCTCTATAGCAGATTCTAGCAGGAGGAACGCATGCAGAGGTGGGGCTAACCCAACAGCTGAGCCCCAGAGGCCGTGTGACTAAGGAAGAAGAGCTGAAATCTCCCCTTGCAGCTGCGTGAACTTCAGACTTACACCTCCACTGATGGCTTCCTAAAGTCAGTGCTGTGAAACATCCAAAAGGACAAGAAGTGCTCCTGCAACTGGGACGGGTCTGGCTTTAGCAGCCGTGGGCTTTATGGGCATGTATACACAGGGCTGGGCCAGGCCAGAGTCCAAGTGGCCTCCATGGCTCCCACAGCCAGTCCAGGCACATGACTGCTGGAGTCCTGGGACCTGACCTCAGTGGATCTGTGCTGGTGGCCTGGTGAAAACAATACCTGAGAGTCATCAGGGCCGAGTGCCAGCATATCCACAGTTAAGGTGGGACCAAGAGCAGTGCCAACAAAACGTACTTTGTGAGCCTGCACAATGGGCAAAAGGGGACACAACAGAGCACATTCACGGGTGAACAGCTCCAGAGGAGGAATACTCAGTGGCTTCTCTCCCAGTGGGAGTGCTCCCATCCTGCCTACCTCGCATCACAGATCAGAAACACAGCCAAGAAACAGATCTGAGGACCTCTACTCCAACAACTAGTGAGCAGACCCTGCCCCTGACAGGGCAATGACAACCACAGAGCAAAGGGGAGCCCCTGCTCAATATCCAGGGCAATCTCTGGTCACCACAACACCAGTCAAGCCCCCTATCAAGGGAATAACAGCACACGCATTTGTACCAACCTCACCCACCAGGGGGCAGACACCAGAAGCAAGAGGAACTACAATCCTGCAGCCTGTGGAAAGGAGACCACAACCACAGTAATTTAGACAAAATGAGATGACAGAGAAATATGTTGCAGACAAAGGAGCAAGATAAAAATCTACAAGAACAGGGCTTCCCTGGTGGCGCAGTGGTTGGGAGTCCACCTGCCGATGCACGGGACACGGGTTTGTGCCCCAGTCCCAGAGGATCCCACATGCCGCAGAGTGGCTGGGCCCGTGAGCCATGGCCGCTGAGCCTGTGCATCCGGAGCCTGTGCTCCGCAATGGGAGAGGCCACAGCGGTGAGAGGCCCATGTACCGCAAAAAAAAAAAAACAAAAACAAAAAACTACAAGAACAACTAAATGAAGAGGAGAGCAGCAATCTACCTGAAAAAGAATTCAGAATAATGATAGTAAAGATGATCCAAGATCTTGGAAAAAGAATAGAGGCATGGATCAAGAAGATAAAAGAAATGTTTAACAAAGATCTAGAAGGACTAAAGAAGAAACAAACAGAGATGAACAATACAATAACTGAAATGAAAAATATATTAAGAGGAATCAGGAGCAGAATAACTGAGGCAGAAGAACAGATAAGTGAGGTGGAAGACAGAATGGTGGAAATCACTGCCACAGAACAGAATAAAGAAAAAAAAAATGAAAAGAAATGAGGACAGTCTCAGAGACATCAGGGACAACATTAAATGCACCAACATTTGAATTATAGGGGTTCTAGAAGAAGAAGAAAAGGAGAAAGAGCCTGAGAAAATATTTGAAGAGATTATAGTCCAAAACTTCCCTAACATGGGAAAGGAAATAGTCACCCAACTCCAGGAAGCACAGAGAATTCCATAGAGGATAAACCCAAGGAGGAACACACCCAGATTCATGTCACTCAAACTAACAAAAATTAAATACAAAGAAAAAATATTAAAGCAACAAGAGGAAAGCAACAAATAACATACAAGGGAATCCCCATAAGGTTATCAGCTGATTTTTCAGCAGAAACTCTGCAGGCCAGAAGGGAGTGGCATGATATATTTAAAATGATGAAAGGGAAAAACCTACAACCAAGAATACTCTACCCAGCAAGGCTCTCATTCAGATTTGAGGGAGAAAGTAAAAGCTTTACAGAGAAGCAAAAGCTAAGAGAATGCCCCACCACCAAACCATCTTTACAACAAATGCTAAAGGAACTTCTCTAGACAGGGGAAAAAACAAAACAAAAAACAAAAGAGGCCACAATTAGAAACAAGAAAATCACAAGTGGGAAAGCTCACTGGTAAAGGCAAACATACAGCAGAAGCAGGAAATCATCCATACACAAATATGATATCAAAACCAGCAACCACAAGAAGAGGAGAGTACAAGTGCAGGTAGTGGGAATTGCATTTGAAATTAAGAGACCAGCAACTTAAAACAACCTTGTATATATATATATAGTCTGCTTTATGAAAACTACATGGGAAATGCAAACCAAAAAACCTATAGTAGATACACACACACAAAAGGAAAAGAAACACAAACACAACACTAAAGATGATCATCAAACCACAGGAGAACAAAAGAGGAAGGGAAGAAAAAAAACCTACAGAAACAAACCCAAAACAATTAAGAAAATGGCAGTAGGAACATACATATCCATAATCACCTTAAATGTAAATGGATTAAATTCTACAACCAAAAGACATAGACTGGCTGAATGGATACAAAAATAAGACCTGTATATATGCTGTCTACAAGAAAGCTACTTCAGACCTGGGGATACATACAGACTGAAAGTAAAGGGATGGAAAAAGATATTCCATGCAAATGGAAATCAAAAAAAAGCTGGAGTAGCAATTCTCATATCAGACAAAATAGACTTTAAAATAAGACTATTACAAGAGATAAGGAAGGACACTACATAATGATCAAGGGGTCAATCCAAAAGAAGATATAACAACAGTCAATATATGCACTCAACATAGGAGCATCTCAATATATAAGCCAAATGCTAACAGCCATAAAAGGGGAAATCAACAGTTAACACAATAACTGTGGGGGACTTTCACACCCCACTTACACCAATGGATAGATCATCCAGACAGAAAATAAGAAAACACAAACCTTAAATGACACATTAGAACAGATGGACTTAATTGATATTTATAGGACATTCCATCCCAAAGCAGCAAAATACACTTTCTTCTCAAGTGCACAAGGAATATTCTCCAGGATAGATCACATCTTGGGTCACAAATTGAGCCTTGGTAAATTTAAGAAAACTGATATCATATCAAGCATCTTTTCCAACCACAATGCAATGAGACTAGAAATCAATTACAGAAACAAACTGTAAAAAAAACACAATACATAGAGGCTAAACAATATGTTACTAAATAACCAATGGATCACTGAAGAAATCGAAGAGGAAATCAAAAAATACCTAGAGACAATGAAATGACAACCAAAACATGACGATCCAAAACCTATGGGATGCCGCAAAAGCAGTTCTGAGAGGGAAGTTTACAGCAATACAATCTTACCTCAAGAAGAAAGAGAAAAATCTCAAATAAACAACCTAACCTTACACGTAAAGCAACTGTTGAATGTACATTGGTACAGCCACTGTGGAGAACAGTATGGGGTTTCCTTAAAAACTAAAAACAGAGCTTCCATATGATCCAGCAATCCCACTCTGGGGCATATATCCAGAGAAAACCATAATTTGAAAAGATACATGCACCCCAGTGTTCACTGCAGCACTGTTTACAAGAGCCAGGACATGGAAGCAACCTAAATGTCCATCAACAGAAGAATGGATAAAGAAAATGTGGGACATATAAACAAAGGAATAGTACTCAGCCATAAAAAAGAAAGAAATAATGGCATTTGCAGTCACATGGATGGACCTAAAGATTGTCATACTGAGTGAAGTAAAAGACAAATATCATATGATATCATGCATATATGGAATCTAAAAAAGGGTAAAAATGCACTTATCTACAAAACAGAAACAGAATTACAGATGTAGAAAACAAACTTATGGTTACCATGGGGTAAAGGGGGAGGGATAAATTGGGAGATTGGGATTGACATATACACACTACTATATATAAAACAGATAACTAATAAGGACCTACTGTGTAGCACAGGGAGCTCTACTCAATACTCTGTAATGGCCTATATGGGAAAAGAATCTAAAAAAGAGTGGATATATGTATATGTATAACTGATTCACTTTTCTGTACACCTGAAACTAACACAACATTGTAAATCAACTATACTCCAATAAATTTTTTTAAAAAAAGGGAAAACAAATAAAAAACTTTGTTATTTTTCTGGATAAAAAAATCGCACGTTTTACAATATTAAATATTATAGAAATACATATAGAGAATGAAATTCCCATTATCCCATCCTCTAGAGATAACTGCCTTCAATATTTTTAATATTTCTCTACCTATCTTAGTGTGCATGTATTATTTTTATTGTCATAGTTTGACTTTTTAAACAAAAATGTAATCATGATATACATACTGATCAGCAACTCTTGTTTTACTTTGTAAGGCTACCTTCATAGTATGGAATTACTTCATTATGAATAATATACTGCAAGGTTCTTGTTTCCCATGTACTTAACAACTGCTCAACTGAGGGGTATTTGAGTTGATTCTCATTTATTATTATAAAACATGATGCAATTAAAATCACATATATTTCTTTACACATGTACACACACACACACACACACACACACACACACATTTCCCTTTTAAAGAAACTTCCAGAAGTGTCAGTGGCAATATAGGATCAAAGATATATACATTTCAAATAGTTCTGTCCAACTGTCCTGCAAAAATGTATCAATTTACAGCCTCACCAACAGAGTTTGAGAGTACTCATGTCTTGAAACTCTTTACTTTCTCCTTGTATTTTGTGCAGAACCTGTTATAGTTCTTGGCACATAATCAGCATGTGATACTTGCTTGAAAGGGTGAATAAAAGCATTGATGTCAAACAATCAAATCATTTATTTACACAGTTATAAACATATATAGGTGCATGGATATGTGCATGTATCTTTATAAATGTCATATTATTTACCTCACATTCAACAAGCATCCTAAATAGATCTATTCAGAAGATTTGAGATATGAAATTCCCCATGCATCAGTACATTGTGATTATTTAGTTAAATATAATTTGTGGGTTCTGAGCAGGGGGGACTTAGTCATGCAGTGCTTTCTGGCATTTTCCATGATATACACTTGCATTTTAAAGTCTTGAAATCAATGTAGCATCTCTATAATAACTTTCTTTAGGAGCACTCAACTACACCAAAAATAGACTTATTATGTCTCTATACTTTGAAATGTAAGCTTTCTCTTCAAACTAATGAACTAGTTTCTCTGAACACAAAGTATTCCTTGAAAGCAAGTTCTGTTTAGAAGCTGCTTAACTCTCAGGAGGCAAGACGTTATAAATGTTTAAATTATTATTCCGGGGTAGCAGTAACTTGGGCTTTGAGAGAACTGGACCAACTTCATATTGTGACCAATATTAGGGCCCCTTCACATTATGTAAGAGATGCTTTTGTTAAGCAGTCACTAAGAAAAAAAAAGGTGTCAAATTATATCTTAATTCCCCAGAAGAGATAGACCACTAGACAGGAAACATATTTAAGACAATATAGAATAGAGTTTACAGAATAATAGAGATATTTTAAGTAAATAACATTTTTATTACTCCAGTGTTTTGGATCTATAATTCTACTTTAAGAATTCATAACTGGCATGTATGAATAGTGTCAAATAATTAAATTCAGAACTTAAGTTCAGTACTCAATGAAAGTAGCATTATGGTGTCAAAGTAGTGAGTTCATTTGGACTAATGGGACAAGAAGAGGAAAGATTCAGAACCCAACAGCCAAAGTCACAATGAAGCAAAAGATCAAGGCAAAGAAGTGGCTTAAATGCTAGTGAATATTCCAGAGGCAGAAGTCATGAAGACTCAGAGTCAAGAAAGATAAGTGGCAGAAATGAGGCAGATAGATGGGAAAAGAACTAACATGTATTGATTTCTCATGATACACTAGGCACAATAGCAACATCTTTCCAGACAGCTCTTATTTCTCTTAATCCTCCCAACTGCCTCTGACAGTCATTTATACTGTTATTTATAGAAAAGGAGAGACCTTAAGTTGCTTTGCAAGGGTTACTCAGCTGATAAAAGTCAAGGTGAAAGCAACAAAGAGGGTGTTCTTTGAACTACTCCTTGCTACAGCCCAGTGTGAAGCCCCAAGTCAGAACAATCTATTTTACAACAGAGAGAGAGCCTGTCTCCAAAGTAAGTTTCTGAACTTCTCCCTACGGGAGTAGGAAGTAATAACTCATTTTCCAATATGAGATTAAGTTTAGTCTAGCAGTTTCTGCAAGTATTGTTCCTGGCCTACATCCTTAAATATTGTCAGGTTTCTATTAAAAACATGGGTTTCTAGGCCCAATCCATATCTATTAAGTCAGAGTCTTTCGAGTTAGGAGGCTAGGAAACAGAGCTTTAACAAACATCCCATGTGGCTTTTAAACACAGTGATGCTTTAGAAACACTGACTTAAAGGCTCACAAGTAGGGGATGCTTGACACCTAGCATATTCAGACAAACCTGGTATTTAAAATTCAGAGGAAAGCCATCCGATTTTCCAGTTTCTGAGGATGACTTTAAATGATGATGTAATGAAGAAAACAAAATGGTTTCCATCTTTAACTGATGAGTTAGGTAACAGCAGAAGAAAAAGAGATACATGTTGCAAGTCAATTTCAACAACTGTCAACTAATAAAATTACTAAAAGCTAATAACAGAAATATCAGTTGAATTAAAGCAAATTAAAGGTATCAAAATGACAAACTACCCAATCTTGATATCACTGATAAGTTTTCAGACCTTTAAGGCAAGATGTGATAGCTAGCAATAGTTGGAAGAGTATTTTCTAAAGCAGCTCTTCACCTCGAGTTTCAGACACATTAGAATAAGGGCTCAGATAATTCAAGTTCTACCTTCAATTTAATTATCAATTAATCTCTCTGCTTGAACTTGGTAGACACTATATATGAAGGCCAAGGAGGCCAAGGATCAAAAATACATAAGATTCAGTTGGGAATCTTCCATTAAAATTTTCTAATGGGGAAAGCGCGATTCTTCCTAGACCACTTTTAGCACCTTGGATGGACTCTATTAAGATCAAGCAGAAAAGAAATGTGATTAGAAAAGAAACTTCATTTTCTTTCATTCCACGTGCCTTTCAGAAATGCTGGTTTATTTCTTGTTTGTGTGTTTTTTGCATTTCAAATACCAGTTATGCCCACGATAATTTCCTGACTCACTCACCTAGAATAATTACTCATATCATTCAGGTACAATATTCAAGTATAAAGAGATTTTTAACCCATGAGTACATGGATAAGTTATACAAGTCATCCAGGTAAATAGGGTTAAATTTGCTATGTTTTATCTGTGTTCCCAGTACTGTTCAAATTATTTATATGATTCATCTAATTCAACTCTCAGAACAATTCTGTGAGATATAATGATTATGATATCCTCATTTTCCAAATAAGAGAATCAAGGTCCAGAAAGGACAGGAAAGTTGCCCAAGTTATGGAGATATTAAGTAGTAGGTCCAGGATTTGATCCCAGGTAGTCTGGTTTAATGCCCAAATCTTAACCATTATGTACACTAACAGTAACAATAATGACATACACAAATATCTGGTATCCAAATCAGCACAAATTTCTCCTACAGGGTGCACTTCATTATTTAAAAAAAGAATTAATGCCAAGTTTTATAAAAAAGCATATAGTAGATGATTTCAGTAAGTAACTTTCAAAGTAAAGTATAGATTCCATCTTGATTCTACCTAGCTCATCTTCTAGCATCTATATATACAATGAGGATCAAGGTTTATACTGACAAAGCTGAATCTCTGACAGATTCTAAAGTTTATTTTCAAAAATGAAAAAGAATAGGAATGGTTTCAGTATAAATAACATGTAACTAATTGTTAGCTATTTTATTTATTTCTTTAAACATTGACAATTCACATATGGTTATGGAATAAGGTATATCAGGGTCAAATCCAAGCTTAGTCATTTACTATTGATGTGGCCAAGTAACTTTACTAGGCTAAACCTCACTCTTCTAATCCTATAAATTACGGAGTTGTTCTAATTATTACCCAAAATAATAATGCATAGGCTATATCAGAATCCTTTGGAGTACTGGCTAAAATTACAGACTTTTAAGATTTAACCCAACATATGCTAAATCAAAGTCTCAGACGGTGAGGCTCATCATTTTAAATAAGCCCTCCAGGTGAACCTGTGAGAACAAGTAACTACTGGACTTGATGACTTAAAAATTTCTAAGACACAATTTCCCAGTTGTGTCCAAGATAAATAACAGTTTCTTGTTCCCCCCATTTTAAAGAAAGGAAAGATCAAAGAGTTAATAATTTAATTATATAAAAATATAATTGACAATGATTAATATTCTCTTTATTATTACAAAATCATAAAGCAAGAAAAGACTTTGCAAACTATTTGATATTTTACCTTTAATTAAGACTAGTTTCATCAGGATTGACATACCACTTTTGGAAGACAGTTTCTTTCCATCACTATATTTATCCAAAAATGCAATAGATTCCAAAACTCATCAGCAGCAGATGCCCAGATAGTTACAGTCCCATAAAAAACACTAATTTCTGCCATTACTAGCTTGAGGGAATATTGCTTGAAAATTACTCTATATAAAAAACTAATTTATACTTACCTATAATTCATCCACCACAGTTAAACAGTGAACTTAAAACACTAGAGCACCATAAGATTTCCAGGTAGTGCCTTCATCAATTACAAGGATAAAATTCTAAGATTCTCTCTTGCCTCATAAAAGTAATTCCTTCACTATTTTTAACTCTAACAATATAGGAGAAGTTACATTATTTGGAAATCAGAATGAAGTGAATTTCCATATATCATGCCAAAATACATTTCCTAATAAAAATTCTTAATATAATTAACACTAAATAGATAAATAGTGCTGAATAAATATTTACTGAAATAATGCATTAGTTAACCAGTTTATAATGTTTAAATAGGCCTGAAATAACAGTAACAAAAAACCCCAATAATCCAATTTTTAAAATGAGCAAATGAGTTAAACAGATACTTCTTCAAAGAAGATATACAAATGGTCAATAAGCATGTGAAAAGATATGCAACCTCACAAATCACTGGGCTGATGTAAATCAAAACCACAATGAAATACCATCACACATCCAACAGAATGGCTACTACCAGAAAAACAAAAAACAGAAAATAACAAAATAGGAATCCTTGTATACTGCTGGTGGGAATGTGAAATGGTGCAGCTGTGAAGGAAAGCAGTACAAAGGTTCCTCAAAACTTAAAAATAGAATTACAATATGATCTAGCAATTCCACTTCTGGGCATATACTCAAAATAATAGAAATCAAGGTCTCAAAAAGATACTTGTATTCCCATGTTCCTAGCAGCATTATTTGCAATAGCCAATGTAGAAGCAACCCAAGCGCCCATCAACAGATGAATGGATAAACAAAATACATTGTATACATATAATGGAATATTATTTAACTTTAAAAAAGAAGGTAATTCTATCACATGCTACAACTTGCATGAAGTTTGAGGACATTATGCCAAGTGAAATAAGTCAGTCATAAAAGGAGAAATATTGTAAAATTTCACTTGTATGAAGTACCTAGAGTAGTCAAATTCATACAGACAGAAAATAGAATGGTGGTTCTTTGGTGCTGGGGTTGCAGGAGGGTGGCAATGAGGAGTTATTGCTTAATAGGTACAGAGTTTCAGTTTTGTAAAATAAAAAGCGTTCTGTAGATGCATGGTGGTGATGGTAGGACAACAGGGTGAATGTGCTTAATGACACTTAACTGTACACTTAAAAATTCTGGACCCCGAAGTTCACATTTCAAACAAACAAGATGCCCTCCTTTTCCTTTTTAATTGTTGTAAACTCCTTGAGCATAGGAACTGTGTGTTACTATTTTGTATCCCCAGCAGCTAAAACAAGACCCAGAATGTAGTTTTTTAAGTAATGGCAATTTAACTGACCTACAAAATAAGCAACTTTAATCAAAGTTGTTTTTTTCTTTTCTTTTAGGTAGGGAGAGAAGTGGGATTTGTGTTACACAAGCTGTATGAGTTAAACCTTAACATACAATTCTAATAAAATACTAAAGAAATTGGATTTTATGGGCCAAATGCAGAGAAAACAAGTATATGTATATAGAGAGAAAGGAATCAACACTCAGGAAAAATTTCGGCTTCCCAGATTGAAGAACAAATAAAAGAAGTCTAGAAATGTAAGATAGAATGGTTAGACACATGCCCAATGAGGATTTTTCAAGTGGAAGAGAAAACTGATGACAAGCTTGATATCTTTTCCTCTGACGATTTTAGTAATAATATGGGGGTCAATTGTAATCTGATTAGAAGGACTTAGAAATGATTGTGCATAAAACTCACAGTGAAGAAATCACGAAAACTGGCTTTTCTGAAGATTATAAAGTTTTACAAAATAGTTTTACCATACAGGAGCTCAATCTAACCTAAGTCATAAAAAAATATTATCTGATGTGAACAATATTTTGTGGTATGGTAAAAAACTACAGTACAAAATGGTACCTGATTAATGAATGTGAAATTCTAAAATTGTACTTCTAATTTGAGTTATATATAAACAATTAAATCTATATTTTATTACAAAAGAGTTAAATTAAAATAAAGTTCCAAAAACATAGAATTTGTTTTATTTTTCTACTTTATAATGTTATTGGACACTTCTCTTTAGTGTATAGAAACACATATTTAAGTATACATATCTTATTTATAAATAAGATGCTATCAGAGTGGAAAAAAAACTTGCTTTATATTTTAAAAACAGCTTTTCATGAATTAAATAGATGCCATGAAAAACTTGAAACGCACAGGGCTGTACAAACACACAGGGATTAGAGAGGTTGCTGTATGTTCTCTTTCTGTTCCCCAAAGCATGCTGTCTTCTGTCTGAAGGACCCTCATACAAAGCTCATTGGAGAAACAATCCTCCTAGAGCCTGGTGAAGCTCTGAGCTGAAATTCCATCACTTTTTCTTCTGACTCAAAAAGCGAAATTTATCGGAACCCGAAGCAATTAAACAATTAAAACCCGATCGTTTTCTGAGTCGCCAAGTTACAGTCAGATAGCAGGGAAGCCAGAGGAGCTGGCCTGCGCACATGCCCCTCGGGTGCGTGGTCTCCCTCTGGCTCTGCTCTGTACCTTGGGACACTGACCCCCTCCAGCCTGCATTCTCAGGCTCCCCCATCAGGGGGCGACTGACTGGCTTTGGCCTATGGCAGGTCCTGGCAGGGAAATAGGAGCAGGAGGAAGGGAGAAGGGAATTTCCCCCTCCCTCTCCGCCTTGGGAAAGTTACTTTGTTACTCGTTTTTCCCTTATCTGGCTTCTTTTTTTTTTTTTTTTTTTTCATATAGCGCTTATGATTACCTGTAATTTTATTATAGGTAATAAGATATTAAATGAGACTTTTTTGTGGCCTGCAAATTTTCACTAAAGCCAAAAGGATGAGAACAAACCTTGATAAGCAACCAGACATCCTAAAGAGAAGTATGAGAAACATCCTTGAAGGACTTACTAAACAACAGCAGGACCAGTCACCACCACCCCATCCAAGCTACTTAAGAAAAGACTAGAAATTTGAGACAGAATTCTTTGAAGGGAAATAATAAAGGTAAGAAGTGATTATGCTTTTATCCTCCCTATCCCTTCAGATAAAACACAGGAGTAGTGTTTCCATCCCTAGAGAAACACTCATGGAAGGATGTTGCAAAAAGAGAGATTAGCATTTTCCTCCCAGGCTGGAAGCTCAGGGAGTTACAGCACTCAAAGGCTCATCCCCAGAGGACCGACCACATGGTGAAGGATGAGAGAGAGTTCTTAGAAGAACATGACTTGTATCACCAAGATTCTAGAGCGAGGTGTGAACCCGAAGACGGATACCTGCTTCTCACCTGGAGAAGGCACAGTGCTGACTAGAGCATCATATTTGCCTATTTTCTTCTGAACCTCATTCGGCTGATCTAGTCTTGGAAGTAACCCAGCAGGAGTAAGGAGAGGGTAAAGAAAGAGTGAAAGAACAAAACATGCCCCTGATCAAGCATCTCTTTTTGAGCAGCTGATTTCACGTTTTATTTGAAATTAACTTTTGTTTGCCTGGGTTAACAGTAACTAACTGATAATTACATTATATTTGGAACTTTTTCAGTTAATTGGCCCGACAGTGTAGAAAAGGAGGCATGTCAGTTTCAGACATAGTACCCAAATGTGTTTAAACCCGCTAAGAGTAATTACTTTTTAAGAACTCACAGTATAATTAATATATGTCAAGACTGCTTAAAGCCTTTTCCTTTGGTAAGGCATCTGTTAACTAATTAACTGAGAACCAAGTGTGTGAAGTAGGACAATAGTAGTGGCCTTCTCTTACTAGACTACATGCATCTTAAACGTCAGTGGTTTCAGAAAAGTGAAGCCCACCATACTGACACCATCCAATAAACGAGTTAGAGAAATATTTTTAAGTTAATGAGTCTGTATCCATACTAAATGTTAGCAATAGAGGTCAAGAACCTTGTTTGGCTTCTTTGCTATGTATCTTCAGTAACTAAAACCCAGCTTTGTACAAGGTCAAATCTCAGTAAATAAATAAAGGATTAAATGAGCATTAAAAAAGGATCTAAATAAAATTTCACACATATAAGAAAGCAAATTACACATTGAGCTTATGTTTTTTTTTAAAATTCCTATTCCTATCTAATGCTTTTTTTTTAAGTCTTTTTTTTTTTTTTTTTTTTTTTTTTTTTTTTTTTTTTTTTGTTTGGT
>NW_006783110.1:1591261-1594588 GCF_000442215.2 Lipotes vexillifer | reverse complement strand
GGCCTCTCCCATTGCGGAGCACAGGCTCCAGACGCGCAGGCCCAGCGGCCATGGCTCACAGGCCCAGCTGCTTCACAGCACGTGGGATCCTCCCGGACCGGGGCCCGAACCTGCATCCCCTGCATCGGCAGGCGGACTCTCAACCACTGCGCCACCAGGGAAGCCCAATGCTTATTTTTATAATAAATAATTGATTGAAAGGTAGAAGTTTCAGTTAATCATGAGTTTTATCTAAATCATCATAGAAGTTTTATTCCCCATCCCTCACATCTCTACAGATATACTCAATCAGCTGCCTTTTTTCTTTTATTTTCCTTTTTTGAATGACTGTTTAATGGGATAACTAGTTATTGTGGTTTCAGATCATCGTAGCCAAGTGTGCAGTAATTAAAAAGATGATTTCAAATGGTATTTACATTTAACAACAGGTACCAACTTTACCATATGTTTTCTACCCTTGTCAACTTGTTTATGTGGCATTTTATCTGCAGGTAACAGTTTTGTTCCTCATGGCTGGAGTCACATACTGTGAAAACAGAATAAAAGGTAGAAGGAAACTGCTCACTGAATTCACCTGTGCACAAGGCAGTACCTCATATTGAGACTCTGGTGAGATAATTCTAGGAGAACTCAAAATACAAAGAAACACACTCAACACAGGGTTCTTCAAAGTTTCTTTTCCTGAATTCTTAACAGAGGGTGGAATCCAAACTCGAGTGGCAGTTGATGGGGGAAGCTTCTGGATTTGGTATACATGAGACTACATGCCACATATGAATATGATTTTGTTCCCCAGAAAGAACCACCCCCCAAAAAAAAATATCAGTAGTAGTTACCTTCAGTGAGAGGGACTGGTAAAATGGAGACTGAGATTTTATTCTCTGCTTTATAACTATCCATATTGATTGTATATTATTTTCCTTTCAGGTTCTATGATTATTTTAAGACTAACATTAAAATGTAATCAATATACCAAGTTGCCTTGGTTTAGTCTGATGATAATTTCTACTTCTAGATTTGCAACTAGATTTTCCTATATGAGTAGGGTCTTTACATGGAGATAGAGGTTCAAATGTATGGAAAAAACACAAGCATTTTTTGTAACTGTGTTCTGTCATCCAGTGTGGGAGAGAGGGACGATTGTCAATTAAAACAAAAAGTTACATTTTCACCACCTCAGTCAGAGTTTTGGTGAGAACGAATGAGGACCATTATGGGTCCTTGCCCTTGTCCAGCCAATAGAGAAATTCTCCTTCTTTAGCTGGCTACGGAGAACACAATTCAACAGCATTAACTGAGTGTCTGCCTTGTTGCCATAGCCTGTCCAAAGAAACAGCCACTGAACACTGAAAGGACCATTCGACTGTCACACTACCAATAAGACGGAACAAGAAAGCACTGAGCCACTTAAGTTTGGGCTCCCCAGGGACAAGTAACGCATCCATCCTTTTAAAATGTTCAGATAAGCCAGTAACACTCTTACATTTCAAAAATAACATTCAAACATATCATGACTTACAACTGGAGTATAAAAACAGGTTATACCAGGCAACTATACTCCTAAGGCATAGAAGCTTGGTATCTGGCCACCAAAGAAAGAAAATTCCATTACCAGGTGGCAATTGCTTAGAGAGTCTTGCAGCCTAGGAGAATACTGCCCTAGGACTTCACAGTCTCAAGACCTTTCTTAATGTGCCTTGGGTTGGTTTCCTGAAAAATAGACTCTGATATGGGTATTTGTATGCAGGAGGTTTGCTGGGAGGCAGTGTAGGGCATCACTTTATGAAAGTGAGCAAAACAGAACTGAACAGAGGGAGAAGTTGAAATGTGACTGGATTTCCAACAGAGGCCTCAGTCAAGTCTCCAGGCTATGGAACTGGTGTGGCCTTTCAAAACTGTCCCAAACTGAGACAAGAAGTCAGCATTTAGTACCTCTCCATCAACCAGACATAAGAAGAGGGTGTAACTCTCTGGCTGAGGGCAAGCATTGAGGAGAACTCAGCTGTGAGTCATTGACAGACAGCAAACCTGCCTCCCTCACAGCTGAGGAAATAAATGCCTTGGTCCCAAAAAATGGATTAGGTGGTGCTTCACAGCATCCGCTAGACAGGATGTCTTAACTACCGGGAAACGTACCCCATGTGATAAATATCTCTGTCTCTTGGATGCTTTCATCTCTCAAATTGGACTGTGTTGAATATATAATTTAAATAGTAGTTAAAAAGCCCATGAATTGTATCTTTTGGGAATACTTGGCCCATGTTTCTGAATGATAGACAAGCTGAATTCCCCCCGAAATATTGAGAGGAAACAATGTATTGATGAGGAAGAATACAACATTTCCTACACTGTTCTCAGTGAATTAACTGGTATTAAAATTTTCAAATTAATTGAAAAAGGTTGACAGCAATAACATTATTATTTAACAGTAATGAGCACTGCAAGGAGCTGTGTTATATATTAGCTCAGAGGACATGGATAAGCTCTTTTGTCAATCACAAAACCCTGCTCTCTTGGAAGTCATCTGTTCTCAACAATAATGGTTAGCAGTGGGTATCAGAATCCTGAGGACAACTCTCAAAGCCTCTATTTCCACAGGCAATATATGAAATGATGACATTTGGGACATTACCCATACATCACAGGCAACAGTATTTAGTCATTCATTGACTGAGCTCCTGCAGTGTATCAGGCAATATACAGGCATCTAAAGCAGGATCTTATACTAGAGTTAAGGAGTGAGTCCCAAACTGTGTACGTGTATATGTATTATACATAGATATTGTGTGTGTATACAGACACACACAATTTTTGTTAGATTCTAATCATCTGTGATGCAAAAAAGTTTCAGATCAAGAGTTACAAAGATAAATACCATGGTCCCTGCCTATGGGTCCTTTACCTCAGTGAAGATATTGCTACTGAGGTTCCCTTGGTGGACACACGCTCTGAGAATGGAACATAATTACATAAAAAGAGGCAAAAGGCTCAGGAATTTTCATCTGGAATTTAAAGATACAAATCCTAGATTTCTCACTCACTGTGTGAACATGGACAACTCTTAATCTTACTAAGTTTCAAACTATTCGTGACAAATAGGAATACAAGTGTCTACCTCATGGGACAGACTTCATTATGTGCCCCACCTTGTACAGTGCCTGGCACAGAGTACAACACACTAGATACTAGCTAGTATTAGTAATTATTGCTGTTCTATGATCTCCTCCTTGCCTCTGTCAACACTCACTTTAATGTGCAATGAGTTCTCAGGAATAAAAGCAGGGTGGATAAGGGCAAAAGAACACCATCCAAGTCTCAGAGGGAAAG
>NW_006783110.1:1552173-1591182 GCF_000442215.2 Lipotes vexillifer | reverse complement strand
GGGAAAGAGCACAAGACATACAAGAGCACAAGCAGCCATGCTAATATTACTTCTCATCCAAAATATGTCATAATACCTTCTTAGTGATGCAAAGCCTAACGTGGACTAAAATCAGGGTAGTGTACGGATATAAAATGCAATACATGTTACAATGAGAGCCCACCCGCTGTCAAGGGATATCAATTGGTGCTAAGAATAATAAAAAAAAAAAGCTTCTGGGTGAAAGCTAAGAGGAAAAGAATATTTTAGTACCAGACCAATACTAAAATCAACCGTAAGTCAGATAGTGAACAAAATTGAAAATATAATGAACTGACCATAACAGTGGTCTCTTCTTTGATAAAAGCCCTTAAAACGGCAGCATTATCCCTTTAAATAGGAAAAGCTCTGAAGTCTTCTCACCCTCTTATAACATGGGTACAAAGATATACTAAATGGATTCTTCCACTATGTGAAACCTATTACTTCTAAATATTAAATCACGTACAATTCAACAATGTTTATTTTGAATTCTAAGAGCATACAATAGCCCATTTGGAATAGTTTAATTCAATTTTTCAGAATCTTAAATTATTCCATGGCCCTTTCCTGCCCAGAGGGATTGGTGTGGGAGAATGACTGTGTATGGTGAGGACAAGGAAAGGAAGATGAATAAAATTCTTAACGTTTTATGTCCTTGGAGGGGCTGATTTCAATCATGCATAGTAGTTTGTCCAGTACTGAATCCATTAGGATTCTTGATTGCAAGCAACAGCGACTAAATCTGATTTAAACAGAATAAAAAATTAGGGGCTTCCCTGGTGGCGCAGTGGTTGAGAGTCTGCCTGCCGATGCAGGGGACACGGGGTCGTGCCCTGGTCCGGGAAGATCCCACATGCCGCGGAGCGGCTGGGCCCGTGAGCCATGGCCGCTGAGCCTGCATGTCCGGAGCCTGTGCTCCGCAACGGGAGAGGCCACAACGGTGAGAGGCCCACATACCACACACACACACACAAAAATTAATTTAAAAAAATTAAATTATATACAATATAAATATTTTATATTTAAAATATACGTCTATTTGGGGGTAAATCACAGACTAAGGAAACATGCATATATGCAGCTAGAGAACCACATCCAAAATCACACCATAGGATCAGTGTGGTGAGAGCATCTCTGCAGCTACCTCAGGACACTAGACACAGACCTGGTACAGCACCATCCCTTGAACAGGACACTGTTGCTGCTGCTGCTTCCACATGACCACCCTTGGCAGCTGGAAGTGGTTTCGTCGTCTCAATGCCCAGAACAAATTGTCTCCTGCCTTTCTTTGCCTTTTTGTATAATTAGCTCCAGATTCAGCTTCCAATTGGTGGAACCTACCTTCTCTGCCTAAAATGTGTGTAAAATGAAGATGTGTGTTTCCCAGCATATAGGCCGGAGGTGGGCTCTGCTTCCTAACATGACTTATATGGCAGAGAGTTTATCAAACGAAGGAAGTAACTGAAAGATTGAAAAGCTAAAGAAGATGACAGATTTCCACTCTAAGACCCAAGGAAAAGTACCACATTCCAAAAGCCCTCCCTCCCTCCCATGACTTCGAAGTTAATTTCTTCTATCTCTTCGGCTGTTATATTCCTAAGTCTTATGTAGATCATTTTGGTAAGTAGTATGTTTATGAAATTATCTACAGGTTTTAGATAGTTTTAGTTTCTTTAAATTTAAAATGCTTGTTGAAGGTCATACACCAAAATGCTAAAGAACCAGATTTAAAGCACAGATACTGGGTTCCCTGAACTTAATGCTAAAGACATTGTATCCTCTTTGTGTTTTCTAAAGATAACAGTTCATTATTCATTCAAATTGGATTGTTCTGGTGAACAACATGAAAGTTATCTTACTTTAGCTACACACAGCTAACTGAAAAGCCAAATGGGACAAGTTCCAATAAAGCCCTCATCACTTGATAATGTTCACTAGTAACTCAATTCAAAAATTACCTAACAAAGTTCAGCTGTGAGGCAAGGCATTCAAATGAATTACTCTAGCATGACCAAAAAGACTTGTGCCAAAAACTGATTCATTACTTTTTAGGGCCTCTCTAAGTAATTTTCTTTGCCTATCACTATGATATATATGCTATCTGATGTGAAAGCCCCAAAGAGTAGATGAGGGGCTAACACCTGGTAAATATGTAGAATCGTATCCACAAGAGGCAGAGAGGTCAAAGGCAACCAGGCCAGAGAAATGGTCTCTTGCTTTTGCAGGCTGTGGTCTGTTTTGGAATTTTCTCACAGTTGTTTATCCTTGTCTTAGAGGATGTTTTGCTAGTGTGGGCAGACTAATTCTTAAATTTTAGAAAAATAATTGTTTCTTCTAAATTTTCAAGAGTAGCTTTTATTTACCCTTCACACACACACACACACACACAAAATGTGTATATGTGGAAGGTTGGCTGCCTTCTGTAGGCAAAAGAGTCCTTCACAGGGTTCAACCAGCTCACCAGGAGATGGCACTGGAGTTAAAACAAAGAACCCTAAGACTAATGAGTGCCATTTTATCCGTGTGTGTGTGTGTGTGTGTGTGTGTGTGTGTGTGTGTGTATGTGTGTATCTCCTTTGTGAACCTAAGGTGTGCATCTATGAGAAAGAAGTACTGATAAGACAGCATGGAATTAAGGAAATCCGGGTTCTGAATCCAGCTGTCCTCTAAATCCAGTCTCCTGTGCCACAGAAACTATGACAATGGTTCAGGAGACGAGGAAGGCCACTCTCTACCCTGACTTTTCATTTAATGTTGATCAACTGAAAATGTAACAAGATACTCAATAAGCAGCCAGACCTAGCCAGACCAGTTGTGAGCCCCTGACCCCAGAGGCATTCTAGCAGAGAAAGGATGGTAGTAGGTTCCACATCCTACAAAAGGAACTCAGTTAATGAATTAATGATGGATAGTAGTCAGTGGTCTGCGAAATGCCTTCTAACCTTAAGGCCCTGAAATTTTAAAAGCCAGCTATTAGAACAGCAGTCATAGCAAAGAGCTGCCAGATGAAAAAAGTTAATGAAGACAAACATCTATGACAGGGTGGAGCCTGAAGAACTAACTCTCAGAATCAATACCTCAGTTACTGAGTGACGGGTGGCCAAGATATTTGCCAGGGAGTTTCTGACCTCTCCCAGACAGGTCAACCTCTCTGACTTTTATGTGTGTCTATTTGGCAGCTGTCCTAATATAACTATTGCTGTACTTCCTTTGTAATGCTTCCATTTAGTTTGAAAAAAAAGAAAAAGAAAAAGAAAATACATCATATCTGTATAAATTTAGCTCTTTTGCTAAAGAAATTTTACAAAGGAGCACTATATTCTTAATTATCCTTATAAATATCAGTACCATTTCATGACCCCAATGCAACGCTGCAAGTTTTTAGGGATGGCTTGAGAGGGGAAATGTTAGAAAACAGGATTTATTTCACCACCTAAGCCCTCACAAACAGTATATTGAAATATGTGAGGATCATCTTTTTAGGTAAAAATGTAAAATTCCTGTTAATTCACTTCTTTGTACTGGTTTTGGTTTTTATGTGTGTGTATATGTCTTACTTTTTTTTTTCGACATTGGGTTTAGTAGAAAAGAAGGACTAATGGGTATTATGGGCTCAGAGTGAATTTTATCACACCAGGCAGCCAATATTAAAACATTTTTTCCCTAGCAGCCATTTCTTTCCCACGTAATTGTCAGAAATGAGACACAACTAAAGGGAGGCCATCCATTTTGTCCTCAAACTCTTCAGAATAGCTTTGATTGCTCCTCCAAAACCATGGGCTTCCTGGGAGTAGGAGTTGCTTTTTCCTTGCTTTGATGCAACAGGCAAAATCATTCCAAATTCCATCTTTGAGTCTGAATGTTTAATCTGTTGTTAATGCTTCAAATATTTTTTTTCATTCATTAGGCAACATATTCAAACTACATTTCCCTGTAATTTGTACCTCATTTAACGTTATTACTTGAAATTACTCTGAGATGTGGCTAGTTGCAAAAATTTCCCACAAAATCATGTTTCATTGGCCTGCTCAGTTAAAGGACACAAGCGATCTTAACAAAGGGAAAGTGAATTATAAGCAACGTGAAGTATGAAATCATGCATATGTGAAAATAAACATATTCGTAATGTGTAAAAATTCTAATATCAGACTCTGTTGTTGACAGAATAAAACTTGAGCAAATATTATTCTCATAAGCAGATTACAAAAGATAAATGATTCCCTCTACCTTCTTCTCTGCAAGACTACTTCAGTTGCATTTAGATATTAGAAACCCCATGAACACACTGTAGGATGTTCATATAAAGCACCTGCAATTGCCTAATCCTTTGCCATGTACACCTGCTTCAATTCTGTGTTTGAAGCTAAAACGGCTTCACCAGGGGTTAAGGAAGTACTCTAGGAGAATTAAGGTGGCCTAAGTCATGCCAAGTTAATTTAACATAATTGGAAGTTAGGCATCAGTCCTAGGATCCAGGAAAACTTATAATTGGAAATAATTCAGAAATTTGGAACAAGGAAGACAGAAGGACTTAGACACAAATCTTTTAGCCTGAGATTTTGGCATTTGGGGAGAGTGTGGGGTGGAGAAGATGTACGTTCTTTGTAGTCATAAAAATGGCCAACAGGAAGCAGCTCCCGGCTCTCTTAGAGAGTAAGCTCTGTTTAACTGGGGTGTCACTTTGCACCTTCTTTGAGGGACCCACAAAGAGACATCTGTAGAATGTGCACTCATTATCCACCCTTTTCTTCTGTACATGCTCCTCTGTCAATCACGCATGGACCTTCTCACAGGCTGCCATTTCTCTACGGCATCACAGTCAACTTCTATTTTTGTTCCAACTTCAAATCACTGCCTGATCAGTACCTCTTAATTCTTCTTTGCCTCAAGTCTACATACATTTGTCAGAAGATTAAATGAAAAAATGAATGTAAACCACTGGTTCCAGCACCAAGAGTAAGGGATGAGAAAACGCTAGCTTTCGTCAGCAGCACCAGCACCCTTCTTATTCCTTCTCCCTTGAAAATATTCCTTATATTCTGTTATTGAAAATATTAATGTCAGTTCCATTCATTAAGATACACAAATACGAATGTCCAATTAGATTTATCTCCTAACAAATTATTTGGGACAGCTGAGCCTCGTGGGGAAAGTAAGGGGAAGTAAAAATAGCGAACAGCATACCTTGGAGAAAAAATGTCAAAATATTTTCCACAGAATTAACTGGAAAATAAAATTGAGAAACATTTTACAGAAAGTTGTGTCATATTATGATAGTAAAGCATCTCCTTTGCAGAAATAGCCTCCATTCTACTGTTTTCTAAATTTTTTTTCTTTTTGATCTATTTCTCATATTCTCTTAATAGTCTTAACCAATCATTCGTATCAGCAACTCTTGCTTACACAGCCTTCAGTAAGAGCTAACAGGCTAATTTTTAATGAAGCAAGAGAGAAGGATGGAATTCCAGACACATGTACACAGGAGTTAAAGGAGAAATTTCCTAGAGTGTTACCAAGTGGATTTGAGGCTTGGGATTTTAAGTGTGGGTCCATTTTATTCACTATTCTTCAAGTTTGTTTATCGTGAGGCTATTGCCACTGCAGCCTTAGTCCTGGGCAACTCCAGACAAGTGTGCAAATCTTCTGAGGTTTATCTTTGGCACAGGCATCTTCCCATCTAATTGCCTCCTCTCTCTGTGCTCCCTTCTTGCTCCTAAGTCTAGCAACTCAGTTAAACAGTCATCTTTGGCAGCATATACCCATCTCTTTTTACAGTAGAATTTTAAACCAATGAAAGATGTTTCTGAATATTTCAAATTCAAAATCTCCAAAATAGAGGTTTTGATTGGTTTTTGACAATGCCTATTACAGGCTGTGGCTATTGTACAGACTTCTAACATCAGGAGCTGTAAGAGCCACTTGTCAACTCAGTGGACGATGCAATAGATGTCCACCTTGGGTTGATGCTCTCTTTGACCCAATAAGCTGTGACTCAGTAGAGAAGATCTTAGTGACTGTGGGTAAAACACACTCTGAAGAAGGCTAGGGATTATATTTCACTTACAAAGATGAAGGAAGGTATCTTTGTAGCACTTTCATTCTTGACTGTCAAGACTTAGAGGCAATCAAGGCGTCCTTCGATAGATGAATGGATAAAAACAAACAAACAAAAAACTGTGATACCTCCACATAATGGAATAAAAAGGGATACTCAGGGATAAAAAGTGAGCCTTTAAACCATAGAAAGTCATGGAGGAAACGTAAATGAATAATGCTAAGTGAACAAAGCCTATTTAAAAAGGCTACATACTGTATAATTCTAACTATATGACATTCTAGAAAAGTAAAACAATGAAGACAGTAAAAAGATCAGTGCTTGCCAGAGGCTCAGAAAGATAGAGGGAAGGATGAATAAGTAGAGCACAGTGTATTTTTAGGGCAGTAAAACAATTACTCTGTTTGATTCTGTAATGGTGGATTATATGTCATTGTATTAATACGTTTGTCCAAACCCATAGAATGTACAACACCAAGAGTGAACCCTAATGTAAACTATGGACTTTTGTTAATAATAATGAATCAATATTGGCTCATCAATTGTAATAAATGTACCACACAAGTGCAAGATGTTAATAGTAAGAGAAATTCTGGGAAGGGGAGAGAAAGGGGGTATATGAAAACTCTCCTTACTTTCTGATCAATTTGCTAACTGCTCTAAAAAATAAAGTCTATTAATTTTTCAAAAATGGAGAAGGGAGACAGAGACAAATATACAGTGACTAGGAGGGAACTATAAAAGCCAATAAAGTCTGTAAAAAGTGCCTTTAAAAAAACACTTCTTTTTCTACAGGTCCAAGTTACTTAGTAAAAAGTACTGAGTTATGCAATCAATGTGAGCTTTTTAAAACAATACTGGTAAAGCTAATCACATTTCGTCATTCACCTGCTAGCAGATAAAAATCTGAAATAATATCTAAGGATAAGGGCAACTTTGGACAGAGAATTCTAGCAATAAGCAGAATTGCTAAAACATTAAAATATATAGATTTGTTTATTTTCAGCTAAAAATACACAAATTGCTTTTTCTCTTGTCTGAAAATATACTGGAATAAGGAATCAAGCATAATTTTCTAAAAGGAAAATAATGAAAGAGCATATATTAATCCAGGAGAAGATATAAAATATCTTTCACTGGTTAGGACTGAATAAGGCACTGCTTATGAAAAGAGGAATAAAAAAGTAAATCTTTAATTAAAAGTAAAAAAAAGCCACCACCAGAAAGTAGCCACACTCAGACTAAAATGCAGTCTCCTATCTCATAGTTCAGAGTTCTTTTTACCACATTATAAGTGGAAAATAAGGTTAGAAGGATGGTTCAAACCTATGAAAAGTAAATAAGAGTAGAAGAGTCTTAATGACAAAGAAAATATCATTTTGAACAAGGTTTTTATAAAGCAGGAGAGATAGACTTGAGTGGAAAACAAAGTTCAAATCTTGACAAGTACCTACTTGATACTTTCATTAAAAAATTAGAAATTGAAATAAAAGGCAGCCACATGAAAAAGATCTTGAAATATATACCACTATTTTTTTTAACATCTTTATTGGAGTATAATTGCTTTACAATGGTGTGTTAGTTTCTGCTGTATAACAAAGTGAATCAGCTATACATATAACATATCCCCATATCTCCTCCCTCTTGCATCTCCCTCCCACCCTCCCTATCCTACACCTCTAGGTGGTCACAAAGCACCGAGCTGATCTCCCTGTGCTATGCGGCTGCTTCCCACTAGCAATCTACCTTACGTTTGGTAGTGTATATATGTCCATGCCTCTCTCTTGCTTTGTCACAGCTTACCCTTCCCCCTCCCCGTGTCCTCAAGTCCATTCTCTACATCTGCGTCTTTATTCTATACCAGTATTTTTCACCCATGAAGAGATCCAGGAGCTCACGAAAAACACGAATTACAATTTGTCTGAAACTTGAAAAAAAGTACTGTAGAGCTTATGCAAGAAGTGCCTTTCAAAATGAAGTTGAGTCAAGAGAAGTAATAACTTGTAGGATATGAGAAGTACTCAAAAGACATATTAAGAAAAATCTTTTGTAACAGAACATAGAAGAGACTTCTTTAGCCAACAGATGGGAGAAATAATATTTAGAGAGACAAAAAAGAATAGGATCATTTTCCATCATTTTATTACATAAAGGATGTAATATCATGTCGCTCTAGTTGAGCCAGATGAAAAGTGTAGCTCCAGAGAATGCCTACACAGAAGGGTCTCAGGATTGACAATCTTGTTGGAGTGGGGATGTGGTAGGTATGAATATGCTTTACGTAGCATGATATAAGATAAAAAATATTGATTGCCCATGCAAAATAATCGTCTCTCCATTATTTCATGCCAGTCACTAAAAATTGAAACTCAAGTTAACCAGCTTTATTACTCACTGATAAAAAAAAATTATGGATAAGACTAAAGCAGACTTCCAGCTTCCATTTAGTAGGTAGTAAAGCAGAAAAGTACTGCTCTCATTCTACCAAGAAGGAGGAAAATCTGAAAATCAACTTCTCTTGAACCCCCTCAGAGACCTAAAGTCACAAAGCAACCAAGTAGCCTGAAATCTAAGGAAAGACAGGCACCTTCAAGAGAGGAGGGCTCAGTGCTGGCTTATATGGCAGAGGGATCTGGGAGAAAGACAGGGTTGCCGTTCAAAGAGTAGGAAACTTTCAGCTAAAATGTTTGTGACTATCTAAAGACCAAGTGTGAGCAAACTGGAGACCTGGTGACCACAGACCCAAGGGAATTTCACAGCCACTTGCAAGCTCTTCTCCTTAGACCTCACACGGGGCTGCAAAAAAGACTGGGGACAGAAAAGAAACCTCCTGATGGTGCTGCCTGAGGTAGAAAAGCAAACACCGCTGTGGAGAAGGTGTAGAGCCTGGCCTGGAACTTTCTTCCTTTAGGAGCAAAAACCTTGAGCAACTTGGGGAAGGGCAGCAAAAATTGTCACCCATAAGATACCTGTGAAGACTCACTGTGGCTGGGGCTATGGCACAGGTTAATAACACAACAAAGAACGCTCTGTCTCTGGTGAGAGGCAGATAACTACCCAGGACCCACACTTGCTTGGGAGGGGCAGGGTCACTGAGCATGTTCCACTCCCAAGACCAGGGCACAGAGAGGCTGCCTAAGACTGAGGATGAAAAGGGCAACAGAGAATACCACTCCATCTGCGCAACAGGCTCACAAAGGTAGGGGAGCAAAAACTGTCACCCCAAAACATGTTTCTTGGCATGAGGATTATTTTAGGCTGGTTGCTTTTAAGAAACAAAAGGCCCAGGAAAAACTTTTATCTCCTCCCCGTTAACTGTCTAAAAGAATTTAAATGAGGGGCTTATCCTAGGAAGAAGGCGACCACAGAGCTAACTACAAAGGCTTTGAGCTAGGTGTGGTAGACTGGGGAAACTTGGCAGTCTGTTGGTAAAAACTCCTCTCTCTGTCCCACTGTGCATGGCCCATCAACCATTTACCAATATTTGCTCTTTTTCATCCTCCTGTGAAGTGCCTTCCTTCCCATTGAAGTCCCAGGTCCCTCCCTACTCCCTTCTCCCTAGTTCAGGACTGCATGTAAGCCTCAATGGTTTGAATGTCGAGAGGTCTCATTTTTCTTATGGGACCCGTATGTATGTAATTAAATTTGATCTTCTCCTGTTAATCTGTCTCAAGCCAATTTAATTCTTAGACCAGCCAGAAGAGCGTAGAAAGAGTAGAGGGAATTTTTTCCTTCCCCAACAGAAGCATAGAATAACAATATCAGTTGTCTGCCACTGGGACAGGGGTAAAAACTCTGAGGTGAAACTAAGACAGTACTATGGGTAGCCATAGCAACAACAAAATCCCAAGAGAGTTACTAGTTAGCAAGGTTGCAAGATACACACTTAACATACAAAAATCACTTTTATTGCTAGAGCAACAGACAATTGGAAATTGAAATTTTAAAAAGTATAATTTTCAATAGCATCAAAAAACACTTAGATATAAACTGAAATATGTGCAAGAGCTATATATACTGCAACCTATAAAACACTGATGAGAAAAAATTAGCAAAGACCTAAATAAGTGAAGAGCTACATTGTGTTTATGGTTTGGAAGACAAAATAGTGTTAAAATGTCAATTCTCGGGCTTCCCTGGTGGCGCAGTGGTTGAGAGTCCGCCTGCCGATGCAGGGGACACGGGTTCGTGCCCTGGTCCGGGAAGATCCCACATGCCACGGAGCGGCTAGGCCCGTGAGCCATGGCGGCTTAGCCTGCGCTCCGCAACGGGAGAGGCCACAACAGTGAGAGGCCCGCATACCGCAAAAAGAAAAAAAAAAAAAATGTCAATTCTCTCCAAACTTACCTATAAGTTCAATGCAAAATCTAAGTGGTATTTTTTTCTGAAGAGACTGAAAAACTGATTTAAAAATTTATTGGGAAGGGCAAATAACTTAAAATAGCCAAAACAAGTTTGAAAGAGAAGAGTAATATTGGAGAAGCTTCACTACATCATTTCCAGACATTAATTATGAAGCTGCAGGAATTAAGAAACTGTAGTACCGTTGAAAGCACAGACACATAGATCCAATTGAACAGAAGCAACAGTCTAAGAAGAAAACATAGCAGAAATCATTGTGACCTTTGCCTAGGCAACAACTTTTTAGGACACTAAAAACATGAATTACATAAGAAAAAGCGGGTTAATTGGATTTCATAAAAGTTGAAAACTTCTATTACTACTGAGAAAATAAAAAATATACCATATATTGGGAGAAAATTTTTATATACATGTTACTCATGTATTTTACTTTTCTAAAATAATTCCTTTCCTTCCTTTATCATATTAAAGGACTTTTATCCAGACTATGTATACAATGCTCAAAACTCAATAATAAGAAAATAACCCAGTACTAAAAAGATTTGAGCAGATATATCACTAAAGAAGCTATTTGGTTAGCAAATATGCATATGAAAAGTATGTCCAACAAAATTAGTCACTAGGCAAACGCAAGTTGAAATCACAAAATGATGCCCCTTTATATCTATTACAGTGGCTAAAATCAAGAACTGATAATACTATGTGCTTAGAGCATGGGCAGCAATGGAAGCAATTATACTGTTAGTAAGACTGAAAATATTAGTTACTTTGGAAAATAGTTCACCAGTTTCTTTTAAAGTTAAACATAGGTCTACCATGTGATTCAGCAATCAGGCCCTAGGTATTTACCCAGATAAAATTAAAACATATCATTTTTAACCTGGAGATGAATGGTATAGTAGTTTTATTCATAATTACCAAAACCTGAAAAAATGCAACATGTCCCTCAACTGGTGAATTTATAAACAAACTATGGTCTACACACACAATGAATCAACTCAACAATTAAAAGGCATTAATTTTTGATACTTAACGACAGGGTGGATGAATCTCAAATGCACTATGCTAAGTGAAAAAAGCTAGACTCAAAGGCGACCTATTGTACAATTCTATTAATATGATATTTTGGAAAAATCAAAACTAAAAGGACTGAAAAAAAGATAAGCAGTTGCCAAGGGCTGGGGATGGAGGGAGGGGTTGTCTACAAAGGGGCACAAGGGGATTTGTCACGTGACGAAACTGTTCTATACACTGGGTGTAGTAATGATTTTACAATTGTATGTATTTTGTCAGAAACTCATAGAACTATACAAACTGTGGAAAGTAAAAGTATGAGCAGGGAAACATTGCTTCCCGTGAAGCTGTGTCTATGAATGTGTGGTAGTTCTAGTCTACTCTATTTCAGGATTATCTTTTAACAGGTCTGCATTCTGAGTGTAGGCTCAAAGGCAAATGGTTAGACCCATAAAGGTTGGAGATTTCTCCAGGACAAGCAATCAAGATAGTTTAGGTTATTCCTAGAATATAAGTGACGTGATAGACTATCAAATTAGCTTCAGTGGAGAAGGAAGAAATGTAGAATGAGGTACAGAAACGTAAAATAGAAGTAGAGAGAAAATCCCAATGAAAATGAAAAACAGCTGTAGGCGCAATAATTTTGCAAGCAATCTGGAGTGTGCTTGGGGAAGTCTGAAATTAAGATTTCAGAGGGTAGAATGTGGCTTGTCTGAGGTGTCCAAAAGCAGACAGCAAAGCATAGGAATGGAAGCAGGATTTCAGGAACTAGCTATGTAGAAGGTGCAAGGCAAAATGGGGAAGAGCTCTGGGTGTAGCATGAGCTGTCTTGGAGGCAGTGCATGAGTGGGTCAGTCCCAGCCAGGGGTTGTGAAGACCTCAACAATGAATCCACTGAGAAAGACTGAACATTGGGGGGCATTACAAGGTGCAGGTGACTAATCCAGATGGCTCCTAGTACGTAACTATGTTGAAATGAAAGTCAGATTTTCTTTTTCTCTGTGCTATATAATATCTTGTAGCTCTTTTAAAAACCTGTTCTACTCTTTCACTATTAATATTAATTAATAAACTATTTTCTTAGGTCTGACAGACATCCTCTATCCATTGTATTTACCCAAACAGAAATAGAGAAAATATGATTACTAATTCTTAAGTGTATCTTTCATACACATGAAACTTACTGGTAAACTACTCCTTGGTTTATTTTGTCCAGATTAAATCTAAGCTATTGCTGGAATGGATTATATTTTCCTTCTACTAAACATCTACAGTGTGCTCTTTCGGATTTTCTCCACAGTTCCTCATCTTTATTAATCAGAAACTCAGAGGAAAGTTATCTAACAAGGGAATGATCAACAAGAACATGACCAATATTAAGCATTATGAAAAAAGTTTAGCACTTTTTATATTGTATTGAGATTTTATAGAATAGCATGTAGCAACATAATATTGATGTATAAATATTACACACACATAACAGCTGCACATCTTGACGTACTTGTCTAGTATAAGGTCTAGTATGAAGGGGACTAGTATGAAGTCTGATGCTTTAACGGAAATTTCAGAGTGGGTGCATACAGCTAAGGTCTTTACTGATAAAATAAGCCTACTCTGAGAAAACGTCTTCTGTCTCAGGTGATTTTCTGTTGGTCAAGATAGACTTAGAATTCTTTAAAAGTTTTCTTCTGATCCCACAGCACATTCTTTTGAAAATTCATGGTATGGACTCATCATTGATGCTGAAAAGGGATTTAATTTTTAAACACAATCCAGTCATTGAAATTAACAACTTGGTGAATAATGAGGGCGTTATCTATTCCACTGCTAAACAAAACAACAGTAAGCAAATTCAAAATCAAACACAACAAAATAAAGTCAAACAAAATGAAATAATCAGATAGGTCTTTTTACTTAGTTATGAATTGAAACTTACACTAAAGTAGAGTTTCCCAAATACGAACAAGGACAGCTTAGTTGAACATGTGTTTAATGTACCAAGATGACTATTTTGAAAGTCAGCTTCTATTTGGATGCACATGTTGTGCCATTCTCATTACTGTATATCTAAACTTCATCCATTACAATTACTGGTAAAGAGTTTGGAGGAGGATTTTGTTAGATTTGTTAGTAACAATAGAAACCACCTCTGACTAATTCAGCTAGTGATCAGCCTTAACTCCTAGATCCCTTATACTGCACTTGTCCATTGCCAGTGATGTCCCATTTTGCATCTGTATACAGGCTCGGCCCAATTACCCAAACTAACGGAGGAGAACAGTGGCACAGATCATCTCAAATAGCAGCTGATGATAACACACTTCATTTTTTTTGTTTGTTTTGGAATGCAGTATGTGAATAACTTTGCAGAGGACATACCTTCATATTTATAGCTGGCTTAGGCTAAGGTCAAAATGTGTGTGTAATCTTACAGGCGCTCCTGAGCAGCAGGAAGTCATCCAAGAGCAAGGAGGGCAGTGAGGCACAGCTGGCTCAGTGGGTAATAACAGGTCAGTAGCAAAACTGCCCCAAGAATAGTTAAAAATGAGAGTCGCTTTATATAGTTTACAAAGTTTTGTTTTTGCTTATCTGCCATTGATACACTACCTACTTTACATCTTCCTATTCGTATATCATATGCCCCAGACGAACTGGAGTATGCTTTTATTTATTCATGGATTTATTCATTCATTTATTTAATAAAAATATATTGAGCACTATCTGTCAATTATTATTCTAGGCACCAAACATAGAATAAAAAAACACACCTTAATCTTGCCCTGATACATTTCTTTTCTAAAATAATTCCTTATGCCTGAAATCCCCTCTCTTTCTGCTCTGGACTCTGGGGTATCTCTCTAGCTTTTAAACATCACTCATTTCCATTTGGGTATCATGTGGTTCCAGAGACGTGGCTCCTCCCTGAGGTCTATGACTCCAGCATTTGGTCTAGGCCAGGCCAACCAGAGTGAGTCCCAGGACTTTCTCAAGGAATCCCAGGACATGTGTTCCACTCCACTCCACACTCTGAGGAAAGATAGAAACTGACCCTATTACCACTAAAGCAGCTGCTTACCTGCAGCCAATGTTGATCCACAAACAACAAAACTAAAATGAATAGGCTAGTTTGAGACTTTTTAATGACATGAGCAAATTATCTTGCTTTAAGACTTCTTAATGACATGAGCAAATTATCTTGCTTTATGGTTTAAACCACTCTCACACTTTGAAAGGCACTCGTGGCTCCACAAACTAAAATTGGAATGTGGGCTCCTCCAATAGCACAAAATTTGCTGTAGCCTTGACCCGAATCAAGGTGAGATTAGGTTTTCTCTACTGAACTTTCCTGACACTTCACATGAACCCCTCCTATTAGGCATTGCATTCTACTCTGTTTTAAGATTATTTCTGTGTTTATATTCTTCCTCCTTCTATACCGTAGTCCTTTAATTGAATTGTCCCTGCTGAATTTCATTTGCTTTCTTTTCCAGCTTGTCTCAGTAATTTTAAATTGTAATGCCAACGTCTGTGCCACCAGACTCTCTGGCCAACATAATGTCATTAGAGAACCAGATTAGCTCATGGTCTGTGTCATAATCCAAGATCAATACTTAAATAGAGGACAGAGTAAAACTGTCAGTAAATTACACTTCATAGTTAGCTATTTAAATATTTCATTTTCACTTTAGGTTTCCTGCAAGTAAATCAAAATGGAGAATGATCAAGGCTATTCATATTCCTGAAATCAGAGAACATGGAATTCAAGGGCCAAATCCATTACATACCAGCTATGTGGTTTTTAGCAAGACACTTAACTTCTCTGAGCTTCATATTACCCATCAAAGAAGTGGGTACCTGAACCCACTTCAGTTATACCTGAAGTTATACCTGAACTACTCATTTATTTTGTAAACTATAAACATCTTCCAACTTGAATGCTTTCACCTTTATATGTAACAATATTTGTTGAACATCTAAATGCCCAGTCAATATGAAACCCATCAGGGATATAAAATAAATACTGTCAATGAATCCATTATGGGAAAAATAGCAATTAAAGGAAAATTAAAATTCAGAGGATTGGAAATTTTCAGCTTGGAAAATTTCTTCACTGGGGATGACACACACTGCTAGCTATTCATACATTAAAAAAAACTCTATTTCTTCTTATGGTACACATAGCATTACCACATTTCCAAGTCTCACTCGCAGATAGGTACGACCATACGACTGAGTAATAAGATATGTAAGTATAAGTGGAAGAGGTATGTACCATTTCCAGGTCCAGTAAATTAAGAAGTGGATATACATCCTCTAACGTTATTCCTCCTTGAGCTGCTAAATGCAAATAATAGTGAATCCATAGGGGATGGAGGAACCAGCCATAAGTTAGAGAGAACATGAATATCTGACTCACTGTGTGAAAGACAGGCAACCCCCTATCCCAGAACATCTGGCTTGAATTGTTAGGTGAGGGAGAAACAAATGTCTGCTGTGTTTAAACCACTTATTTATTAAAACTAACTTGCCTTAATCACTATTCCAAGACACGATGATTTTTGTTTTTCTTTCTACTTGACTGGCAGTTCCTTCTCAGTCCTTTTTCTGGTCCTTCAAATCTTTAATCCTTAAATTTCAGAATGTCCCTTGTCTGTGAACATTTTCTATTTTCTATTTATAACTCCTTCCTCAGTGATTATAGGATTTTGGCTTTTACTCTGAGTGAGAAAGAAAGCCATCCAACCTTATGGATTTAACTGCCTTCTCCATGATGATCATTCTTAAATGTGTCTCTCTAGCAAGTACCTTTCCCTGAAGTCCAGACTAAATTATCCAACTGCATACTTGACATTATTACTTGGGTAACTCATGGTCATCTCAAACTTGACATGCCCAAAACTGACCTCCTTATACTCCTTCCCAAACCTCCCCCTCTGTCTTTCCATCTCAGTTGCTTATGCCAAATTCTCATACTCTATATCTCAACTCTCAGCTATATCCTTTAAGCATGTGCAGAATTTAACTACTACTCATCACCTCCATCACCACCATCCTAGACAAACCACTATCATCTCACATTGGATTATTACAGTAGCCTACTTAGTCTCCTAACTTCAGTCTTTGCCCTCTTAGTATCTACTCTCAATGTAATAGTCCAGGTCTTTCTTTGCCTTCCATTTAAAATCCTTCAATGGCTTCCTGTTCACTCAAAGAAAAAGCCAAAGTCATACAATGGTCTCCATATCCCTATAATGGGGCCTCTTACTACATTTTTAACCTCATTTCCTACTGTTCTCCCTTTATTAGCTATTCCAGCTTTCCTTGTTTTCTTGTAATTCCTCAATCACTCCAGGTATACTTACCCCTCAAGGTCACTGCAATTACTTTCCTTTGTGCTTGATCTGCTTTTCCCCAAGATGGCACACTCCCTTACCTTCTTTAGGTCTTTACTTAAAAGTCACCTCTGTAGTGAGATCTTCCCAGGCCATCCTATCTAAAATTATCCAAGGAGTTCTTACTGCTGTTTTCTAATTTTTTGGCCACTTCTCACAAGCCAACATTTTATGTATTTTACTTATTACTTTATTGCCTACCCCATTCACTGGAATATGAGTTCTAGGAGGGGGATTTTTGCTTGCTCTGTTAACTTCTTCATAGTCAGAACATAGTGTAATGTCTGATACGTAAGAATAGCTCAGCAAACATTTGCTGTGAATAAATAACTGAATATTTTCATTGGTTTTTCATCTTGAACTTATCTAGAAGGTTGAATAGAACTTAGCCAGGTAAAGAACAGAAGATGGATAGCAACATGATATAAATATACAAATGAAAAAGGTAGCATGGCATATTTGGGTAACCTGGCAATAGATGATCATAGTCTGATCATAAGGTACTATATGAAGCATGATGAGGGAAGAGGCTAAAGATTTAAGAAAGACCTAGATTATGAGAACTTTTGCCTCTGTCCATGGTAAGGACAATGATTTTACTCTAGAGTCAGTGGGGAGCCACTGAAGGATTTTTAGGTAGTAAAATAGCAAGATTTATACTTTAAAGACAAATTACTCTGACATCATGAAAAAGAATACAGTGAAGGGAAGCAAGGTCAGGTTTGGGTGAATAATTGAGAAACTGTTGAAATGGTTCTCAATAAAATTTCTCAATAAAAATTAAGAGCATAAAATAAGAGAAAGGGACATATTTGAGATATACTTGTGAGGTAGAAATAATGGTACTTGGTAAATAATCTGATGTAGAGATTGAGATATAGAAATAAATTCAGGAGAATGGATTGGGATGATGCTGACCTTGTGAACTTTCTCAGATTTCCTTAATCACCTACTTCTCTTTCTCCCTGGGTTAGTGTTCCATCTGAGGAGGCAACCTCACTTCTTGACTGACCACCAAGAGCCTGAACGATGCAATCTGAAAATTAGTTCCTCAGGGTGTGAATATTTAACAGTAGAAAATGTGAGACTATGCAGAGAATCAGGCAGATAAATTTCTCCTCTATTCTCTCTTCTGTAGAGCACTTCAAGGCATGGTTTCAATTCCCAATACGATCAGAAAAGTTCTGCATGCCCAGAAAACACACTTTATGAAGGACTTGCTATTCTCCTTTGTAGTTTCTTGTAAAGATGGTATCAACATAACAATGTGTCACATCACATGGCTTACATCTTTCCTTGCCTTGTGTTCCATTTTCCCTCATCCTCACCATCCTGGGCTTGCATTTCTCAAATAAAGTGTTAACACTTCAGTCCTCGTGTCAGGATCTGCTCTCTACAGCACATAAACTCTAATGTTTTAAGTTGGAGATTGGGTGAACAGTGGTTTCATTTGGGCTTAGGGAGTAGGTTAATAAATTCCATACTGTTAATGTTCAGCATGAAGAGTTAGAAAAATGTACAAGTAAACATTGTGTAGTCTGCTCTGGAATTCAAAGAAAATGTCTGAACAAGAGGTACAGATCTAGAAATCATGGGCATAAAAATTTTGGTAGACCCTTGAGTGTAGGGTATGCTATGGTCTGAATGTTTGTGTCCCCACAAAATACATATGTTAAATTTCTAATGCCCAATGTGATGGTATTGGGAGGTGGGGCCTTTGGGAGGTGGGTAGGTCATGAGGCTCTGCCCTCATGAATGGGATTAGTACCTCTATAAAAGAAACCCTAGAGAGCTCCCTAGCCCCCTCCACCATGTGAGGACACCATGAGAAGTCTGCAGCCTGGAAGAAAAGAGCTGGCTGCTGACACCCTGAACTCAGGCTTCCAGCCTCCAGAACTGTGAGAAATAAATTTCTGTTGTTCATAAACTACCTAGTCTATGGAATTCTGTTAGAGCAAATCAAACAGATTAAGACAGGATAAAAGAGAAAAAGTCTATGGCATATGAATCTGTAAGAGCTGGGTAGAAACTGGGGAGGAATTACCCAAAATGTAGAAGAAAAATAAAAGAATGTTTCAATGGAAGTTAAGAGGGGTGAGAGCTGCAAGAGGGACAAATTGTACAACAATGTCAGATGTGTTTGAGATGATAAATATGAGAAGGACTACACAGTGACAGATTTTGCAGTTAGTCTGTTATGGCTGATATTGTTGGATGCTCTTTCTGTGGAATGGAAGTGTCAGAAAGCAAACTGCAGTAGGCTAAGCAGTGTCAGGGAGGTTGCAAATTAGAAAAGATTATACATTCTTCTTAAAAGAGACATTACTTGGAAGGGAATGAGGTCACTGGCATTTTCACCCTAGAGAGAAATTTCACTGCCAGCATGCCTTTCTGAATGACATAACCATAACCAGCAGTAACCATAACCATAAATATACAGTTTATAAAGACTCCATAATTAAAGTCTGATATGTGAATAATTTATTTAGGGAGATTAAGAATTTTATGCTGTTACTAAAAACACTCTAAATCAAGAAGGTGATGATTCTGGTGCTGACTAGTAAAAGAAGTACAGTCATGTAGGATCAAGAATATTAACTGATGACCTGAAAAATGATGAGAAAAATCATGACGTGGATATATTGAGGACAAAGACCTTTTCTTTAGCCATACATGGATATGCTTTCACCAATAGGAAGAAAGATTGGAATTCATATCTAAGCCACATTACTTATAATTTGGTGGCTATGTTAATAGAGATATATGGCCTGTAGGTCTCCAGGCATTTCCCTTTAATATCTTAATAAAAATAGTGCAAGCTCCCATTAGACTTCACAAGAAATCCAACTTTATTGGATTTCCCTCTCCACATATTTCTGGGAATCCTCATGGAATTTACTCAACATTCTATAAACACAAGAAGGCGGTCCCTTGTCTGATCCACCACTGGTCTCACTGAAGACATCTATTCAGAATTTCTCTGTCAGTCACATCTTGACATCACACACCAGTCATCCCAGACTGCCATCACTCCTTCTGTATCACCTGTCCAAATTTAGACACAGGTCTCTCCCTAAATTTCAATCAGTCTAGATTTCAAGTAAGACTTGATTGAGAAGTTTAACTGAACTTTCCTGAAACTTCAAGATAAAAGGAGGAAACTGAACCTTGGGGGAAAAAAATTATATATATATAATTGGAATTAAGTTATGACCAGAATTCACAAGCCAAGACACTTCCTTAATATCTTACTTCTGAACCCCTAGTTTATGAAATTTTATAGGGGTCACTAACAGCCAAACCTGTGGCTATGACTCAACATGCCTCCTCACCCTGGTGTCTAGACCTTCAACCACCCTGAGGACCTCATAGAAGAAAGTAATTGTTTTCTAAAATTAGATTGTTTATAGATGCAAAACAAACATCTTTTTACATCTTCATTTTCTTGAAATTGCCAATGTCTCTGCTTTAATTAGCATAATGAAAAAGCCCATTAAGCTGTTTTTCCTAAAATAAAGGAATTCTGCCCTCAAAGGTGAACTCAACTACATCTCTAGCCTCATTATTATTTTTTTAAATGGGGGCAAGGAAGTTCAGTCTCAACTAGAACAGACATTATGGCACATACAAAATTTATTTTTTCATTTTATCAAACAACAGAACTCAATGTATCAGACATCTGGCAGTGAAGGACCCTTGAGAGCTGGGAAACAAATGAGATATAGGAAACAAAACAATGGCAGCAGCTTACTACCTGGAAAAAGTTTCTGAGTTGCAACATGCAGAGGGAACATGACTAGAGTCCACTGGTTTCCCTGAATTAGAAAAAAAGAGAAAGAATGCCATTTGTAGCAACATGGATGGACCTAGAGATTGTCACACTGAGTGAAGGAAGTCAGACAGAGAAAGACAAATATCATATGATATCACTTATATGTGGAATCTAAAAAAGGCTACAAATGCACTTACCTACAAAACAGAAATAAAGTTACAGATGTAGAACACAAACTTATGAGTACCAGTGGGTAAGGGGGGGAGGGATAAACTGGGAGATTGGGATTGACATATACACACTACCATATATAAAACAGACAACTAATAAGGACCTACTGTATAGCACAGGGAACTCTACTCAGTACTCCGTAATGACCTATATGGGAAAAGACTCTAAAAAAGAGTGGATATATGTATATGTATAACTGACTCACTTTGCTGTACATCAGAAAGTAACACAACATTGTAAATCAACTATACTCCAATAAAAATTTAAAAAGAAAAGAAAAGAAAACGTAACTGAGAGCTTGGGGATCCAAGGTGGCTAGAGTTCACAAGTCAGAGCACCAATCCTAACCTAGACCCCTTAGTTTGACACTAAGGTTCTGTATGTTTTCATTCAAGCATCTACCTCCAGTTTAATCCCTTTGGATATCTCCCCT
Organism: Lipotes vexillifer; assembly: GCF_000442215.2. Taxonomy (NCBI): domain Eukaryota; kingdom Metazoa; phylum Chordata; class Mammalia; order Artiodactyla; family Lipotidae; genus Lipotes; species Lipotes vexillifer. The sequence continues at coordinate 1,569,901 of NW_006783110.1, read as the reverse complement.
ATAAAATTATGTTTTAGGCGAGTCAAACTACCTGCAGTTCTCTGAGTATATCTTGTCTTTGCCTTCCCCTGTGAGAATTTTTCACACTGCCCACTGTTGGATACCTTGGTGCTCCCCTAATGAATACTTACTCAATGACCAAATCTTGACTCAAGCACTAATACTTCAAAGAAGTCTCTTCTGATATCCTATATCCACCCACTCTTAAAATCCAAAATATCCTTCCACTGGACTCCACCAGAGCTATGGTAGATTAAATATTGTATCCCCCAAAACATCCACATCCGAATCCCCAGATCCCATGAATATGTTACCTTACATGGTAAAAGGGGAGTTCTGATTAAAGATCTTAAAAAGGGGAGATTATCCTTGATTATCCAGCTGATCCCAATATAACCACAAGAATCCTTATAAGAAGTAGGCAGGAGGGTCAGAGTCAGAAAAGACAATGCAATGATGAAAGCAGGAAGAGAAAGAGAGAGGGAAACTGGAAGATGCTATGCTGCTGGTGTTAAAGATGGAGAGTAGGACCACAAGTGAAGGAATGCAGGCAACTGCTAGAAGCCAGAAAAGTCAGGGAAATGGATTCTCCCATAGATCTCCAGAAAGAACACAGCCTGTCAATGCTTTCATTTTAGGACTTCTGATCTCCAGAACTGTAAGAGAACAGATATGTGTTGTGTTACATCACTAAGTTTGTGTGTGTGTTAGAGCAGCAATAGGAAACAGACAAAATAGCCTATGGTCATTTTTCTCACAATGTCTAGAATACATTAATAGATTAATGCATATCTTTGTTTATATGTATGTCTTTGCTAATAAAATGTAAACTTTCTAAAAATTTTTATTGAAGTATAGCTGATTTACAATGTTAATTTCTGCTGTACAGCAAAGTGATTCAGTTATACACACATATATTCTTTTTCATATTCTTTTCCATTATGGTTTATCACAGGATATTGAATATAGTTCCCTGTGCTATACAGTAGGACCTTGTTGTTTAACCATCCTATATATAATGGTTTGCATCTGCTAATCCCAAACTTCCAATACTTCACTCCTCCCCACCTTGGCAACTACAAGTCTGTTCTCTATGTCTGTGAGTCCATTTCTGTTTTGTAGATATGTTCATTTGTGTCATATTTTAGATTCCGCATATAAGTGATATCATATGGTATTTGCCTTTCTCCTTCTGACTTACTTCACTTAGTATGATAATCTCTGGGTCCATCCATGTCAGTGCAAATGGCATTATTTCATTCTTTTTTAATGGCTAAGTAATATTCCATTGTATGTATATGTATGTGTAATAGTGCTGCTATGAACATAAGTGTCCATATATCTTTTTGAATTATACTTTTATCTGGGTATATGCCCAGGAGTGGGACTGCTGGATCATATGGCAACTCTCAGTTTTTTGAGACCCTCCATACCATTTTCCATAGTGGCTGCACCAATTTACATTCTCACCAACAGTGTAAGAGGGTTCCCTTTTCTCTGCATCCTCTCCAGCATTTACTATTTGTAGCCTTTTTAATGATGGCCATTCTGACTTTTGTGAGATGGTAGGTCATTGTAGTTTTGATTTGCATTTCTCTAATGATTAGTGATGTTGAGCATCTTTTCATGTGCCTGTTGGCCATCTGTATACCTTCTTTGGAGAAACGTCTATTTAGGTCTTCTGCCCATTTTTTGACTGGGTTGTTTGGGTTTTTTGTTATTGAATTGTATGAGCTGTTTTTGTATTTTGGAAATTAAGCCCTTGTCAGTCACATTATTTGCAAATATTTTCTCCCAGTCCATAGGTTGTCTTTTCATTTTGCTTATGGTTTCCTTTGCTGTGCAAAAGCTTATAAGTTTGATTAGGTCCCATTTGTTTATTTTTGCTTTTATTTCTATTGCCTTGGGAGACTGACCTAAGAACACATTGGTATGATTTATGTCAGAGAACGTTTTGCCTATGTTCTCTTCTAGGAGTTTTATGGTGTCCTGTCTTTTATTTAAGTCTTTAAGACATTTTGAGTTTATTTTTGTGTATGATGTGAGGTTGTGCTCTAACTTCATTGATTTACATGCGGCTGTCCAACTTTCCCAACACCACTTGCTAAAGAGACTGTCTTTTCCTCGTTGTAAAATGTAAAATGGGTTTTTGGACTATCATTCCAGAACAGCCCTAAATGAAGAAATGTCATAGAAAGAATCACAGAAAGTAGCGTTTTGAAGAATTTTTTTAATCTACAGAAACCAGAGGAGATACTGTAAATCCATGCTGATCCCAGCCTGAGCAATAGCCCATGCCTGAGAAAACAAATCTGACGGTTGGGTTGTGATTTGGACTGGGCAGCCTCCTACTGCTGTCTATCTTTAGATGGATACTTCTCCTACACATCCTTACTACCAAATTCTAGCTGTCACTGCCAGTCTGCGAGCCATAGACCCTGCCCCAATTGTGGGCGATACCACCAGTGACTTGTTAGTCGTTACCCCCATATCCAGGGCCTTAGCAGGAATTAAACTTTCTGTTCAACCCAATTTGGATCTGTAAGTGCATTTTTCTATGAAAATATTATAATTTTTACAGTTAGGTTTAAGACGTGATAACAAGATTCTATCCACAATGTCTGTTATGGGTTGAATATATTTTTATAGGTTGATCTATGAATTTCACCATCATTTAAAACATTCTGATGGTACTTGACTTTGGGTTCCAAACAGACTACTTAAATATCATACTGCATATAGCTCAAATAGAGTCTTAATTTCTAAGTAACTAAACACACATCATGCAAAATAAACAACTTGGGGAAAAGCATATGTTTTTAATTCATCAGAGACTCAAAATTTGAGCAGAATAAAATTTAAATCTGACTTTTATTTACAACTTCAATTTCCCTAGTGATTTTGAAGGTAGAAAAATATAGGTGTCTCATGCGCTCTTTGCTTGGCAGTGACACCAAAGAGCCACCATATTCCACAGTAGACCCTGAAAGGGGAGCAAAGTCTCATGTGATGCTGGTAATAGGCAAACAAATTCACTGATTTCTCTCTCCTAGCAATTCCTGTTTAGCATCAGCCTTTTTTCTCCTCTCTGATGCCAGACAAATTAAACGATCAGGGCTACTGCTTGTTATTGAACATCCAAAGGGATTAATTTTTAAATATTCAGCAATAGATTAATATTGCTAGAAGAAAAACTGGAAGCCAATAAACTGCTAGATTGAGTTTATGGCTCCATATGTAACGTCATCTAAAAGAGTGTGTGACAGTTTGCAAAACAAGCAGCCTCCAGGCAGCATAAGCACTTGGCTCAGGCATTTTAACAAGAATGACAAAACTGGGTTCTTGCATCTGCAGTGCCCCCAACCCTCTCATGGTTTTGTCACTATTTGTGTTTCTCTCACATTGTGACCTAGCTAGCAAACTCACAGCAAGGTGACCCAGCTTAGAAGTAGACTCATTCAGCAGCTCTTGGCTCAAGAAAACCCCAAATGAAATTACACAACATTTGGAGCAAACATTATAGATTTACTTAGGCAAAATAAATCAGTCTGATATTTCAAGACTCCCAGTAATTCTAATTCAATGGGGAAAAGAAGACAGACGGAGCCAGCAGTCTCTGTCTCTCATCAGATTTTATACAGGTAGCTGGCATGAGTCAAGTCATTCCTTTTTTTAAGAAGCTGTTAATCATCAAAGAGAAAGAGACGGTACAATTTTGAGTACTTTTCCACAACAATTACCTTTTCATTTGTAGTTCCAGAAACTAGTTTTGTTCTCTCTATCCTACAACTGAAAACTTTTTCCTAACTCTGAGAAATATTCACAGTGAAAAGCAAAACTTATGTTCTGAGGTCTTTTTTTTTTTTTTTTCTTTTAGTTTAACCCAGTTATAGTATAGATAATAGATTTGTCCTAGTTATAAATATATTCTGCAGTGATTAAAGCAAACAAAAATATCATTCAGCCTGACTTCTACATGGGACTTGTGCTAAAGTGTTCTAGGCTTTTATGCTCATAGAGAAGTCACTACATTGTTTATATAAACAGATTTTTAGTCACTGATCATATATTAACTCAATAATTTCCAAACATTTTAGTATAGAAACAACTTTGGCAGGACAAAACCCCCTTTTCTTCACCAAGGATACTACCCCACATAGAATACTATATTGCTCTTGATAGCCTGTCCAGGGCCTTTTCTCAGGCCATGGAAAACAGAGTGCTTTGCACAGGGTGCAGCAGAAAGCAGAGTTGCAAAGAAATCATCTCCCTTAATGAGGCTTTGTCTGCTTCTTTTCCCTCCTTCACTTCAGTACATAACAGAGAGTGGGTAGGATTCCACTGAAAATGTTCTCTGACAAGATTGGGGTTAGTGGTAGTAACATAATTAATCCTACCCAATATCCTAAAGCTATATAGTCATTCAGGGCAAAAAGGCAATTCAACTGTTTTCATTTTCATCTTCATTAGTTATACTATCTCATCTCCTCTCAGTATATTAATTCATCTCCTTAAATTATAAATAACATGCTTTTCTTGGTGTGTTTTAGACAAGGCAATGAACTAAGCAAAACTGATCTGTCACCTTTCTTTGGAAGGAATCTCTGTCTCCATTTAGACTTAATCTTTTCCTTTTTTCCATTTACCTTCCTTCTTCCCTTCTTTTCACAAACATACCGTCAAGTTATTTTTACTCTACTTCCTACTTCTAACGTTTAAATTCTTATATTTTTGGAGTAGGTCAAATTAGAGTAGCATATAAATATTTTGAGAATTGAAGGGCTAATCCTCTAACAATCCTAGTAATATGAACTAGATTTGAACTAACAGTGAATTATTATTGTCCCCATTCAGATAGAGAAATAGGCATAGAGAGGGTAAGTAACTTGCCCAAAATGACATGGCTAGTTGGTAGCAAAATGGGATTTGAACTAAGAGAATCTGTCTCCAAAACCTGTAGTGATAGCTACTATGCCATACTGCTGATTTTCTAAGTATTCCGTGCAAACGGTGCAGCCTAAATAAACAGACAAGAACAGTTTTCTCTGGCAATGAGAGTAAGCAATTGTGTAAGCCCCAGGTGGATTACCAACTACTCAATATATTAGGCAAGATAGTATCTGGATAGAGAGAAAAGAAACAACTGATAAGGATACTGATAGATTTAAATGAAGTGAGTTGACACGCTGCTTTCGACATGCATACTCAGCATAATTCAAAGTAATAAGTATTTTATTTTTAATTTATTTACTTATTTTTTTAAACATCTTTGTTGGAGTATAATTGCTTTACAATGTTGTATTAGTTTCTGCTATATAACAAAGTGAGTCAGCTATACATATACATATATCCCCATATCCCCTCCCTCTTTTATCTGCCTCCCACCCTCCCTATCCCACCCCTCTAGGTGGTCACAAAGCACTGAGCTGATTTCCCTGTGCTATGAAGCTGCTACCCACTAACTATCTATTTTACATTTGGTAGTATATATACATCAATGCCACTCTTTCACTTCATCCTAGCTTAACGTTTCCCCTCTCTGTGTCCTCAGGTAGATTCTCTACATCTGCGTCTTTATTCCTTTCCTGCCCCTAGGCTCTTAACAACATTTTTTTTTTCTTTTTTTAGATTCCATATATATGTGTTAGTATATGGTATTTGTTTTTCTCTTTCTGATTCCTTCATTCTGTATGACAAACACAAGGTCCATCCACCTCACTACAAATAACTCAATTTTGTTTATTTTTATGGCTGAGTAATATTCCATTGTATATATGTGCCACATCTGCTTTATCCATTCGTCTGTCAAAGGACACTTAGGTTGCTTCCAAGTCCTCGCTACTGTAAATACAGCTACAATGAACACTGTGGTACATGACTCTTTTTGAATTATGGTTTTCTCAGGGTATATGCCCAATAGTGGGATTGCTGGGTCATATGGTAGTTCTATTTTTAGTTTTTTAAAGAACCTCCATACTGTTCTCCATAGTGGCTGTATCAATTTACATTCCCACCAACAGTGCAAGAGGGTTCCCTTTTCTCCACACCCTCTCCAGCATTTATTGTTTGTAGATATTTTAATGATGGCCCTTCTGACCAGGGTGAGGTGATCCCTCATTGTAGTTTTGATTTGCATTTCTCTAATGATTAGTGATGTTGACCATCCATTCACGTGTTTGTTGCCAATCTGTATATCTTCTTTGGAGAAATGTCTACTTAGGTCTTGTGCCCATTTTTGGATTGGGTTGTTTGTTTTTTTGATATTGAGCTACATGAGCTGCTTGTATATTTTGGAGATTAATCCTTTGTCAGTTGCTTGGCTTCATTTGCAAATATCTTCTCCCATTCTGAGGGCTGTCTTTTCGTCTTGTTTATAGTTTCCTTTGCTGTGCAAAAGCTTTTATTTTTCACTGGTGTAATTTGTTTATTTTTGTTTTAATATCCATTTCTCTAGGAGGTGGGTCAAAAAGGATCTTGCTGTGATTTATGTCATAGAGTGTTGTGCCTACACTTTCCTCTAAGAGTTTTACAGCGTCCAGTCTTAAATTTAGATCTTTAATCCATTTTGAATTTACTTTTGTATACGGTGTTAGGGAGTGTTCAAATTTCATTCTTTTACATGTAGCCGTCCAGCTTTCCCAGCACTACTTACTGAAGAGGCTGTCTTTTCTCCATTGTATATTCTTGCCTCCTTTATGAAAAAATAAGGTGACCATATGTGCGTGGGTTTATATCTGGGCTTTCTATCCTGTTCCATTGATCTATATTTCTGTTTCTGTGCCAGTACTATACTGTCTTGATTATACTGTCTTGTAGCTTTGTAGTATAGTCTGAAGTCCGGGATCCTGATTGCTCCAGCTCCATTTTTCGTTCTCAAGATTGCTTTGGCTATTCGGGGTCTTTTGTGTTTCGATACAAATTGGGAAATTATTTGTTCTAGTTCTGTGAAAAATGCCATTGGTAGTTTGATAGGGATTGCAGTGAATCTGTAGATTGCTTTGGGTAGTACAGTCATTTTCACAATGTTGATTCTTCCAATCCAAGAACATGATATATCTCTCCATCTGTTTGTATCATCTTTAATTTCTCTCATTAGTGTCTTATAGTTTTCTGCATACAGGTCTTTTATCTCCTTAAGTAGGCTTATTCCTAGGTATCTTATTCTATTTGTTGCAATGGTAAATGGGAGTGTTTCCTTAATTTCTCTTTCAGATTTTTCATCATTAGAGTACAGGAACACAAGAGATTTCTGTGCATTAATTCTGTATCCTGCTACTTTACCAAATTCACCGAGTAGCTCTAGTAGTGTTCTGGTGGCATCTTTAGGATTCTCTGTGTAGTATCATGTCATCTGCACACAGTGACACTTTTACTTCTTCTCTTCCAATTTGGATTCCTTTTATTTCTTTTTTGTCTCTGATTGGTGTGGCTAAACCTTCCAAAACTATGTTGAATAACAGTGGTGAGAGTGGGCAACCTTGTCTTTTTCCTGATATTAAAGGAAATGGTTTCAGGTTTTTACCATTGAGAACGATGTTGGCTGTGGGTTTGTCATATATGGCCTTTATTATGTCGAGGTAGGTTCCCTCTATGCCTACCTTCTGGAGGATTTTTATTACAAATGGGTGTTGAATTTTGTCAAAAGCTTTTTCTGCATCTATTGAGATGATCATATGGTTTTTATCCTTCAATTTGTCAATACAGTCTATCACACTGATTGATGTGCATAGACCGAAGAATCCTTGCATTCCTGGGATAAACCCCACTTGATCATGGTGTACAATCCTTTTAATGTGCTGTTGGATTCTGTTTGCTAGTATTTTGCTGAGGATTTTTGCATCTATGTGCATCAGAGATATTGGCCTGTAGTTTTCTTTTTTTGTAACATCTTTGTCTGGTTTTGGTATCAGGGTGAGGGTGACCTCGTTGAATGAGTTTGGGAGTGTTCCTCCCTCTGCTATTTTTTGGAAGAGTTTGAGAAGGATACATGTTAGCTCTTCTCTAAATGTTTGATAGAATTTGCCTGTGAAGCCACCTGGTCCTGCACTTTTGTTTGTTGCAAGAGTTCTAATCAGTTTCAATTTCAGTGCTTGTGATTGTTTTTATTTTCTATTTCTTCCTGGTTCAGTCTTGCAAGGTTGTGTTTTTCTAAAAATTTGTCCATTTTTCCAGTTTGTCCATTTTATTGGCATATAGTAATTTATTGACTTGTAATATTCTCTCATGATCCTTTGTATTTTGGCAGTGTCAGGTGTTACTTCTCCTTTTCCATTTCTAATTCTGTTGATTTGAGTCTTCTCCCTTTTTTCTTAATGACTCTGGCTAATGGTTTATCAATTTGGTTTATCTTCTCAAAGGACCAGCTTTTAGTTTTATTGAACTTTGCTATCATTTCCTTCATTTCTTTTTCATTTATTTCTGATCTGATCTTTATGATTTCTTTCCTTCTGCTTACTTTGGGTTTTCTTGTTCTTCTTTCTCTGATTGCTTTAGGTGTAAGGTTAGGTTGTTTATTTGAGATGTTTCTTGTGTCTTGAGGTAGGATCATATTGCTATCATTTTCCCTCTTAGAACTACTTTTGCTGCATCCCATAGGTTTTGGGTCATTGTGTTTTCATTGTCATTTGTTTCTAGGTAATTTTTAATTTCCTCTTGATTTCTTCAGTGATCTCTTGGTTATTTAGTATTGCATTGTCTAGCCTCCATGTGTTTGTATTTTTTACAGATTTTTTCCTGTAATTGATATCTAGTCTCATAGTGTTGTGGTCAGAAAAGATACTTGATACGAGTTCAATTTTCTTAAATTTACCAAGGCTAAATTTGTGATCCAAGATATGATGTATCCTGGAGAATGTTCCATGAGCACTTGAGAAGAAAGTATTCTGTTCTTTTTGGATGGAATGTCCTATAGAGATCAATTAACTCCATCTTGTTTAACGTGTCATTTAAAGCTTGTTTCCTTATTTATTTTCATTTTGGATGATCTGTCCATTGGTGAAAGTGGGGTGTTAAAGTCCTCTACTATCATTGTGTTACTGTCGATTTTTCCTTTAGTGGCTATTAGCATTTGCCTTATGTATTGAAGTGCTCCTATATGGGGTGCATAAATATTTACAATTGTTTTATCTTCTTCTTGGATTGATCCTTGGTCATTACGTAGTGCCCTTCTCTGTCTCTTGTAATAGACTTTATTTTTAAGTCCATTTTGTCTGATATTAGAATTGCTACTCCAGCTTTCTTTTGATTTCCATCCCCTCACTTTCAGTCTGTATGTGTCCCTATGTCTGAAGTGGGTCTGTTGTAGACAGTGTATATATGGGTCTCATTTTTGTATCCATTCACCCAGTCTATGTCTTTTGGTTGGATCACTTAATCCATTTACATTTAAGGTAATTATCGATATGTGTGATCTTATTACCATTTTCTTAATTTGGGGGCATTGGTTCTTTCAGGTCTTTTCCTTCTCTTGTGTTTTCTGCCTAGTGAAGTTCTTGTAGCATTTGCTATAAAGCTGGTTTGGTGGTGCTGAATTCTCTTAGCTTCTGCTTGTCTGTAAAGGTTTTAATTTCTCTGTTGAATCTGAATGAGATCCTGGCTGGGTAGAGTAATCTTGGTTGTAGATTTTTCCCTTTCATCACTTTAAATATGTCCTGCTACTCCTTTCTGGCTTGCAGAGTTTCTGCTGAATCGTCAACTATCAAGCTTACGGTGGTTCCCTTGTATGTTATTTGTTGCTTTTCCCTTGCTGCTTTTAATAGTTTTTCTTTGTATTTAATTTTTGATAGTTTGATTAATATTTGTCTTGCCATGTTTCTCCTTAGATTTATCCTGTATGGGACTCTCTGTGCTTCCTGGACTTGATTGACTGTTTCCTTTCCCATATTAGGGAAGTTTTCAACTATAATCTCTTCAAATATTTTCTTAGTCCTTTTTTTCTTCTCTTCTTCTTCTGGGACCCCTATAATTTGAATGTTGGTTTGTTTAATATTGTCCCAGAGGTATCTGAGACTGTCCTCAATTTTTTTCATTCTTTTTTCTTTATTCTACACTGTGGTAGTTATTTCCACTATTTTATCTTCCAGGTCACTTATTCATTCTTCTGCCTCAGTTATTCTGCTATTGATTCCTTCCAGAGAATTTTTAATTTCATTTATTGTGTTGTCCATAATTGTTTGCTCTTTAGTTCTTCTAGGTCCTTGTTAAACGTTTCTTGTATTTTCTCCGTTCTACTTCCAAGATTTTGGATCATATTTACTATCATTATTCTGAATTGTTTTTCTGGTATACTGCCTATTTCCTCTTCATTTTTTGGTCTGGTGCATTTTTACTTTGCTCCTTCATCTGCTTCGTATTTCTCTGTCTTCTCATTTTTCTTAACTTACTGTGTCTGCAGTCTAGTTTTCACAGGCTACACGTTCATAGTTCCTGTTGTTTTTGGTGTCTGCCCCCAGTGGGTTAGGCTGGTTCAGTGGATTGTGTAGGCTTCCTGGTGGAGGGGACTGATGCCTGTGTTCTGGTGGATGAGGCTGGATCTTGTTTTCCTGGTGGGCAGGACCATGTCTGGTGGTGTCTTGTGGTGTGTCTGTGAACTTATTATGATTTTAGGCAGCCTCTCTGCTAATGTGTGGGGTTGTGTTCCTGTCCTTCTAGTTGTTTGGCATGGGGTGTCCAGCACTGGAGCTTGCTGGTCATTGAGTGGAGTTGTGTCTTAGTGTTGAGATGGAGATCTGTGGGAGAGCTCTCGGTGATTGATATTATGTGGGTCCAGGACTTCTCTGGTGGTCTAATGTCCTGAACTCAGCTCTCCCGCCTCAGAGGCTCAGGCCTGACACTGGCAAGAGCACCAAGACACTGTAAGCCACATGGCTCAGAAGAAAAGGTAGAAAAAACAGGAACAAATAAAATAAAGTTATTAAAATAAAAAATAAAATATATTAAAATTAAAAAAAAAGAAGAGAGCTACCAAATCAATAAACGAATTCATCAGTGACAACAAGTGCTATAAACTATACTAAGATAAACATAAAAATCAGAAACTAGTCAGTGTCATACAGCAAACCCCAAGTCTACAGTTGCTCCCAAGGTCCACTGCCTCAATTTTGGGATCATTCGTTGTCTATTCAGGTATTCCACAAATGCAGGGTACATCAAGTTAATTGTCAAGATTTAATCCACTGCTCCTGAGGCTGCAAGGAGAGATTTCCCTTTCTCTTCTTTGTTCCCACAGTTCCTGGGGTTCAGCTTTGGATTTGGCCCCGCCTCTGTGTGTAGGTCGCCCTCTAGCATCTGTTCTTTGCCCAGACAGGAGGGGGTTAATGGAGGAGCTGATTAGGGAGCTCTGGCTCACTGAGACCGCGGGGAGGGAGGGTACGGAATGCAGGGTGAGCCTGAGGCGGCAGAGCTCAGTGTGACGTTGCAACAGCCTAAGGCATGTTGTGTGTTCTCTTGGGGAAGTTGTCCCTGGATCACAGGACCCTGGCAGTGGCGGGCTGCATAGGTTCCCAGGAGGGGTGTGGATAGTGACCTGTGCTTGCACACTGGCTTCTTGGTGGCTGCAGCAGCAGCCTTAGGGTTTCATGCCCGTCTCTGATGTCTGTGCTGATAGCCGTGGCTCATGCCTGTCTCTGAAGCTCATTTAGGTGGTGCTCTGAATCTCCTCTCCTCACGCAGCCCGAAACAATTGTGTCTTGACTCTTAGGCAGTTCCAGACTTTTTCCCGGACTCCCTCCCAGTTAGCTGTGGTGCACTAGCCCCCTTCAGTCTGTGTTTACACAGCTAACCTCAGTCCTCTCCCTGGGATCTGACCTCTGAAGCCTGAGCCTCAGCTCCCATCCCCCACCCACCCTGGTGGGTGAGCAGACAAACCTCTCAGGCTGGTGAGTGCCTGTCGGCCCTGATCCTCTGTGCGGGAGTCTCCCTGCTTTGCCCTTTGCACCCCTGTTGCTGTGCTCTCCTCCACAGCCCCGAAGCTTCCCCCCTCCGCCACCCGGAGTCTCCACCCGCGAAGGGGCTTCCTAGTGTGTGGAAACCTTTCCTCCTTCACAGCTCCCTCCCACTGGTGCAGGTCCCATCCCTATTCTTTTGTCTCTGTTTTCTCTTTTGCCCTACCCAGGGACGTGGGGAGTTTCTTGCCTTTTGGGAAGTCTGAGGTCTTCTGCCAGTGTTCAGTAGGTGTTCTGTATGGGTGTTCCACATGTAGATGTATTTTCTATGTTTTTGTGGGGAGGAAGGTGATCTCCATGTCTTACTCCTCCGCCATCTTGAAGGTCCTCCTGATAGGGCTAATTTTAATGCATACTGTCTGTCCCCATATCTTGCAAATAACTGATTGCCTAGAAGGGTCAAAGATGTGCCAATTACATTGTGAAGCTGCCTGCTGGTCTTGGAGAGTCTCCTAAAGAGGCGGAGGGTGGCTGTGGCTCATGCTGGGGCAGAATTATTTAGGAGCTCGTTCTACCATGCTAAGCCGGTGCCGGTGTGTGCCACTCAATAACTCTTTTAATATACTTTTCCCTTATGGGTGAAACATAGTGGCTATATTCCAAAATTTCCGGAAACAGTTTCTCAGAGGAACAGTTACATGAATAAATGATTATGTTCCCAGAAAAACACACACACACAAAAGCCTTGTATCTCATTGTGATGATATAGTGCTACCACCAGACTGGTTCTTTGGAATTAACCTGCTTGACAGGAAAGTCCATCTTCTCCTCTTGCAAACTGAATAATCTTGGACAAATTACTTAATTTCTTGTTCTATCAGTTTCCTCATCTATACAGTTGGGATAATGGCATTATCTATCTTAAGAGCTTTACTGTGAATGTTTAATGGTAAAGTGCATATAAAGTATTTAACACATTGCCTAGTATATTAAATTAAGGTCAGTTACAATGATACTTTCACTCATGTACCCCTAAAACAGCATAATAATTGTGCTAATTCAGTGAAACCCACCCATAATTTTTTTTACATTGTTTCTATGGGAAAATCAATTCTGAATTCCAAACTGGGACACCAGGACCACATGTAACTTAAGCATTGGAAACTTCACTGGCAGATGTTTGGGGCCAAGGTAGAAGCCTGGCATTACTGTTGATTTTATCACTCAATATATTCTTGAGATAATACTTCTTCAGGCATTTGCTTGTTTCCAGTGCTCCATCTTTTTGTGTGAGTACATCTTAAATTGACTGTTTATAAATCATTTACTACTGAAATTCCTGCAATGGGAACGTTAACAAAAATTCACAAGAGGTTCTCACTGAGTTATAATATACAGTGGATTCTCTACTGATCATATCCTATTATCTATATATTCTTGAAATTGAGCTCTATCAATTTGATGTGATCCATGAATGTATTCTGTTTGTACCATAAAACCAAGAAGAAAATAATGTCTTCGCTTGAAAAAGAATCCTTAAAGATCTGGCTTCATTGTGGGATGTTTTTCTCACTCACATTTTTTTTGTTTTATTTATATTTCAGTTTCCAGCAGCTACAAAACTGTATTCAAAATACGCAAAGTGTTAAATCTTCTACAAAGACCAGCTGTCTGCCCAACTGTGATTTTTTTAAATTAAGCTTCCTGGACTGGAGGATAGCAGAGGGAAAAAGAAGAAAAATAAAAGAGGGTAGAGGAGATCGAATGAGTACATATGAAGGTGAAAGGATTAGTTTCTACTGTAAGAAAACTGCTAAGTAGTTCAAAATACTGCAATATACAAATCTTAAATGCTTCCAGATGTTATTTTTTTCTCTAATAAGGGTGATGGACAAACTAAGAATGTCAATAACTTTATACATTAGTCCAGCTATACTTTTCCAAATAAACACCAAATCATGTGCTAACAAATGTCATTACTGCCAAAATAATAAATTTTTTCCATAAAAATGTCATGAGTACTAGAGTAAAATTTTTATAAAGGAAAAATTTAAGCAACCCTAATGGACTGGGGATCCGACTGAGTCTCATGCACTATAGCTGGGATAAATATTAAATCTCAGCCATCAGTTTCCTAATAGAAATCTCATTTCAACCTTAATTATATCTACTCTCTTGGTACCATGATTATTAAAATTCAAGGGGAAAAATATTTAAGAATAAGTTGTCATTCATGAAAGAGCTTCAGTCCCTTTGGAATGGATCATGGTTCAATGTAACCAGCACAATTATTTCTTGCTAGGACAAGGATCACATTGCTGGGTAAAATACCCTAGGCTTCTCCCTACCTCATCTCTACCCTATTAAGAAAATCTTGAAGCCGTATTTTTCCTTTTGCCTGCCCTTAACTGTGGTAACTAATAATACTGATAAACTAAAGCATAATCTCTAAGCCTCCTACAGACTCTGCCTTTAGAAAACAGCAACCTTCTAGGAAACACATTTAATAAGGGTGGTTTCATTAAAAATAAAGAATATGTGTGTATGTGATATATCTGTGTGTACGTGTGTGACACAAGCTTGTGTCAATCACGAATGCTCTCACAGTCCTTGGGCAGTGGAAATATTTTGGTTTATGTACGGCCTACATCACTTGAATGCCTGGCAACTTCACTTATTTCTCTTCTCTGCCCTCTATTCGGCCCAGCCTCCCTACCTGAAGGGGTCTTGCTTTATTGTTACACAGCCCCACACAATCAAGTCAATAAGTCCTGCTGACCCAGGGAGGTAAACCAGCAAGTCACTGTTTTCCTGGATCCTCAACTTTTCAGAATGGAGCATCTAAAAGCAAGCAATACCCTCTCTTGCAGAATCTCTGCAATATTATCTGAAATGTCTCCCTCCGTGACAGGTCTAGTGATTGGCAAGGAAGGGTGAATGGAATCAAACCCCCTTTTGCCAAATGGGTGAAGATGGGGAGGAGCAAAGGAAGAAAAAGTTACTCAGAGGACAAGAACTTCCATCCTGCTGTACAAGCAATCAGAGCCTAACTTGCTCACCAATGATCACTGGGGACAGAGCAACCAGAATTTGCTCACATCAACTCTTTTTGGTAGGAAAGAATGTTTTCCAATAAATTTTTATCTCAGTGAAGCATAAAAATAAGTTCCAAACTATCCACCGTAATTTTTGTTTTCTGTTGGCAATTGTTAAATATAGTATTCTTTGTGGCCTAAATGGCCAGAATCTCCAAAATAAATAAGGAGACTGTTAAATACCATCATTTATGTACTTTTCATCAGAATGGGAGATGATTTTAAAAGAAACTGCATAAATAGTATAGAACACTACATTTATAAATATACACAATTTATACCTAGTTTGAAGACATTTAATTAAATAATAAAAATGACCACCTCTTCAATAATTTTTAATTCCTATGCTTTATAACATATTCACTGTATCTCTGCATGTCAACATTTTCCTGTATCCAAGAATATTTTCTTTCGTGAGTAATTATATTGTCTAATCTTTCTATTGAGTTCGTTAATTAGACATAACCCTCCTATGATTGATCAATGTTTTCAAGGTATAGCAGGTGTCTCACAAAACCCTTCAAGGATTCAGGACAACTTTCTATCAGAAGCCATTAAAAGCAGCTTCCATCTATAAATGTCCCTTCAGTTTACTTAGTCAGGCTGGTTCTCTCTGATGTGCAACATCTCATGGGAAGAACCTAGTTGCCTTCCTAATTTTCATATTTTTGCCAGGTTTCTAACCAAAAAAAAACCTTTTTTCTAGGCAGGGATAATGTTATCTCTCCACTGCAAGACCTCTTAAATAACAGATAATTAATTGCATCTTTGTTTCTCAATGAAGCATAACAACTTTCTAAAGAAAGCATTTGTTGCTTCGTAGGTTAACCATATGTGTTGAACAGAAAAGCCTTTTTTTTTTTTAACTTCCAAGATAATGTTTGAGGCAAAGACATATTTTTTGGTTTTGGAAAAATGTATTTAATGATAGATTCAACCATAGGAATTCATTGAGGGTTTAGACTGAGAGAAAATAATGAAACTGGAAGAAGCAAAGATGCTTAGATGGTGCAAATAAGCTAAAGAATAAAGGATCTAGCAATCAGTGAGTCAATTTTTTATTAAAAATAAAAATTCATGAGATCCTGTGCAAGCACTAAAATACAGAAAGCTAATATTTGTTTACTAAACCATCTCAATGAAAGTTGAATGCAGAATACTAAACTATTAGACTACTTATGAGATAGAGCAAAGGAGTTCCTTTAATTCTTTAACAAATGGAAATAGAAAAATATACTCTGAAAGGGAAAAAATATGCAGTAAATGCCTTATAAAAGATACATTGGGCACTGAGATACAAGATAACAAATACACTTTGCAGGATGATTTCTATTAGGATAATAGGCTTTTTGTTTGTAGATCTTACATTTGTAAAGATGTGATTTCTTCTTTTTTACCCACTACATTCTATCCAGACATCAAGACCAGTTAGTCTTTCTTAATACCTTTAATATATGTCCTTTCAATTCCACAGGTACCATCCTAATGCAAACACTGTCACCTCATACCTGAATTCTGAATGTGGCCTCTTAACTGACCTGCTTTTAATTTTTTCTCCATCTACGTCTTTCTACCTACCGTTTCCAGAGTAAACACTTTACATAATGCATCTTCCCTTTTATAAAACACTTTCATGTTTCTCTTGCTCCCACCAAGTAAGTTATGAAAATTTAGCTTAGTGCAGAGAAGTCCTCACTGAACTGGTCTCAATCAACCGTGCCTCCACGTCTCCTCATTCTCCTCCGTGCTATAAATGGGCTGGGCTGACTGTTGAGACCTGCACACACCCTGTGTTCCCAGCCTGCCTGGCTTGCTCTGTAATTCCTGCAGCATGAAAGGCTCTTTTAATCTCCCTCTGCCTATCTGAGTTCTGCTCATATTTTACAGACTTCTCAAATTAGGTGTTATCTCTTCCGTAGACTTTTTTTTTCATATTTCTGCAGTGGAAAATTATTTCTATCTTTTAAACCACAAGCCTCCTTAGTCAAACTTACCAAGTATAATTGACCAAGAGCTTAGGAGTTGCCTAGCCCTGGCACTTTTCATTCTTTATTTTATCTACTGCTTCTAGATGTTCAAAGTTATCAACCCTGGGGCTGTCACATAGCAGTAACAGGCTGAATCATTGTTGAAAATGAATGTTACACACAAAAGCTTAGTGGCAACATAATGTACCAAAGAATACGGTTTAAATGAAAAATATCACATATCCATTTGGAGAAAGATTTTTTTAGTACCATTTGTGTGGCACACTGGAGTAACTAGGAAGCATATTTTATCATTTAAAAATGCTAAATTTGCATCATTTAAAGTATTACAGGTAAACTTCCTGGTGAACAATCTCCAAACACTGTGTAGTTCAGAGTACAGGAGTACAAAGGTGAATGTATCATTGGGATAATTTATCTAACTGAAAAGGTTTTCAGAGTGTGACCATCCAGAACCAAAATAGATCCACAGTCTGAAATCCAGTTTCTCTTTCCTGTCAGAAACACTTCTCTGACTTCAATAAAAGCAGATTGTTTCATATAATGGGTTCAAGGTTAAATTTTCAATGATAAAAGTTTTTAAATATTTCTGTGAAAATTTAATCTTTTATTTGAAAAAGGTAATGGTGAGGGCTTCCCTGGTGGCGCAGTGGTTGAGAGTCCGCCTGCCGATGAGGGGGACATGGGTTCGTGTCCCGGTCCTGGAAGATCCCACATGCCGCGGAGCGGCTGGGCCCGTGAGCCATGGCCATTGAGCCTGCGC
>NW_006783110.1:1547488-1552121 GCF_000442215.2 Lipotes vexillifer | reverse complement strand
AAAAAAAAAAAAAAAAAAAAAAAAGGTAATGGTGAACAATTTCCCAAAGAAACAGAAAAGCTAATTTTATTCTCTTCTGTTCTTTTTTTTTTTTTTAAACCTAAAAGGATATCTATACATCTATACACACATCTACCAACAAACGTACAGGTTACAGACTGAGGAATAGTAAACTATGATCACACAGAGTGGTGATATGGCAGAGGGTAAAGAACAACTGGCCAGGGATTATGACTTGTTCTAGATTCTATGTAAGGCAACTTTCTTCTACAATATGAAGTATTACTAGAAAACCAAAATGCTTTGGAAAATCTAGATGGAGTTAGCCTTAGTAATTTGTCATGTGATCTTAGGAATTCACATGACCACTGGACACTACAGTCAATAAAGCACCAAATTAGGAGGTAGAAGACAATTAAGAAAATTAAAGAAGTGTTTTTAGGTACCTATATATGAACACTAGCATTAGGTATTACCAAGAAGTACCTCTGTATTTTTTTTTTAAACATCTTTATCGGAGTATAGTTGCTTTACAATGTTGTGTTAGTCTCTGCTGTATAACAAAGTGAATCAGCTAAATGCATACGTATATCCCCATATCCTCTCCCTCTTTTTTTTTTTTTCCAAATAATTACATTATTTTATTTGAAATTGAACAGAAAAGTCTTGGTAGTAATCAGAAAAACATGAACCTTGGTTCTACTGTATCTTATTAGTATATGAACACATTTTTGAGAAGCAAAATCATGACTCTGTTTACATAAACTTACATTTATGCATGGAATATCTTTTTCCATCCCCTCACTTTCAGTCTGTATGTGTCCCTAGGTCTGAATTGTGTCTCTTGTAGACAGCACATATATGGGTCTTGTTTCTGTATCCATTCAGCCAGTGGATTACTTTTGGTTGAACCACCTAATCCATTTACATTTAAGGTAATTATCGATATATATGTTCCTATTACCATTTTCTGAATTGTTTTGGGTTTGTTTTTTTAGGTCTTTTCCTTCTCTTGTGTTTCCTGCCTTGAGAAGTTCCTTTAGCATGTGTTCTAAAGGTGGTTTGGTGGTGCTGAATTCTCTTAGCTTTTGCTTGTCTGTAAAGGTTTTAATTTCTCTGTCGAATCTGAATGAGATCCTTGCTGGGTAGAGTAACCTTGGTTGTAGGATTTTCCCTTTCATCACTTTAAATATGTCCTGTCCCTCCCTTCTGGCTTGCAGATTTTTTGCTGAAAGATCAGCTGTGAACCTTATGGGGATTCCCTTGTATGTTATTTTTTGCTTTTCCCTTGCTGCTTTTAATATTTTTTCTTTGTATTTAATTTTTGGTAGTTTGATTAATATATGTCTTGGCATGTTTCTCTTTGGGTTTATCCTGTATGGGACTCTCTGAACTTCCTGGACTTGATTGACTGTTTCTTTTCCCATGTTAGGGAAGTGTTTGACTATAATCTCTTTGAATATTTTCTCAGGCCCTTTCATTTTCTCTTCTTCTGGGACCCCTATAATTCAAATGTTGGTGTGTTTAATATTGTCTCAGAGGTCTCTGAGACTGTCCTCAATTCTTTTCATTTTATTTTTCTTTATTCTGCTTCCTGGCAGGTGTTTGCACCATTTTATCTTCCAGATCACTTATCCATTCTTCTGCCTCAGTTATTCTGCTATTGATTCCTTCTAGAGTATTTTTAATTTCAGTAACTGTGTTGTTCATCACTGTTTGTTTGCTCTTTAGTTCTTCTAGATCCTTGTTAAATGTTTCTTGTATTTTCTCCATTCTGTTTCTGAGATTTTTGTATCATCTTTACTATCATCACTCTGATTCTTTTTCAGGTAGTTTGCCTATTTCATCTTCATTTATTTGGTCTTGTGGGTTTTTATCTTGCTCCTTCATCTGTAACATATTTTTTGTCGTTTCATTTTTTTTTTTTTTTGATGTGTGGTGCTGTATTCCTGTCTTACTGGTTGTTTGGCCTGAGACGTCCAGCACTGGAGTTTGCAGTCAGTTGGATAGAGCTGGGTCTTGGTGCTGAGATGAGGACCTCCGGTAGGCGTCACTCCAATTAATATTCCCTGGGGTCTAAGGTTCTCTGTTAGTCCAGCAGTTTGGACTCAGAGCTCCCACCACAGGAGCTCAGGCCCAGCCTCCAGCCTGGGAACCAACATCCCATAAGCTTCATGAAGTGGTAAATAAAAGAAAGAAAAAATGGAGCAGTACAATATCAAAGAATAAAAAACAATATGAAAGTAGAAAGATAGAAAATATATTAGGAAAAATAAAGCTATAATTGAAACAAGTGCAACAAGGTAAACTAAAACCACAACAGAAAAAAAAAAAAAGTGGTGGAGAGGCACACTGTCTTTTTTTATGGAAAGACAAAATATGTTAAAATGCCCATTCTTTATAAAATAATCCATGATTCTAAAGTAATCCCTATTAAAATTTCAATAAAGTTTAATTTACTAGGTTAAGCTTATCTTAAACATATATGGGGGAAAATGTGTGAGACAAGAGCTAAAAATATTTTTAAAAGGACAATTACATGGTACATGTACATCAGATGAAAGATATCAATAAATGTAAAACTCGTGAAATTTCAAGCATGATTTTGTTGTTAAAACATGTGTAAATATATTGATGGAAAACAATGAAAGGTCAAGAAGCAAACTCGTGTATTCGTGAAAACTAATTTTAGGACACCTATAGCATTGCAACTTAGTGAAGTAGAGTTTCAATAAAGACTTTTGGGAAAATTTGGAGAAAACAAAATCACATGCCTTTCATAAACCATGACCCAAAACAAATTCCATAGCACAGGGAGATCAGCTGGGTGCTTTGTAACCACCTAGATGGGTGGGATAGGGAGGGTGGGAGGTAGGGAGATGCAAGAGGGAAGAGATATGGGGATATATGTATATGCATAGCTGATTCACTTTGATATAAAGCAGAAACTAACACACTATTGTAGAACAGTTACACTCCAATCAAGATGTTAAAACATAAAAAAACAAAAAACAAAATAAATTCCAGGTATATTATAGTAGCAGAATCATAATATAAATTTAAAACCATAATACAATTTTTTTAAAATGGAGAGCATTTTTATGATCTTGATTGGAAAGCACCTTTGTATGTAAGACCAAAAAAGGGAACGAGTAAACAATAAAAACAAAACCCAGAAACCATAACATTTTTTCTATGTACAAACTTTAAAATAATTTCAAATAAAATATGCATCATAAGCAAAGTAAAGAAAGACAAATCTTGAAATGTAGGTTAGGAACAAATTGAGGAGAAGATTGACTGCCAGGCTAAGTAGAGTGAATTTTCATCTGTGAGCAACTGGAAACCATAAAAGCGTTTTGACAAGAAGAGTAGAATGATCAAAGATGCCTTTTAACAAAGGAATTTGTTCAGCTATATAAAGGATGATTTAGAGCTACAGCAGCAGGCTAGGTGGGAGGAAAGTGCTGTGCACACAGCTGTTCAGTTTGGAGTCAAAAAGACCAATCATGAAGCAGTTACAAGGCAAGACACAGCAAGGGCCACCACGATGACTACAGAAAGGTGAAACTCATATCTGAGAACGTGAGATTTTAAGAGAGGTCCAAGAACTAACATTTATTGAGTATGTGTGTTTTTCAAGGATTCTAATTTGCCCAAGGGAACACAAAAAATATGTTGCTAAGTCTGATCTCTCTGATGAAAATCTTATGTTTTTTCCTAAACAAAATTCCAAATTACCTCATAAGTAACCTACCCTTAGGATAGGTGTGGTCATCCTCGGTCCCATCAGAAATTATCAGGGCTGAAGCATAAGACAGAAGTGCCTGTGAGTAGGGTATGTGCAGGAAGCGGTTAATTCAGCAGGCTGAGTTCTTCAAACTCAATACCTTCCAAAAAAGGGCTTGTATTCATGACTGGCCCTTTACCGGCTCCTGGGAAATGACCTTTGAATACTCTGTCTGATATAAGTGTTTTTGTATATCTGAGGCCTTGGGCCATGAAGTACCAGCTTAATCATATAGCTTATGCTAACCATGTGATGTATGACGAGCACCTACTTTTACTCTGCAGAGCTGGAGTCTGAGTAGCTGAGGTTAGAAACATGGATGTTGCTATATGCCTATGTGAATGACCCTCAGTAAAAACCCAGGCCATCAAGACTTGAGTGAATGTCCTAACTGGTAAAAATTTCCATGTGTTATCACATATTACTGTTGGGAGAATGAAGCCAGTCCCCATCTCATGCAACTCCATTGGGAGGGAACATCTGGAAGAGTGTGACTTGTTTCTCCTTGTGCCTTTTCCCTTTGCTGATTTTACACTGTAATCTTTTTGTGTAATACACTATAACCATGAGTATAACATCTTTGCTGATTCCTGTGAGTCTTTTCGGCTAATTTTGTAGATGGGGACACTAGGCACGTGGCAGTTGCCCTACGAAGGACTACTCTCTGGTAGATATTAATGATTTTTCTTCTAGGATGGCTAGTGAAGGAATCTGAGAAGGAATCTGAGAGAGACAAAAAACAGAAGAGTACATTGTTTTGGAAAACAAGGGAGGATAGAAGGAAGAAAGGAAGGAAGCAAGAGAGGGAGGGAGGGAGGGAGGGAGGGAGGAAGGAAAGAAGGG
>NW_006783110.1:1531714-1547456 GCF_000442215.2 Lipotes vexillifer | reverse complement strand
GGAAAGAAGGGAGGGAGGGAGGGAGAGAAGGAGGGAGGGAGGGAGGGAGGGAGGGAGGAAGGAAGGAAGGAAGGGAGGAAGGGAGGAAGGAAGGAAGATGTGCAAAATGGATAAAGAACGAAATAGGAAAATCAGTGATAACCATGAAGAAAATATAGTACAATGAGGAAAACAAATTGTAAAAAGGTTCAAGAGTCAGCAGGATATGAGGAAACAGGCCTTACATTATAGATTACTCAGACAGCTTAGGGGGATAAAGGAAAAAGGCCAGAGTTTGACTCAGTCATAGAGATAAGTTTTATTTGTTTTTAATAGGATGTTAATAAGACATGTAAGTTCAATCACAAGACCTAGATTCAATTTCTGCTCTGCCACCTATTGTCTTTGTAACTAACACTTGTCACACAATTCCTGTGGGCCCCAGTTGTCTCATTTGTAATCAAAGGGGCTAGGCCTATTAATATGCGGTTCCCCATAGGGTTATTGTGAAGATCAAATTATAAGTTTTTTGTGAAAATGTTTAGGAGAAGTCTAAAAGGCTAAACACTTTTAATGCATTATTTTTACCTCCATTTTATGTGTAAACATGAAATATAATTAGGCAAAATGATAAAAAGAACCTATAATACCTTATTCCCTCTGGTTTAATTAACGGGTATTTAATGAGTGCATGTGGTAATGTACAAAAGATGTATCAGTGTAAGGTACAGCTCTTTACTCTTGCTTGAAAATTACTAGAGTTACTGAAGAAACATCAAGTTGCTGAAGTTTTCCATCTCCCATTATTATATTGATAAACAGAGAATGATTACAATTGAGGCTGAAAATGATCCTCAAGTATCACCCTCCTGTGTGTGGGGAGCTACTAATTAACCTTTTAATAAGGATATTATATACCATGTAGGAAGATTAATTCTAGATCATTACTTTGTAAGTAACTGGAAAGACTGTACTTTGATTTTGCCTTCTTGATCAATGCATTTTTCACAAAATTTGAACCACAACACTAAAAATCACTGTCTTGTGAAATTTTCAAACACATACCAATAAGTTTAAACACCATTTTTTTTTCTGAAAAGAAAGCAGTTAAACTAGCTTATAGCTGAGTTGCTGTTAGTTTTTAAAAAGAAAGGGACTCTTCTCATAGCTTTTATGATAGATGCCATCTCTGAGATGCTGTGATCCCATAAACATGAACTTTATTACCTCCTGAACTAGAGAGGAGAATATTGGAGTCAACAGAACAAAGATTATTGGAATAAACTTTAGTTCACATGGATCTACTATGTGAACTAAAGGAGAAAAAACAGTCTTAACACTCAAAAGTTGGTTACTCAGAAGTGGCTTCATAAAACAAGTTGGCCAATTTCAAACTGACCTCATTTAAGAATGACCTCATTTAAGAAGAGCTCCTGTTTAGTTTGCACTGTAAAAACAAAAATGCCATGCTCCTGAAATATCTCAGATCTGCCATGTTGTTTCTAATAGGAAAGACAGTGAGAATGAACCTGCCAAGAGGTACATGGAGGAAAACTTAGAAAACGAGATGATGCGCAGACACCCACAGTGAAGCACTATGTTGTAAATCATGCTGCTGTGTTCCTTCTCCACACATTTTGATATAGTCTTAAAGTTGAGTAGACCTCCAGAAGAACTGAATAGAGATTTTTGCAAAGAAGACATACGGATGGCCAAAAGGCACATGAAAAGATGCCTACCATCATTAATCGTCAGGGTAACATAAATCAAAACCACAATGAGATATCAGTACACATCTGTCAGAATGGCTATCATCAAAAAGACCACAAATAACAAATGATGGCAAGGATGTGGAAAAAAGAGAATACTTGTACACTGCTGGCTGGAATGTAAATTGGTGCAGCAACTGTCAAAAACAGTATGGAACATGCTCAAAACACAACAACCATTTGAAATAACAGTTCCACTCCTAGGCGTATATTGGAATAAAAGGAAAACACTAATTTGAAAAGATTCATGCACCTCAATTTTCATAGCTGTGTTAATTACTATAGCCAAGATACAGAGCAACCTAAGTGTCCATCAACAGATAAATGAATAAAGATGTGATATATATACATACAATGGAATATTACTCAGCCATAAAAAAGAATGAAATATTGCCATTTGCAACAACATGTATGGAACTGGAGGATACTATGCTTAGTGAAATAAGTCAGACAGAGAAAAGACAAATACCGTATGTCATTGCTTACATGTAGAATCTAAAAAATAAAACCAAAAAATGAATATAACAGAACAGAAACAGAGTCACAGATATAGAGAACAAACTAGTGGTTACCAGTGAAGAGAAGGAAGAGGGAAGGGACAAGACATGGTTAGGGGATTAAAAGGTACAAACTACTGGGCTTCCCTGGTGGCACAGTGGTTGAGAGTCCCCCTGCCGATGCAGGGGACACGGGTTCGTGCCCCGGTCCGGGAAGATCCCACATGCCGCGGAGTGGCTGGGCCCATTGGCCGTGGCCGCTGAGCCTGCGCGTCCGGAGCCTGTGCTCCGCAAAGGGAGGGGCCGCAGCGGTGAGAGGTCCGTGTACCGCAAACAAACAAACAAACAAACAAAAAAAGGTACAAACTACTGTATATAAAACACATAAGCTACAAGGATATATTATACAGCACAGGGAATATAGCCAATATTTGATAATAACTTTAAAAGAGTAGAATCTATAAAAATATTGAATCACTATGCTATACACTTGAAATTATTGTAACTATACTTCAATTAAAAAAAAAAAAAGTTGAGTAACCCCTCAAAGGGACCAGTAATAGATACATAGCCATAATAACAGAAAGCAGTGCTGCCAACATCTCTGCTTTCAAGAACAAGATATAGCTCTAGAATAAATGCATGCTCAAAACATATTTATTTTGATTGTCTCTCACAGGGTGCAACAAATGGTTTCTCTCTGAGAAAATAATTACTGAGAGTGTTTTAAAATCTCTTAGATCCTAAAAGAAGTGTATTGTAAAACATCTGACTAGGACACCTGTTTTTAAAATATATGGACACTTGCTTATTTAACATTAATGACTAACTGCTCAAAAACTGATGTACAGATTAAATTTTTTGAGTGTCTTTGTTCATAGATTTGGTCTTCAGAATCGTACAGTGGTTCATTTCAGAATTTTTTTTTATTCATGAGAAAAAGATAAAAGATAGTCTGGCAGCCAAAAATTAATTGTGATTTAAAAAAAATTTTTCAAGTGTGTATTCATGGTATCTTCCCAGTGAAAGGCAGAATCCCTCAATTCAAACTGACTGAATTTCAGCCCAATGATCCTAAAGGAGAGAGGGGGTCTCAAAAAACTAGACTTTTAAATATTTTTGGAGTTTTGGCATAAACCAACTGCAGACTGTAAATTGAACACATGTCATCTGCCTATAGTATTCTGCTTCTGGAGAACTGCTAGCATGTTGATGAACAATTATTACATTGGTGACAAGTAACAAGTGTTTTCTTGCTATTTTAAAACTCATGCATCTAGTTTAAAGCTATCTCTTCCTTCCCTCCTTCCCTCCCTCCCTCTGACCTGACCCTTCCTTCCCACCTTCCTTCCTTCCTTGCTTCTTTGCTTCCAAATAGGAATATGGAAATATATCAACAGAACATTTTATGTGAGAAAGAAAGGGTAGCTTGACAATAAAATTGCTAATTGAAACCTGCTAATTTACTGGTGTGGTTAAATAACTATTGGTTTTTTAATTTAATCTTAAGACAAACAGATTTGGAGGTCCTGTCAAATACATATTTGGATTACCTTTTAAAGGCTTGAATTGATTTAAACTTTATTTGTAATAAATAGTCTCCATGGTTCCAGTCAACTAATGTCTAAACCATGCTTTCAAAACTTTAGGGCACTTGTTATTTATTTCTGACAAGATACTCACTAAATCTCTAAATATTGCCTCTCAGTTTATGAATATCTCTATGTTCTTGTCAAAACAAAACCTAAATTACTGTGTGCATAAGGAGGGGAATAGCAACAGGAGTACACAGAGATGATTAGATTTAGAAATCTGTAGTTATTTTCTTGATGCCCCTCTCTTCCCCAACCAGAACCAATATGCTGAAAATATATTGTTTGTTTTTTTAATTTTCCAATTAAGTTAGAAGAGCTTTCTGCTCCTGAGAACCACTGCTTTCTGGAAGATATGAAAATGGGATACCCAATCATCTTATTCAAGCACTGGGAAAAAGTATTCCTGATAAAGTTTAATGTTAAAAGCCAATGATCACACTATGTCTTGGACAGAGTTATGCCCAATTATCACTGACTCCAGGAAATCCTTGCTGTTTTTCTTTCTTAACTGAACTGCCATTAGTGCCTGAAATGAGGGAATTATAAAATTCATTTGATCACAACTGATACAATGAACTGTTCCAGCAAATGTGTGGAGGATCACTAGATATCCTCCAAAATTTGCTCTGACCTTCCACACTAATCAAGTTGTTGCCTGGGAGCCACTGGCCAGACAGGGACTACGTTATCCAGCTGACCTTGCAGCTAGGAACAGTCACATGACTAGTTTTCATCATGGGAGTGGTGCAGAATCGGTTCATACCACTTCTAGGCTGAAACATTTAAAAAGTGGTTGTGCCTCCTTAGCATACTTCTCTCCCTTCTGCTGCCTGGAATGTTCATGAGAAGAGTGACCTTGGAAGAAGATCCACTGAAGATAGCAGAGTCACTCTCAGTCTGGGTCCCTGAATGACTGAGGACAGCAGTGTCACCTGTCATATCGCAATAGCTGATCACATGAGAGAGAAATAAAAATTAAGTCACTGAATGTTTCAGGTCTTTTTGTTATAGCAACTAGAACTGCACCCACGAAAACTTCAAGAAAGTAGATCCTTTAAAAGAATCCACCAACAGTGACAATACCAAATGCTGGTGAAGATGTGGAGTAACAGGGATTCTCATTCACTGCTGGTGGGAATGCAACCACTTTGGAAGACAATTTGGTAGTTTCTTACAAAACGAAACATATTCTTATCCTATGATGCAGCAATAGCTCTTTTTTCCATTTACCCAAATGAGTGGAACTTAGGTCCACACAAAAACCTGCACGTGAATGTTTTTAGCAGCCTTACTCATAAATGTCAAAACTTGGAAGCAATTAAGATATCCTTCAATAGGTGAACAAATAAACTCTGCTATATCTATACAATGCTATATTATCCAGTGATAAAACAGTGAGCTATCATGCCACAAAAAAGACACAGAAGAACTTTAAATGCATGTTGGTAAGTGAAGGAAACAATGAAAAGGCTACATACTGTATGATTCCAGCTACGTGACATTTTGGAAAAAGTAAAACCATGGAGACAGTAAAAAGATCAGTGGTTAACAGGAGTTATGAGGGAGGAAAGGATGAATAGGTGGACAACAGGAGAGGTTTAGGCCAGTGAACCTAGAGTTCTGTATGATACTCTAATGGTATTTAGATACATGTCATTATACCTTGTCAAAAGCCATAAAATATACAATACAAACAATGTAGTTTGACTGAGAAACTATGGACTTCAGTTAATAATAATGTAACAGTATTGACTCCTTAGTTTTAACCTATGTACCTTATTAATACAAGATGTAAATAGTAGGAAAAATGGTGGCTGAGGGGAAGGATTAAAGAATATATGGGGGAATTCCCTGGTGGTTCAGTGGTTAGGACTCGGTGCTTTCGCTGACGAGGGCCCAGGTTCAATCCCCGGTCGGGGAATTAGGATCCCACAAGCTGCAGGGTGTGGCAAAAAAAAAAAAAAAAAAAAAAAGAATATAGGGGATTCTCTGTACTTTTTGGATTTTTCCATAAGCATACAACTGCTCTAAAAAAATCTTATTAATAAAAAAAATCTGTTCTTTCTTTTCAGTATTAACACATGCATACTCACACACATTTACATACAACAGGACTTGCTGAGGAAATGAGGAGGAGCAAATGAAAGGAACTTAAATTGACAAAAATAAAAGTGATGAAACTGGAACAAGGAAAACATGAAAAGAGAGGATTTGAAGTGTCCGTGAGAGGACAGTGAGAGCACAGAACGCATTAATGCTTAGGTGGAGAAGAAGATTTAGAGAGAGATGTTCATGGCTGTCATCTCATCCTAGCTGTTTATTGTCTGCTCATTTGTAAGTGGGAAACTCCAAAGTGGTGCTAGATCTCCAAAATCACTAGATTTCTCATGACCTCTTCAACTATAATCACTGAAGCCCTATACCTCCAGCCTAAACCACATGCAAAAACAATTTTACCAAAGCAGTATTTAAATAATATTATTTGATTGTTTATTTGCTGCTATAGGCACTTTCACTTATTTACATACTTTAATAATTCCTATTTTAAAGATAAGGAACTGAAGCTCACAGAGTCACATAACTTGCCTAAAGTTGTACCATGAGTTGAGAACTTGCATTTGAACTCTAGTGACTTAACCCCAGAATCCACGATCCTATCCAACACACAAGCTTGCCTCCTGGACTCCTGGCATCCATGTGTTGCCAACAGTAATGACTAAACTTCTGGAAAAGACTCCTGCTTAGCCATTCAGTTCCCATCAACACTTTATATAGAGCCCCCCTATAAACCCCAAGCTTAACCTCACCAATTCCTCTGTCATTTGTGCATTGTTCCTCTTGTACAAAGCAAATCACGTTGGCCCTTGCTCCAAAAGACCATTTGCCTAGATCCACAGCAGTGAATTCTGTGTCACTTCTTGTATCTGAATGACAAGACCACCAAGTAAGCAGAGCTTGAGTCAGCAATACCTGCTTAAACCAAGCCTTAATTTAGAACTTGCACAATCCTCGCTTGAAAACATCTCAATAGATGGTCCCTACTCTCCCTCCCACCCCACTAGCCCTACATCAGATGTTCCAGCATTTCTTACAGCCATCACCATGCTAGTTATTGTACCTGAATGTGGATACCTTGGAATTCATGGTAAGATATAATAGCCCGGGATCGGGAATCATCACTTCGACAACATGACCTCCTATGGGGTCAAAGTGCATGGCAAAAATTGTCTGAGCAACATTGAGGAGCTCCTAATGAAGCTCTGAATAACACAGACATGCTTAAGGAAGACAAGTAAGCCATGCTTATTAACCAGTCTAAGAATAAAGTAAATTTTGTTAGCTCTTGACCCAGGTTTTCAGATGCATATATAATTTATTGGTTCCATGGGTTGCTTTAGCCCTGCTCAAAGCCCTAGGGTTGGTTCTGGATGACTTGTGTGATCTGATTTTTGTTTTCAGATTTGTAGTTTTCTGTTTGTTTAGTTTTAAACCTTTACAGATGGATTTTTATAGCTTTTTAAAAAAATAATTTCTCTAATTTTTTTTTCGGAGATCAGAGTGCACGGAGCATAAGATTATTTTTCCCTGATGTGGGTCAGCAAAAATATTGCTTGAGAAGATTTCAAGACTTTCATAGAATATATACAGTTTGCTAAAAAGGTTTTTCAGTAAAATTATTTAAAGAAATCAAAAATACAAATTCTCAAATTCATATAAACCTACAGTTATACTGCTACAGCCTCAGTGTCTCAAAAGAACTTAAGAGGAGCTCAATAAAATGGTACCTACTTTTAAGTCAGGGATATAACACCTGGAGTTTGGGTTATCTTCAACGGTTCCAATCATAAAAACAGTCTCATAACACCGGAGACTCATAGGAGTAAGTACTATTGCTCCGTAAGTGCACTGATGATATTCACTAACGGTATTAATCCAGCCACTATGAACGTGCACTGATCCAATTCCATGTGCTAGTATCCTGTGAGTTCCCGACCAGCAGTGCCTATAGAGAATTAGTCCAAAGACAATACGGGCACAAAATAATCAGTAAATTGGTGCCTACATGGAACCAGAAGTATATAGTCCTGGTTTCATGGAATAACCAGAATAAACAGCATCTGAAATTTCAGCAAATCACCTCACCTGGTATAAAATTTCTTCCAGAATAAATGCTAAACCATGGAAACTAACTTCAGCATCTATTTTGGGTGTTCTGAGAGTCAATATCCCATGTGGGGCTGGGGGGATCCCCCCGACACCAACAGTCGATTCTCAGACACTGGCAGAGTGTTCATTCTAACACTACCTACCTAAAGACAGCAACAGATTTCACAGGTTAAGGGCTCAGTCCTACAAGACTCCCCTGACCCCCACCACCACTTCAGACACAACCTGTGAGCCCAAAAAGCTAACCCATGCTTCTAACCTAACAGCTATAGAATGGAGGTTCCAATGACCCCCTCCTACTCAGGATGCCAATTCCAAGTCTAGGTTGTTACTTCTGAGCAACTGACTATAGATCAGAGGTTCTCAAGATCTTCTCCTCGAGTTTGCTTAATTACTAGAGTGGCTCACAGAACTCAGAGAAGCATTTTACTCACTAGATTACCAAAAACTCAGAAACAGGCAGGTGGAAGAGACGCACAGGGTAAGGTATAGGGAAAGGGCTCAGAGCTTCCAAAGCCCTCTCTAGACTCCTGACTCTCCCCAGTCACCAAGTGTTCACCAACCCAGAAGCTCTCCAAACCGTCCTTTTGGGGTTTTATGAAGGCTTCATTACAAAGACGCGATTGATTAAATCATTGGCCGTTGGTGATTTATTCGGCCTAGGGGGGTGGCGGAGGGGTGCCCTCTCCCCTCCTCAAAGGTCAGGGGGTGGGAAGGAAAGTTCCAATCCTCTATCACCTTATTGGCTCCATTTGCGAACAGCTTGCATTCTTAGGTGCTTTCCCAAAGTTGCATGTTTAACATAACACGATAACTTTTATCACTCTCAACCCTCAGGAAATTACTGGGATTTTGGGAGCTGTAAGCCAGGCACTGTGGATGAAGACCAAAAATATATGAGAAATACACTTTGGTCATCTGAATGACCAAATAAATATTTCTAATAAATCACAGTACTGCAGATATATGGTATATGCACAATATCATTCTACACTGGATCAATAAAAGGTAACTTGAGCTAACTTTTAAAAGGCCATAGCTAGTGAGAAGCAGCCGCATGGCACAGGGAGATCAGCTCGGTGCTTTGTGTCCACCTAGAGGGGTGGGATGGGGAGGGTGGGAGGGAGACGCAAGAGGGAGGAGATATGGGGATATATGTATATGTATAGCTGATTCACTTTGTTATACAGCAGAAACTAACACACCATTGTAAGGCAATTATACTCCAAAAAAGATGTTTAAAAAAAAAAGCCATTATGCTGCTAATGGTGTACCTCTTAGTTTGTGGTTAGTTATGTGCTAACCATGCCCATCACACAAGGAAGTGAGTTCTAAGCTTTAGACCTCCATAGACCGATAACTTCCTGATTTCTCAGCACTATCTCTAAAGGATATATGGATTTAAAGTCTAGAAATGGGAAGTTGGGGTTTTTTGTTTCATTTGTGGGGACAAGTCATCACATGACTTCATCAATGAGCCAATTAACAATACTTACATACACAAGTATTGAGATAACACAGTAATACATGCCATAGAGTTAAAGCAAGCTAAAGAGAAACACCAGAGCCATGGGTCAGGCTCACCCTCTTATACTGAGTTACTCCGTTCAAGTACTTCAGAACCTACATTGACACTCAGGATTATGGCTCATAAATGAGAGCTTAGGAAATACATGAAGGCCCTAAAAATGTCTTAAAGGGCCATTTGAAGTAAACATCGCCATCCTTTATTTATAAAGGAAACATTTAGTATGTTCCCAAGGAGGAGTACAAACCTATTTCTGTTTTGAAAAATGAAACTTATTATTGATTTACATATGATTACAAATTTTAAGTTGATTTCCAAAGTAATAAACATTACCTCATGATTTTTTCCAGAATTTTCAAAGGAAGAATAAATTTTGTAACGATTTTTGTGCACACAGGCAAATAGCGTGCATAATATATAAACAATGACTCTTTAGTATTTGCTGGTTTCTTGGTTTTGCTTATTAATAACTATTGTTTCCACTCACACTTTGAAATAGCAACGTCTTGAAGAATCATAATAAAGGCATAATTTCTAGTTCAGTTCACATTCTAAGGAAGTGTACTAAACATACATAATTTCTGTATAAATTGTATGAAATGTGTATCTGCAGCCCTGCAGAAATAGCAAAGACCCAGGTTGCTGATTCTGTGCTTCGCTGCCTTCAAGGCAAGTCATCTACCAAAGTAATGAGGTAAATGACAGAAAACTTAATATTAGTTTTGTGAGGTCCATTCAAACCTTTTTCCTCACAAGAAAATGTTTTTGTGGTTTTACTTAAACTAATACCACCTCTTCAAAGATATCACTCTTTGGGTTCATGTACATGAAACTAGACTACTGCGGTAGAAAAAAAGTGTTGCACTATACAACATGAACCTTAGCCTAAAGCAAAACTAAAGCCTCTATTTGGTAAAGCTGAACAGCTTTTATGAAAGCTGATAGCAGTTGATTTCTTTTTCAACAATTGATTTTTATTATATTCCATAGTCCCTATATTCCAGGGACTCAAAGTGAATTTAAAGATTATCTGCAAGGGCTTCCCTGGTGGCGCGGTGGTTGAGAGTCCGCCTGCCGATGCAGGGGACACAGGGTCGTGCCCTGGTCCGGGAAGATCCCACATGCCGTGGAGCTGCTGGGCCCGTGAGCCATGGCTGCTGAGCCTGCACGTCCAGAGCCTGTGCTCCGCAGCGGGAGAGGCCACAACAGTGAGAGGTCCGTGTACCGCAAAAAAAAAAAAAAAAGATTATCTGCAATATGTATTCTTAGAAGAAAAATGATTCTCTTAAAAAAGGTGGTTTTGGAACTGTTTCTGTAAATGTATCTCACAGTCTAATATCATCAGTAAAAAGGAATCGCCGTGCATTTTCAGTGCGGATCATAGCAAAAAACTGGATAATGACAAAAGCGATTTTCATAGCAACATAAATATACTAATTGTAATAGAAAATACATAGAATAAAGAGAATGTTGTTCTCTTGTAATCGTGTTTTTGCCCGTGACTCTTCCATTGTTTGCCAACTGTCTCTTACTCATGTCACACTTAATTTCCCTCTTTTGGCCCGTGCTGAACTTTCTTGTGTGTGGGCAGGAGGAGTAGCTGTGACACTGTAAATATATCCCATTACCTACTCTAATATACCAATTTTACATCCTGTCTGCTACAGGCTTAAAAGCAGACAGGACCTTCAATGAATTGTTTCTTCTCCAGAAAGCACTACTGGCTTTACTGACACTTCAGAAGACAGCTTCTGGTACATTAGTGAGTCCTTAACCCTGAACTCAAAAAGCTTATTTCTAATCTGAAAATGACCTACCACCCTGGGGACTTGTGGCCCTTTACGGGACACTGAAATGTTGCCTAGGCTTATGCTTGAGCCTATGCAACCCTTGTGACCTCTCTTACCTGTCACTCATTATTTGCTAGGAAAAATTGAGAATAAAATTAGTTTTAAAAAAATCCTACTATTAATTTAATAATGTAGAAGTGTTATCATTCCTGCCCTCTAATACCATCCAACACAGTGCCATTTCCCAAGTTACTGTAGTTCATTAGCTGAATAAAAGCAAATCTGCTGGTATAAATTTTTTTAGATAAGTTCACCTTTCTCAAAGAACAAATGAAAAGGGCAAAGCATGACAATTTCTCATTTTATAATGGGAAATTTATTCAAGACTTTTTTTCCCATTTACCACTGAAGACACTTTACAATTAAATGCCTTCATTTGCACATAAGTAGCCTACAAACTCTTTATTTTTTTTTTAATTCTCCAGGTATTTACAGTGTGTTTCTCTCTAGCTATTTTAAGTTTCATTTTTATTCTCTTCACCTATTAAGAAGTCTGACTCAGAACCTAGAATAAAAGCAGCAGTGACAAAACTTGGTTGATGCAGAATGATTTTCATTGTCTTTCACAGGTAATCAAAATCAAAATAAGCGAAGAAAAGTTGTAAAAGAAATCTGTGTATTTCTACTCTCTGATTATACTGATTAACTGAATACTCATTTTTTATGACAATGTTGACAGAAAATAGGAAACTAAAAATTAAGGAAAAGAAGTTTATTTCTAAATGTTCTATTACGTCTTTGGTAGAAAAACATTTAATCATCTTAAAACTGAAAATTCCTAGCACCTAAATAGTTTAGAAGGCTGTGTACACATTCTCCATTACATTATATGCCTTCTCTTTTCACTTATATAGATGTGGTTGGGTTTGCTCCTGGAATTAAAAGGAAATTGTCATGATATTTTTCATTATGTTAATAACCAGCATCTTTGTAGTTGTCGCTTAGAGGTCTAGAACAGAAATATACTTTATACTTTTTTAGTATAAATATTTCAGTTTTACCATTCAGTTTCCCAAGCTGAAAATGAATTACCAATCATTGCACAATACTATAAAGATGTAAGCTGAGAATTTGAAAATGTGGGTTCTAATGCAGGTATCTTTAACCTTGTAAAAGACTAATAACTTCTCTGGGTTCCCATATTCTGCAAAGTTCTATACAAATATGAGTACTGTTATCATTATACATTTACCTATAAAGTGAAATTGTTGAGCTAAATGATCTCTGAGATTATTCCTATCTCAGAAACTATGACCATTTACTCAAATATAAATAGTACTGATTTCCATTATTTCAATTAATTTCACACAGGAGCATGCACAAGAACAATTACCTTATACAAATCGTTAAATAGACAATATATTCCATATCACAGAGAATATTCTGAATATTAATATTCAACATGAGTGTCGAATCTGATTTGAATTTCTCCTTGATTTTAAGATGAAGTTTATTTCCATAGGTCATTTGAAAGGTAATTTTCCTAGATTTTCTTTCAATAAAGGCATTAGTTTTACTCACTGTTTGAACTCTAGGTCAACTCTCTAAAGGTAATGAATAGAAAAATTCATTTTCAAAAAGAAATTCTTTAAATTCTTAATTTTATAAAGTTAAGTTTTTCTTGCTGGGTTTTCCCTGTATTTCTTAATTAAATCTATACCATCTGATTAGTGCTTTGCAAACTTTCGAAAACTATAAAAGCCTTTTTTAAAACAAACTCAAGTTACATAAAAGAATGGTAATGAAATATATGTGAGACAGACTACCCCACACGCCAGACAAACTTATGATCAAATGTCACCAGAAACTTTTCCAAAATTCCTGAATATACACGGAGTCAGCGATAGTGAAGATGGAGGATTTTTGTAGAGAAAGACCTTTCATAGTGCTTTTCCTATATTCTCCCTCCATATGGAAGATTCAAGGGAGATGCACATCACGCACCTTCGCATTAAGGTAAGCTAGGAAAGCTTCAGGGGAATGATTTAGAGATCTTGGCCTTGCGTATTCTGAAATTTTGAGGGACACAGGAATTAACGTCTGACTATCATTTATAAAACTAAAACAGCTAAGAATTTGCATCTGACTCTCAAACAAGAAAATCTAGAGAACAAGACAGGAGGTAACTAGTGTCCTCAATGATAGAGCCAGAAGTATATGATCCATATTGGGATCAATCTGCTGCTGCCTTAGGACCAGTTCTGAGTTAGTCCAAGGTAGGCATGTGAGTTTCCTGTGGAAGGGATGAGGCCATACGAAGAGTCAAACAGCAGAAGACGTGAGCAGAAAGAACCTAGATGCCTACCACCAAACACCAAGAGTTGGAAATTAATGCAAAGATAACACAGGGAATAGAGCTGAATAAGTGTCAGCTCTCCAGTCAAGGGCTCTGCAAAAAAAAAAAAAAACCTACGAAGAAGCTATAAGAATGCTCCAGGAGAGAAAGATGCAGGTTTAATTTTCATCAAGACCAACTAAGAACTTCAGCTTTAACCATCTTTGAAACCCAAATCAGTGGTTCCATCAATATCTTAAATTTTACATTCTAAAAATTGTATTGAATCACTGTTTGCAGCTTAAAGTAGTATTAGGACTTAGCTATTTGTTATCTAGAAGAGAACATAAAAGGCATGAGATCAGCTAGAGTTGCCATCTAGGGACAAGGAAAGATTATCCCATTGAACCAAGCTTCAAGACAATGGAAGATAAAAGTAAAATTGCATTTTAATTATTCATGAGCTGTGCTTGTCCAGGGCCCTGCCCACTATCTCAATCTCACTGCTCTCAGTATACTTCCAAAGAAACTCCACCTTTCACCAAAAATGATTTGAAAACCATGTTATATATCATCACTACAGGAAAAGACATTCTAAATATTCAAAGTCAAACAAATGGATTCTTATGTAATGACCCAATATGTAAAATGTCACTGATATAGAATTTTTAAATCAAGGTATAAAATCAATAGTTAAGTTTAAATTTGTGCTTATAAACTTCAACAGAATTTCTAGATACTGTGAAAATTTGGAGCCAGAAAACTCTCCTGACTTAGAATATGGTATATGAGAATACCCCCAAATCAGTCCATTTACCCCCAGCAAAATCAGGTAAGAGGAAAAACTTCTTGCAAGGCAAAGACATTGACTCTTAGATGGGAAAGAAGGTAAAAATATGAATTTGTGGAAAAAAGATACACTACACACAAATAAAAGTGCAACAAGTAGACTTCAAAGCAGAAATAAAATCAAAACAAGATAATTTAAGATATAGCATGGCTTGTGGGCTTTAACTAATGGAATTGTCTTTCTTACAACTGTGATATATTTAATTCCATTTAAATAAGATTAGTAACCATCCAAACCAGCAGTCAAGGGCATTCTAAGGAGCAAAAAAGAATTTATTTAACTTCTATATACAGAACTTCCTTCAAACAAGTTCAGATTTATCTTGTTGTCCTCAAATATTTTAAAGAACACATTTAGGAAGTATTTGACAGAAATCAGTGAGAAATGAAGATTTGTTATATAGTGTTTAATTGCATATATATATTTCAATCCGTGCCCCCCCAAGCTTTAGTTACATAGATTGTCTCTAGTTGTACTCATAATTAGAGAAATTAAACCAATGATAGATAAAATGAATGGACTGTGCACCTGATTTCACATTCAAAAAGAGATGACTCATATACTTTGATTTTAAACAATAAAGTTTGAAGCCTCTTTGTACAAAAGGACCAAATTATTGAGACTCATTACCTTTTCTATTTAAATGTAATCTTAATTTTATTCTATTTTTCTCCAAAAAACCCTTGTAAATGAAGAAAAAGATACAAAATGAAAAAAGATCAGGAGAATGAAACAAAAAAGAAAAGAAAACAAAAAAGAGATTTCAATCAAACGATTTTGTGAATTATTTGAAAAGAAATTAACTGACAACATGATTAGCCATTTAGGACTTTGACTAAACAAGATACAATTAAGAAGAGATTAAGTTTCAAAAGCTTACAATGATAGAATTGGAGGTCAAAGTTACACTAATTACTTATATTACTTATATCTAGTTTCTAAGCTCAATGGAAATGAAGTCAAAGCCAGCACCTGGTAAAATGTTAACAACTACAGAGATGTTACCTAAAACAGTTAACAAAATTAATTTAGTTCATTTACTAGATAAACTGCTGCAAGAAATACACACACACAGAAACACACACATGCACACACACAGGCAAAGAGGTACATATGTATGCAGACACACACACAGATGCACGCACAAGAGAGAACTGTCCTGGAATGATGGCTGCATTCACTTAGGGACAGGACTTCAGCAGTCCTCAGAGAGTTCAGCTTCAGCAGGGACA
>NW_006783110.1:1523649-1531603 GCF_000442215.2 Lipotes vexillifer | reverse complement strand
CTTTTTTTTTTTTTTTTTTTTTTTTTTACAGTTGAAATTGTGCTTTGGTAGAAGGAAGCCAACTTGAATCTCAAATGATATATACACTCAAGTCTAAACTAAGCAGTAAGGCAGTTCAAACAGAACATCTATTTTCTAGGGCATTACTGCTGTTAAAGAATTTATTCTCTATTAGTTTATCTGAGCATAATATGCACTTTTAGAATGTTGGAACAGATATTGAGACTGTAGATTTGGTGGCTTACCAAAGATATTACAATCTAGCTGGTAAATAACATGCATTTTAAATTGGTAAAATATTTGGGTATGATGCTCAGTGATGAGCTAGCAGCCCCTGTAGAGACATTGCAATCTGCTGTGCCACACTGAGCTGGTATTTGGAAGGGAGCTTTTTTCTCCCTTTTAAAATATGTTAATTTTACAAACCTGAAGAGCCCTGAATCCAAACACTAAGTACATAAAAATAATGATTCTGTTTACAACTTTTAGTCATGAATTTCTAAATAAAATTCAAATGCATCTGTTTTCTAAAGGATATAGAGGTGTTTCCATTATTTTATGCTTATGAAGTTGTAACAGCAAAAGCATCAAATGCTACAGGGAAGTAGCATAGCTGACTACGCTAAGCCATTAAGTCATTATTTCTAGTACAGAACATGTTTAAGACAAATTTTCCTGCCACAGACTTAATCCATCTTTCAGAATGTGTGAACTTTGAGGTCACAGACTGGGACCCTGAATGCCAAATTCATTCTCAGACATGAGTTCTGTGTCCTCTACGGTGATAAAATATTTTACTGGTTCTGACATTTAAAACTTGGGAGATTTTGCACAAAAAATTTAGATTTCTAAACTTTTTGAAAAACTGGGGATGTCTGGCAACTTGTGGGTTGGCATTATTTTAGATAATAAGCAGCAGAAGCTAAGTAGTTGTTCCTCTTTTATAAGGTAATTTACATTCCAGTACACTCCAGTCACAACCATCCCCTATTTTCTTGCAATTATGAAGGTGAAAATTAGTTACTATTTATTACAAGTGTTTGGTATTGCCTCTTTTATCTTAAAAGTTTCTCACTATACTCATTTATTTTATTGCCTACTCCCTATGAGGGGTGCTTAAGACCTCTTTTATCTATTCAATCTCTTCCCATGAAATCCATATGACCTTCTTTATGACCACTTAATGTTTCACTACTCACTCAAAAAATATTTAACATTGGGTGATCTGCATTATCATATATCTTATAATATGTATTTTCTCTCTCCCCTAATAAACTGTAAGCATTAGAAGAGGGATTATCCCTTATCAGGTATTTGATTCCCCAACTTTTACAGTATGTCCAAAATAGAGTAGGTTCTTGATAAATGTTTTGATGATACTATTATTGGTGGTGCTGTTAGCATTGCAACTCAAATTCTGCTTCAGTCATCATCTCTAAAAATTTCCCCAGAGCCTTAAGGTGATGTGAATTTAATACAACCTAGAAATATTGGGACTTCCGAAAAGGGATAAAGGGGGTGGAATAATACTCATTTGTGAATATAAAATATACTTACACAATACAAAGCATTATAGTATTTAAAATAATCAGATTGTTTCAAAAGTCTAAAATAAAATTGACATTCTATGGCCTTAGACATTCATACAGGAAATCTGAACACTAGATTTCCCATCATTTCATGTTTAGAGTCACTGGTATTGAACTTGCCTTCCACTCTAAAGAGCAACACACAACATATATGAGGCAAATGTCTTAAGACACTAAACAACAGGCAACAAAGGCTCGTGATACTTGAGAAAAAGAGAAGACACAAAGTGGACTGCCACACACATTCTGGTTCTCTGTCAGGGAGTACTTCCTGTCATATAGCAGGGAGGGAGAGCCCAAACAGACCATCAATTTACCGAGCTGAGAAAGTAGAAATCAGAGGTCGTGATCTTGGTTCAGGGTAGGTAGTAAACCAACTAGGAGGTCACGGATTGAGAGATCAATAGAAGAGCTGAGATAATAAACTTCCCACACATCTGTCTGACCAATACACTATACATGAGTGTGGGAAAGACATGAAGCACAACAAAATTGAAAGCCAGGGGAGACCTGAGAACTTGCAGACTTCCAGTATGATCATCATACACAGCCTGGGTAGCAGAAAGCAGAAACATTACAGATTTAAGATGTCTGAGCATGCATAACCTCTGCCCAAGCCCAAGTCAGTGGCTGAGCATTCAACCACACAAATGCAGGGCCTATCTCTCGGAAGGCAGAGAAGAATTGAGCAGCAGCTACACACTTCTATGGGGAGATGTACTCTGCTGTTTAAGTCAAGGCAAGTTAAGGAAACAAACAAAACCCAAAAACTTTTGGAAAAATTAAAAAAGGAATCCAAAGTTGTTCCAACATACTACTGACAGTGTTCAATTTTCAATCAGAAAGCAATAAGTGTGACCGATACCCATACTCAGGAAACAAAGCAGTCCATGGAAACTGGTCTGTTCTCTGCTTCCCCACTTAGTGAAACCACTTAGCATGAGAACTCAAAGCAGCTAATCTAAATACGTTCAAAGAATGTGTTATCACTGAGTCAATAAATGGGGTTATCAGCAGAGAAACTGAAACTATGCAAAGAACCAAATGAAAATTCAAGAGATTAAAAGTAAAGTAACTGAAGGGAAAGTTTCACTAGATGGGCCCAAGGACAGATTTGAGATGGTAGAAGTTAGCAACAGTGAACCCAAATAGAAATCACTAAAATTATTCAATCCCAAAACAATGAATCTTGAAAGCAGCAAGAAGAAAGTACCACACATTACATACAGAAGAACAATAATATGATTAACACTCAACTTCTAACCAGAAACACTGTAGACCAAAAAGAAGAAAACTATCAACCAAGAATTATATATCCAATGACACTATCCTTTAATGAAAGTGGAAACATTCCCCAAAGTCTTGTGTGTACTCTCTCCCCACCACACACACGCGTGCACGCATATATATATATATATATATATATATATATGTTTTTTGTGTATATATTTTTTTCTTTCATTAATGCATTTTAAAAACCATTTGACTGTTTAAAGCCCAATTATAACATTGTATTGTCAGGCTCATAACACAGATGAGGGAGGAAATTGTTATAAATTATATTTTCAATAAATAGTGCTTTTAATAAACATAGTATTTTCAGTAAATATAGTATCTCAATAAATGGTGCTGGAACAATTAGATATTCAAGTGCAACAATACAAAACTAAACAAACCTCAATCTTAACTTCAGGACACAACCAAAATCTTCCTAAAAATGGACCACAGACCTAGTTGAAATGCCTAATATAAAACTTGCAGAAGAAACATAGTAGAAAAATGTGTGACTTGGTTAGGTGAAGATTCATCAGGTAGTACATAAAAAGCAGGAGTTTTTGAAATAATTGATAATTTGAACTTTGTCAAAATTGAAAAATTTTGTTCTTTAAAATGTACCATTAACAAAATGAAAAGGTGAGCCCCATTCTGAGAGTAAACATTTTCAAAAAATATATTCAATAGAGTAATTTTATCTAGAAAATAGAGAACACATACAACTAAATAATAAAAAGATCCATAGTTCCATTAAAAATGGACAAATTATTTGAATAGACATTCCTCCAGAAAATATACAAATAGAAAAAAGCACATGAAAGTTTGCCCAATATCATTATTCATTAGGGAAATGTAAATTAAAATCATAATGAAATATCACTATATCCGAATGGGATGGCTAAAATTAGAAAGACTAACATTATCAAGTGTTGGCAAAGATGTTGAAAAACTGTTACACCCATACAATGATGTTTGGAATGTAAAATGGCAGAGTCACTTTGGAAAACATTCTAGAATTTTTATTTAAAATTAAGTAGCTAACATACAATCCAGCAATTCTAGTTCTAGATATTTACCAAAGAGAAAAAATAAACATAGCCACACCAAGTCTCATGAGTATCCACAGCAGAAATACAGATAATACCTAAAAATTGGAAACAACCCAAATGTCCATCAACAGGTGAATGAACAAAATGAGGAACAACCAAACAATAGAAAATTACTCATCAATAAAAAATAATGAAGAATTGATGTACATAACAACATGGAAGTACCTCAAAATCATTATGTTATGTAAAAGAAGTCAAACACTAAAAACCACATATTGTATGGTTCTATTTATATGAAGTTTCTAGAAAAGGCAAAATTATGACAGAAGACAAATCAGTTGTTCCTTGAGTTTAGGAGTGGGAGAGGAGTACTGATTTTAAAAGGATTTGAGGGGGTCTTCCCTGTTGGCGCAGTGGTTGAGAGTCCGCCTGCCGATGCAGGGGACACGGGTTCGTGACCTGGTCCGGGAAGATCCCACATGCTGCGGAGCGGCTGGGCCCGTGAGCCATGGCCGCTGAGACTGCGCGTCCGGAGCCTGTGCTCCGCAACGGGAGAGGCCACAACAGTGAGAGGCCCGCGTACCGCAAAAAAGGAAAAAAAAAAAAAAAAAAGGATATGAGGGAAGTTTTTATGACGGGAATATTATAAATCCAGATAGCTGCTTGAGTGTACAAACGTACTGAAATTCACTGTACTCTTAAAATGGATGATTTTTATGGCATATAAATGATACTTCAACAAAAATGTTAAAAAAAAATCATCCAGAAGATATGAAAAAAATTCTCAACGTGTCAGCACCTAATGAGAGCTTCAAAACATGCAAAATATATATGACAGACGAAAAAAGAATAGGCAAAACCACATTCATAACTGATGAGACTAATACCCCTTCTTTATACCCACAGACCTGGTAGATAAAAAGATCAGTAAGGATATATAATATTTGATGGGAGTGTTGGGTTACACAGTCTTTATATTTGTCAAACTTGAACTGTGCACTCTGGATCTGTTCATTTCTTTATAAGATTTATCTTAACAATGAAAACCTGAACCACTTATTCAGACCAGAAGAACTAGATAAAAATGATCAGTAAATAGGTCAGTCAATGATGGATAGTAACATGTCACAATATAGAAAAAGAAGAGCAAATGAAACCCAGATAAGTACTCTAACCTTTCTGAGATACTTTTCTTTGCACGGCCATGAAATGCACGTAGAGTCTAAAGCATTCATGGCATTAACAAAATTTCTATGACTGAAATGCTAATTTTTAAAAGAATACTGGAAAAGATGATAGATTTGATTCCAAAAGCAAAGCAAAATTTTGGTATTACAGAAATACTATACACCATTTCACCAATTGATGCTAAATGGTAAACTGAATAAAACATATTTAAATCAATATAATAGACTAAGTATTAGTGTCTTTAATATGTAAAGAACTCAATAAAATCGATGAGAAAAAATTAATAACTGCAATAAAAACTAGATAAAAAGATGATGCATAATCCCCAGTAGAAAAAAAATATTGCCTTATAAATACATGAAAAGATATTCATCTCTAGAGTAATCAAAAATAAAGTTAAAACATAATTGCATGACACTGAGTTAGTTAATGTATTACATATATTATTACCTACAGCTTTTTTTTTAAGAAGTGAATTTAAATTGGCATTGTGTCTGTCAGAGGTCTAGCAGGAAAAAGATAGCATACTGAAACTGAATAATTAAAGGGAGGGTGGGAGGAAGGGAGACACAAGAGGGAAGAGATATGGGGATATATATATATATATATATGTATAACTGATTCACTTTATTATAAAGCAGAAACTAACACACCATTGTAAAGCAATTATACTCCAATAAAGATGTTAAAAAATAAATAAAGGGAGTTTACTTGCAAACAGCAACAAAGAAAATCATCCCTATAATGGGAATAGTGGAAGAGATTGCCACATCTAGGCTGCTAGGAACAAGGGAAGAGGGCAGTTGCTAGTAACCCCTGGGATGAGGGACAACTGTGTAACACAGGGCAACTGACAGGAGCTATGGCCTTTATCCTACGGCCACTAGCAACCAACCAGGAACAAAGAAAAGGGAATAAATACATGACCTCACTTTCTTCCTTCCCTTTCTTCCTTCCCACTGATCTCCAGTGGATGCTTACTTTGCTTGAACTCAGCAAGAAGCCAGAGAGGAATGGAGATTCACAGGTCAGTCTTCTAGTACAAAAGTCTTGTAGAGCACAGGGCAGAGTAGATATAGAGGGGCAAACATCAGATAACCTGCACAGACACACTCCTGTGAGGAAGGGTGGGAGGCTGCTGTAATTTTCAAAACCTTTCAGAAGGTAATTTGATGATGCACATTAAGAGCCTCAAAAGTATTATTGTTTTGGCCTAGGAGTTCTATTTCTAGGAATTTAACCTAAGGAAAGAATGTACACAACAATCTCTACACAATTATACTTACTGCAGAATTATTTATCATATAAATTTGAAATAACATTTCAACATTAAGTAAAAGCCATGTGATAGAACATCATTAAATATCATGCATGTTCTATAGAAACTATCTAAAGGCTTGGAAAACTGTTTACAAAAACTGTTACATTCAAGAAACAGAAAGCAAAATTACCTATATAGTATGTGAGTACCCTGTG
Organism: Lipotes vexillifer; assembly: GCF_000442215.2. Lineage (NCBI taxonomy): Eukaryota > Metazoa > Chordata > Mammalia > Artiodactyla > Lipotidae > Lipotes > Lipotes vexillifer. The sequence goes on along the minus strand of NW_006783110.1, from coordinate 1,525,026 downwards.
CACAGGAGCTGTGACTATTTAGCTCTGTGTATTTTCTGCATCTAGAACAGTGCCTGGCATACAGTATATGATATATGCAAATATATATGCAACAGGGAAAATTACAGAACATATTTCAAAAAGTTAACAGTGCCTTTTTCTGGATGGTTGAATCAAGGCTGATGTTTGTTACTTCATACTTTTACTTTCTAAATTCTCCTTTATGATAAAAAAAAATTACTTTAAAAAGGATCTTTTCTAATTTTTGAAGCATTATTTAGAAACCCTGCAAAAGTCTCCAGGATCCTGTGAGGTCTGCTCTGTTTCATCCCATTGAGGTCACTCCATCATCAGTGGGAAATCCCCTAGGGAATTCCAGAGACAAAGATTAAAATCTCAGTAAAAAATAAATAAAAATCCACTTCATCCTTCCACCAGCATTGGAAGCAAGATTTTCATTCTTCCAGCAATTCTCGTTTCACATGTTTCCTGGGGCTGTACTGAGTCATCTTCTGTGGTGACAGGAGTCTTAGACTTGAATCTCTTTTCTGTAAAATGTTTAAAATAGTTCACAAAGATGGGAGTGAACTACCTTTGAGAGCAGTTAGTGTGTAATGGAACCATTATAAATACTTGTCAAGGATAAAGATTAAGAATTCTAAGAATCGTAAAAATCAAGCTCAAATTCTCCATATTACAGATTTGGAAAATGAAGCTCATTTCATTCAGAATTTGCTCTATTCTCATGCGACAGAAAGCACAAGAAGATTGGTTTGCTGAGTCCTGGTTTAGTGTATTGCTATTTTTGGTATATGAAAACCAGTTTCAGTGAAAGAGTTCAGCCATGCCAATCTGACTGAAACAAAAGGGTTACTTAATAGTAGGAAAACTGAGTTGAATTGGTCATTCAGAATTAATTTGCTCTGTGCATGCACTCTAATTCAAATTAATTGATATATTTTTTTGATTGCTAGTTTCAAAATGTTCTTGGGAGCTTTTGGTTTCCTTGAAGGACCTGAGGGTTCAAAAGGGAGATATGTAAATCTAGGTCCAAGCAGGAGACAGAAACCACTCAGTGATTTAAACAGGAAAAGTTCATTAAACAAATTATTAAACCATGATTACAGAGTAACTATAAGGTGTAAAGAGAATGCTAAAGGGCACTGCATTGCTGAGAGAGAGTATCTAAGGAAGGGAAACTTGGAAAGGAGGTCTTCTCTCTAAGGCTAGGATCAGACCTCACTGGAGAAGGCATGGTGGCAGCCTACTGGGTGGCAGAGAAGTGCACTGGGATGCCCAGCTCAGAGGTGGCCCAAAGTCAATGAGCAAATAGGAAACAAGCCTGAAGCACAGCCGAGCTGCAGCTGTTGGAGAATATACTGCTGATTAGTGATGCAG